>NC_090439.1:79229991-79556534 GCF_031143425.1 Pleurodeles waltl
TGAAGTGTCAGAGAAAGCTCCTCCATCCTTCCCGCCCAGGGAAACCCATCTGTATGAAGATGAATGCAGATGTACTTGAGTGTCCTGTTTTTATGGCTGTGTGGGTGGAATGCACAAGGGGAGTGTCAACAAGCACAGGCCAGACATGGATTAGAGACAGGCTATAAGGCACAGATGGCAGTAACGGCAGAGAAATGCCTGCTTTCTAAAAGTGCCACTTCTAAAAGGGTAGTGTAAAAGTCAACTTCACCGGTAAGTAGGATTTCTCACTACCATTCCAACTGTACCAAATATGACAAGGCTACTCCTCTTAGATCAGAAACGACCACTTAATAGGATATACAGGAATTTCTAATGCTAGACTACTAGAGGAGCAGATATCACAGTAGGGAAAATGACTTTCAGAGTTTTTTACTACCAGAAAATGTAAAACTTAAAAGTACATGTCCTGCCTTTTACTTACATAGCACCCTGCTCTATGGTTTACCAAGGGTCTACCTTAGGAGTGACTTATATGTAATAAGAGTTAAGTTTAAGGCTTGGCAAGTAGTTTTAAATGCCAAGTCGAAGTAGCAGTGAAATTGCATACACAGGCCTGGCAAAGGCAAGCCTCAGACATGGTCGATTGGTTAATTATGTGGGTGGCACAATCAGTGCTGCAGGCCTACTAGTAGCATTTAACTTACAGGTCCTGTACACATGTAGTGCATTTAACTAGGGACTTGCAAGTAATTTAAATATGACAATTGGACATTAGCCAATGTTACCATGCTTAGGGAGAAAGCACATGCATTTTGACAGCCGGTTGAGAGACTGCTATAAATTTGGATCTAATGTTGGAAAGTCACCCTCCTTAAACCAATCTTTTATAAGGGTGTCTGAAGTTACAACATTCTCAGTGTATAGATTCTGAAAAAAGTTACAGAAGGCCTTCTGATTGTTTGGAATGTTCTAGACAGCGTTAGTTAGTTTGTTTAACCACTATCTCCCTAATTATGTTCCTAACTTTTTCTGTCCTTATCTTCCATGCCAGTAATTCACCACATGCTTCACCATATTCATAATGGGCTAACTTGCTGGCTTCCCACCTCTTCCGAAATAAACCCTTCCAGAAATTCTGATAGGGAACCCTTAAGCTACTTTATGCAACTTTGTATAGCAGCCTGACTAATGGGGTCCTTGCAGTTATCCAAGGCCTTTAAGCTTCAGCTATATTGTGCTTTTGCTCCCTTGGAATATTAATCTAAAAGCTGCAAGGCTGATCAGCCTCCCATGAACGAAAGCTTTGTATGTGTCCCATATAACATGAATGGGGGCTAAACCTTTATTATACTCAACAAGTCCAAGGTGTCATGTTTCAACTGCAGGACCAGTTCCTGCATGTGAGCAAACCTGCTCTGGGGCATTAGTTGCCTGCCAGTATCATGTAGGGCTGACACATTTGGGACTGCGGTCCCCCCAGCATGGTGGCAGAGAAGTGAAGAACTCATGGTCGCAGGTGGTATTAGAGCTGGGCCAGTATCAGTGTGCCTCGGCAAGGATTGGCTTCCAGGGCTTGGTTGGCAGAGCCAGCATAAGCCTGCTTCCTCCACTCTGCGCTGTGCTAAGAGGTTCGAGCTCTTTGCCCGCTTCCCACGTGAGCTCAGTGAGAGGATCTGCAGGTATGGTGGGATGCTGGACCAAGTCTAAAGGAAAAGGAGCTGCCAAGACATCGGGACAGATGGGGCCACCAGAACTTGAGTCAGTAAGTCCTGGGGAAGGGGAGGCAAGACCACAAGAAATAGTCAAGACGAGGAAAAGTGGGGTCATTCTTCAGACACAAGAAGTCTCAGGACATATTGAGAGTGCTGTGAATATGACTGGGGGACCCCCCAGGCAGACACTCTCCCTCCTTGTTTCATGTGGTTACCTCCATATATTCTTCTGAACTAGACCGGCTAAATTGAGCTCAGGCAGCTATGGGGGAGTCTTCATCATTGGCCTCCGTGCTTACTAACAGGTATCAAGTCCTAGCCCAAACGGTTAAGGGGTTAGAAGGAACAGCTGCTGTAGAGTGTACTGCATCTTAGGATGTGAGAGCAACCCGTCAGGCAATTTTGAGACTGACTAGAACGAAGGGTTGTAGTCCTTACTACGTTCCTTGATGAAAGAGGTTAAGCATAAGTTTGAGATCTACAAGCAAAATCTGTCAAGAATCCTGGGGCCCTGTGACAATTTGGACAGCAAAAAGTATATTGAGCTATCTAGGAGAATGAGTAGCATAGAGGCCTCTGTAGGGACTTTGAAGAAGGAGGTTGAGGATAACCATAAGGAGATTCACACCTTGAAACTAGGAGATAAGGAGTTGCGGGATAAATTAGAAACTTTGGAGAATAATTCCAGACAAGATCATTTAAGATTCTTGAATGTCCCAGAGGGAGCAGAAGAAAAGGATATAAAGGGTTTCATAAAGGTTAATTATGGCGCATATTCCTTCTGTCACCTCACTTGATCTTGAATGAGAGATTTAGAGAATACACCTGGAAACCTATGGAAGCAACACTAGGAGAGAAAAGCCCAGGAGAATTACACTCCTATGTAGTGAAGGAACAGATTCTCTTGGAGGCCCTGAAAGCAAAAAGATTTAAAGAGGGCCAGTGGCAGTTCCAAATCAGATCTGACATTTCTAAGATCACCATAACCTGTCAATGGGAGCTGGGGCACTATATACAGGAACTCAAATCATTAGATGCAACACCACAATTGAAGTTCCCAGCTACTCTTAGGGTAATGTGGAATAACAAAATGTTTAATATCAGGCAGCCCCCAGTGGTGGAGCGCTTGATAAAGCAGATTAAGTTGCAGGAATAGCCGCATCAGAGACATGGACTGCAAAGGGTATGGTTATGTACTGAATTCAGATGAAGGGAGGGTTCACCAGGGGTGGGGGGAGGGAATAGGGGTTGTATGGTTGAGCGGGATACAAGCACAGGGTGGAGAGTATGTGGGAGAAACATTTTTTTAAAATATGACCCTTATCCATGGCAAAGATAATGATCTTATGAGGGTAACAGTTGAGATAGTAGAATATAATTAAGTGACTAGCCAAAGAGCGCAGCACGAAGATTTTTACTTTGAACGTAAATGGACTTAGGGTAGCTGGTGGAAGGAGGATAATCTTTGAATACTTAATCCAACTGGATAGTGACATTATCTTACTGCAACAAACTAATTTATGTCCGGGAGAGTAGAAGGAAATATTAAAGTCTCAGAGCTGGATCAGCCAGTTTGTTGGTGCTGTAACAGTTTTTTCTGACTTGATTCATTATTTAAAGCATGTGAAGTGCGTCTTTCATTTGAAATAAACCCTAGAATCTACTCATATTGAAATTAAACCCTTTCTCCCAAGGATTTTGTGTGGAATTATTTAATTTAAAAAAATACAGATTATCATGGATATTTATTTTGTCACCTTCATCATCAGTTAAAAGTGGATGCAACAAGTGATGACTGGTGATATTTGAAAGTGGTGCATCATAAAACCTGATCTGAATTGCACCATACAAGAAACATGAGTGAGCCTGACTATGTTATGATTGTAAAACATCTTGCAATGTAGTAGAGTGGAACATTAAGACATACCCTAGTCTTGCAATTTCAGATAGTATCACAAAGCCACAGAGATTTTACAGATTCAAACAGCAATATTGTGTCTCTGGTCACTCCTATTTTACATGCTTGGAATGCTGCTGGGTTGCACTAATTGATTATAACATGGTTTGACACGAGTAGGGATTACCCACAAATATCTGATTAGAAAAAAAAAATTGGAAATACATTAATTTCCTCTAAACATTTGGTGGTCCTGGGATCGCCATAAAGGCGGCAACAGTTACCCTGCCACAATGTTGGTGGTCAGACCAGGATATTACGATGCATGCAGTTACATGGACAAAAGACTACTGCGGTCCCACTGACACCGTCAGCAAATCTAGACTGCGGCATTGGTGAGGTAGGCCAATGGACCTGTTGGAGGGTGGACCACCAGTGCAACCGGCAGTCCAATCATGAGGTGGTGTTTCTCTGACATGACTGTGGCAGTCCAACCACCACATCTGAGCAGGCAGAAAGAGAGACATATAGGCCTTATTAAGAAATCGGTGGTAAAAAACACCTCCTGCTGCGGCGACGGCCATCAAACGACCGTCACCGCAGTTACCAGCCGTCCGCCATATTATGATCACATCCGGATTTCCGCCACAAGAATGGCGGAAATCTGGCTGTGGCAATGCCGGTGAATGGTAGTAAGGTGGCGCTGCTGCCACACCAGTAGACTGCCGCTAGTCATTTTATGACCAATAATATGGACTGGTGGTGTTCTGCCGTTGGGCGCTGCTGGCAGTAGCAGCGCCCCCTCCCCTGCCGGAGGACCCCCTTCAGTGATTCCCTGTCACTGATATGGCCTACCGCCATGGTTTTTGTGGCGTTACGAACGCCACGGAAACCATGGCGGTAGGCAGGTTCATAATCCTGCAGGTGGAATAATGGCGGTCGCCGGGCTGGAGATGGATATCTCTAGCCCGCCGCCTGTTACCGCTGTTGCGGTCGCAGTGGTACATTGGCGGGTTGGCTGACTGTTGGCGGTACTTACTGCCACATTAATGCCGACCGCTAGGGTCGTGATGACCCCCATAATGTCGAAACTGACCTGTGCTTAACTTCACACATCAGGTTCTGCAATGGAGCCGATCATACACACACTGCTGCTGCTTGTGCTGCTAGATGATGCCCAAAATCAACACCTTTGTGGACACAACTGACGGTAAGCCAACCCTTGCCAGTTACCAACAACTCCACAGCAAATCAATGCCACGCCATAACCTGATATGTGGTCCATGTGCCAAACATACTTTGTGTGCCCCTTTTCGGGGTTATACACAACGTATTACCTAATCACAGCCCTATCTTGCCCCTTTTGGCCACATCAATGACACTAAACTGACAAACTTTTACATTTAAAATGTGTGCACAATCAACATTCTGGGAATGTCAGGTGTCCATAACATTGCGTCACACAACAGCAACTCCTCCTCAATATCCTACCTACAAATCTAAGTGACACCCTCACATGGTCCGTAAGCCATGGCCTGTTGTGTTATAAAAGAAACATTTGTATGAATGTGTTATGAAACTGAATCCCACTTTCTGTGCTGAACCAATGTTATGGACTTCAACATATCACCCACATTTCAAGATAATACAAGGTTAAAGGGATCCCAAATGATCAATGTGAAAAATATACAAAGGTCACAATGTAAATAATCCCTGCTGAAAATAGGAATGCCTTTACCTGGGGGACCCGTGGACGACTGGTACCCTGGGCCACATACGTATTTGCACATTCCTCAAAACCACTATCTGCACAGGAAATATGGTTTGATGTATATCAGGGACAACCAATAGCATACCCAAGTGCCATGCATATGTGAGAAATGTGTAAGTGTAATTCAAGAAAGCAAATACAATAGTAACAGCATGAATCCCATATTTAGTTAAAGTAGGTGTAGGGCACACACATGAAAATGAACACATGTCTATTAAAATGTATACAAATGTATGACAGTTGAACAACCTCCATGTGTGGACAAACAAATCGCTAGCTTGCACAGATTAAACAAATGTGCAACCTACATCATAGGGAAAAAGGGAACCCAATTGATGTTGATATTAGCCAAGCCACAATGAAATACTTACCATATGAAATATTACCCAATGTCAGCCCGAATAAGATTACACACATCCATGAATTGTACATCTCCCACTGTCTAGGGTGCCTCTGACACTGGTTCCAAGGTCAGGTCATATCAACCACATCAAATGGATCATCAATCCGTGTGAAACAAACATAGCTGTAGTCATGCAGACCAAAGTATCCATGAACATCAAAATGGTTGAAAAGTAATGACAGGACTAATGTGAACTAAAGCTAGCAACCTTTTTTATTTTGAACAAATAAATACATGCATGTAAGGCCAATAGCTAGTCCAACAGTAATATTGGTGATCCAGCACACTGCTGTGCCACTTGACTTGCCTCTCAGAACACTGCCATGGGTACCTCACCGGGAAGGAACTTCTATTGGGCAGTCCAGGCACCTCAATGATATCCTTTGTGGGGAGGGATTGGTTTTAGGATGGGTAGGTTTGGTTTTGGGAGGGGTGGTCCTAGGCTTGGGAATGGGGTCCTTTTTTAGGGTTTCCTAGGGGAATGGCTGGGTTCAGTGGAGGGGATTAGGTGTCATAGGGGAGAACTTGGATGTAGAAAGGATGGGTTGGGGGTGGATGAGGTCCCTTTGGCTTTGGGAAGAGGTTGTTTTGACAGGGGTAAGGGCAAGGGAAAACATTAGACTTTATTTAGAGAAATGGGTAAGGTGCCTGGTGGGAATCAGGGATTGGCAGGTTGACGAAGTGGAAATCTCAGGTGTGTGTGTGTGGGTGTGTGATGTTGGTGCTCATGTCTCTGTGTCTGATGTATGATGTTTATAGGTGTCTGTTGTGTGAGTGAGTGTCAGCATTTGGTTTTCTTTATGGTGTGAGATGTGGATATGCTGGGGATGCTGGGAGTAGGGAATGTGTCTGTTGGTGTGGGTGTGTTGTCTGGGAGTATGATGAGAGTGGTGCTTGCATCTCTTGGTGTGAGTGTGGTGTCTGTGGTATGGTGAGAGTGGTGGATGTGTCTGTTTGTGTGGGTGTTGTGTCTAGGGGAATGGTGGGAGTATTGCATGTGTCTCTTGGTTTAGATGTTGTGTCTGGGGGAATGGTGGGGTGGCGGGTGGTTCTGTGGGTGTGTCTGTAAAGACTGGGGGTATGGTGGGGTGGTGGTTGTTGTATATGGGGTGGGTGTCTGGTGAGTGAGCGGTTGTTTGGTTGTGTGTTTTGTGTTATTTTTGTCTATATATGGTGCTTGAGGCTGTTGAGGTGTGGGCATTCTTATGTGTGAGTGTGCTTGGGACAGGTATGGGAATAGGGAATTTGGATGGGAAAGAGGCAGCTGGTAGAACAGGAGCATAGGATGGGTGGAAGGGTGCTATGAGGGAGGAGGCCAGAACCTGAAAAGGTCTCTGTAGGGCAGATATGGAACTGTGAATGACTTCCATGTAGGCAACCAACTGTTGCAGATAGCTCCCCCGTACTTGGATGACATTCACTAGTGACGTCTGACCCACAGAGATGTTTCTGTAGATGTAAATAGCCTCCTCACTCAGGGCAGTAGAAGGAACACGGGCAGGGGGTGAGGTGCTTAGAGCAAAGGAGATGGATTCCCTCTTCGGTGAGCCCCCCTTGCTAACTGGGTAGGGAGCAACAGGGAGGGTGGGGATGGTAGTGAGGGTGACCGACAAGGATGATGTAGAAACTGATCCTGCATGTCCTGCCACCACAAGTTAGTGTCCACTGGAGCTGGAGTCAGACAGCAACGATGTTGAGACAGTCTCTTCTGTAGTGCTCCTCTCACCCTCTGGGCCACTGGGTCCCTCCGTGTCTGTGGTGCCCCAATCTGAGGTACTGTGGCCTGCTGCTCCCCCACAGATGTCGGCCCTGTCTCCTCCACTTGCCTGGGATGATGCTGAAATGACAAATAACACACTTGACCAACAGTAAGGATCACAGAACATTATTGTAATGTGCAGTAGACCACAGCTACTAGGTCCACCAAAGTGGCTTCAACATTTGCAAAACCACATGCATGCATGCTACATGAATTGTAAACAGCTGCCCGTTGCAAAGTAAAAATCACACACAACTGCAATTGCATTAGTGAAGTTGTGCAATTGTAATACCCATATATCAAGTAGGAAACCTTGTCACCTTGAATTGTTTGGGTCTTGTAGCGTACCTTAGTAACCTGTTGCCATCAAATAGTAAGGCAATGTAAATGTTATTCCTCCTGATTCCACACAAGGCCCTGTAATTTGCAAATGTTCATAAGCCTCATACCACATCATGATGAAATGATGGTTAACTAATACAGCTATGTTGCGGCGTAATGTACAGTAGCTGGAAGAAGGTGACATGGCAAAACTTAGGTCATAGTGTAGAAACGTCCCAATTGTAACTTCTCAATATGTCCATTGTCAAAATGGTCTCATGAATGAAGTACTAATGTAGCTTTACAACATAACCCGTCACACTGGAAAATACACTAGAGGCAATCTGCTCAAAATATATGGGAGTTTTGCCTACAAGTATTCACAGCACAATGATCAGCTAGGCCTAGGCAAATCACCAGTTGCAAGTCCATTCTAACAGTCCATAACTAAAAGCCAGTCATCCATTGAATGTTGTTGAGGCTCAGGGAAACTCCACTTCCTGAAGAGGTGGGTTGATATGTTTATCAATAGGGAGGCACATCACTGTACCTAATTTCCATGCACACGCTAATTCCACAGTATTACTGAGTGTACACATTCACATACGATTCACACATGTTTGCATGTCACTCCCTGAAGCAGTTAATTATCCTTCACCAATAAACATGTGCAAATCACTAGCTTTATTAATTCCACATCAATAGAATGGAAATGCATATTTTGAATAAGTACTGCAGGTATACCTGTCATGTCCTTCATTGCTTCAGCAAATGGACATGTCAAATGACACTGAGTAATGAATTAGGGTATGTTTGACCCAACAACAAATGTTGACACACTTCTGTCTGTGGTAACCCATGAACTGTATACCCTACACATACACATATTTTCCAATTAATACTTGCATGCCCACATATGTGATGGAATCAGAGATCATCCACTGAAGACAGGCTTATCATGTGGGAAACAGTAATATAAATGATGTACTGTTGGCAACAGATGTTAGCCAACTCATGTACCTAGACATTCCTCACTGACCAAGGGAAAGTATTGCTCAGTGACTGCACCCAAAGTGCACTATATGCCAGTTTACTTGAATGAGGTCCACCATCACATGGGACACTATTGAGGTACCAACACTCATGACAAAATGAAGACAAGTGGCCTGTTGGTTACATATGTCACCCACATCAAACAACTTGAGTTGATTGATCACCATAGTCAGCCATGTGTCTGCTCACAAGAGGATATTGGTAGTGGACTGGACCTAGTTGTATACCTTGTCATTTGGGGAATAGATAAAACACATCAGCATGCACCTACTACCAGATCTACACAGACATCAACTCTTCTTGTGTGTCACAGATGGGCCACCTCCAATATTCAGGGGGAGATAGCTGCTTCTAACACATAAAGGTGACACTGTAACATGTATGAATCTGTCCAGGACTCATCTCCTTGCAGTTGCTGTGATTCCCTCAAATGCCCATCAAGCTCTGGAAAGGTCGCCACCAGTATGTTGGACACTAGAGGAGGGTCTGTCGCACACCACATACACCTTGGGAGGATAGGCCCAGCTGGACCTCCGTGATCCAGCATCTCAGGTCCTCCCACCCCTTCTGACAATAGATGATGCATCGGCAATAGACCACCAGGTACCGCACTTTCCGAGCCATGGCTCTCTAAATGGCTTGCTTTTTATGGGCACTGACCTATATAGATACAATAGACAAATGAAGACATCATAATTAAATAATTTAGGATATCTGTTCGGTTAACACACATTTGGTAGACACCTGGCACAAGAATTGCTGATTTGTTAACACACTACATGTGGAAATTGCACTGATAAGTACAGGGACATACATACACAATCTTGTAGTTATCTGGTGACTATCCACAACCCTGGTCATGACCTACACTGACTAACCAAGCTCACTATTATCATGTAGCCCAGGGCCAACCAATATGTACTGTGATGTGAGCGACTATGATACACAACACACCACTGTGACCTTCATATGGTTAAACTACTACCATAGTCAAGACTACAGCCTAAGACTTAGGTGACAATGAAAGGGCTGGCATGGGTGTCACTGACAGCTTTCTCTCTGTGGATGTATGGACAAGTGGCTATATAATGAAATTGAATGTTGCATCTGATTGAGTGTGTGTGATATGTACTCATATCCTCATACCTTTTATCATATGTGGCACCTTTATAGAGATGACATTCAACATACCAATGTATGCTTGGTCTGATTGGTTCTATGTAGCAAAGCTAGTGATTCACATTCTCCAGAACTAACCAGCTATCTGTACTTCATGTTTGTCAATTGCGCAAGAGGCTAGTTCAGTGCAAACATGACTTAGGAAAAACTGGAAACAGAAGTGTGGAGTAAGGGCCTGTCAATAGTAGATGTCACGCATTGACAATGTGGGTTAATGGAAAGATGTAGCAGGTCAGGGGCTTAACCCAGTCACCATTCTAAATGTAGGCAATGTAAAAGCGTTCAGGCCTACTATTAGTTCTGAAGACTCATTTTGGCAATATCCGATGATCTGCAGGTCTACATGGAGTTTACCCTCTGCATCAGTTGCATTGACATAGTAACTCTGCCCCAGCCTGGGCTATGGCCCCTAATGGGAAAAAGCTTTGACTTGCCTTGCTCTCTGCAGACTGAACATACAGAACTAACATGAACATCACATTTCCATCACTTCAATGTATAACAGTACACCTTGTGGCCACCCTATATATGAACTCAAGGTTGTATGGCACTCTGAAGGGACATTGAGGTTTAGCTATCTATCAAACAACAGTTTGCCAAGGCTCTCTCTGGGCTGAGTGATATATGGGGCTGTACACATTGCTATCATCCTCCTTAACTGCTTCTAAGAGCATACATACACAGCTCCTGCTGTAAAGCAAATACATGTATTTTCTCATTTACCATCAACTGATCATCATATATATCATTTTTACTCTGAAAAGTTTACTTGCATAGATGTGAAGGCAACAGAAGGAGGATTTAGGGATTCTCACACTTCACACAGCACAATGGACATTTGAAATACACAAAGTACAGGGCTCCACAATCCATGACATATACATTCCATGTATGGACCACAAAATGTAACTACAGCCATCCAAATAAATATCGGGCACTCAGAGGCACATCGTAGCTTGTGGGACTGGAAAGTGTGGTGTTACACATGGTCAAATATGTATATGAGATAGCTAACTGTTTCTCTGATGAGCCATAGAGCTGACCTGGAGAAAAGGAAGGGTCCCTTTCACCTGCTTGGCCTGGCATGATTGCTCCCAGAGACTGCACACAGCAACTAAAGTGGTGGAGGTGTTGATGACAGCCTTGTCAGGAGGCAAGTGCATTATTTTTCAAGTCACACCATACATGTATATGACCTATGTGGTCATTACTGTAGATAGCACAGCCATTGGTCCGCAACAGGCACAGTCAACAATGTTAGCCTATGCTGGGACCGCTGAGGATAAAACTGCCCACCATGCTGAGAACTTCTGCCGGTAGCGCAAGCTTCCAAAAGTCAAATATACGAGGTCAAGCATCCGCCGTTTTCTCGGTTCAAACTACAGTATTGTTGACTGGTAAGTGTGTCACTACCACTACAGATGTGTTGTAACATGTACACATATGTAATACTCCATTGATGTGTAATTTCTAGTACACAATCATCAGTGTGGTGTGTTAAAGGTGCCATAAAATGCGGTGCAATGTACACCGTTAGTGACAGTATTTTGGGAGATGAAAACATATTTTTTTATGACAAGGTGCACATGAGAACAATATAGGTGTATGATGTGCACATATATGTTGTAGACACATCTGTAGAAAACAATGGGAATTGGGGAGTAGACAATTGAAATGTGAAATGTGTCTAATGATTTTTCAGACAGTTATGTTTTGTCACATGACTTTTGACTTCATCATCATATATGTAGTTCTGTACACTGTGACTGATGCACCTATTTTTTTTTTCCACACATAGGTACCTTGGGAAAGGGAGGAGACAACAACCTCCAATGTACCTTCCAGACCATCAGACAATGGAAAAAGGGAAGTGATAAAACAGTTTTGTCTGAAAAAGCAACCTATACAAGATCTATGTTGTCAGTTGGAGCCAGAGTTCATGCCTCGAAACACTAATCCAACATGTATTCCACCCATTTTGAGACTCATGGCAGTATTACACTTTCTGGCCACACGGTCCTTTCAATATACAGTGACCATAGCTGGTGGTTTGTTACATCCTATGTTCAGTGGTGTTTTAAAAGACATGCTATCAGCAAGATTGAAACATATTGACAGCATCATCAGGGTTTCCCGAACGTGAGGATTTAGCCAATGCGATGGTAGGTTTCTATGTAATTGGTCACCTCCCACATGTGGAGGAGACCATTGATGGCACCCATATTGCATTAGTGTCACTACATGCATGTGAACAAGTATAACAAATCAGGAAGCACTTCCATTCGATCAAAGTGCAAGTTGTCTGCTTGCCAGATCTGTACATTTCAAGCATCTATGTCTGGTTCACAGGTTCAGCCCATGATTCCTTTGTAATGCAGAACAGCACCATACCCCATTTGATGTCAAAACTGCAACTGGAGAGGGTCTGGCTTGTTGGTAAGTAACATATGTTCTAACCTTATGTGTGCAATGTCAATGTCAACTGCTATGACTCATTCTAGCTCTTATGTCTCATTACAAAACACAGCAGCACATCTCAACTGTCCTTCGTTGTTAACACCACTGAGGAATCCAACAATGCCTGGGGAAGTCCACTTCATTGAGGCTCATGGAAGAACACGGAGGCCAGTAAATCGGCTTTTGGGCTCCTGAAGGCCAGATTTGGCTGTCTGGACAAGACTGGGGAAGACCCTCCTCTACTCACCTGGGAAGGTGTGTCAGAGCACCGTGGCATGCTGCATGCTCCATAACATCGCCATGTGAAGAAACATACCGTACATCACAGAGGAGGGAGAGCCTGAGGTGCCACCTGGTGAAGATCCTGAAATGCCAAATGATAGTGGTGAAGAGGAAAAGACTTGTGACAAGACCTCAATGACAGCTTCTTCTCATGAGTGTAAGTGTGTCATGAGATGTTATGACTGTACAATAAACTCTTGTTGTGATGATGTGAGGAGTATGTTTTTAGAAAGTGTTAGGAGGCATAAGCCCTGGAAAAATTTGGCAAAGGTTGTTTGGTGATGAAGCTTTTGGCATATCCACATTTAGTAAATGTTCCTTGGTTTATGTCAGAATTTTTCATTTACTGCATTCTCCAAACAGATGCTAAATGAAGTGTGTCATATGTACGGTTTCATAACTAGACGCTTTGTTTTGTGTTTGTTTATATACTATGGCATCTTCATTTGGACATTTCAGAGTTGTGACATTGGCAGGTATTTGATGCTGTTGTGGCATACAAAGTAGACATGTATTGTTCCCAGGATTGTATGTCACAGACTTTGGGTGTACAAGTCCTTTGCCAAGACAGCTTGCACAGTGATAGGAATGGAAGTTAAGGAGACTCCATTGGACTTGTTCCTTGTCATGTGATGACTATGATGCATTATGTGTGTCATTATGTGGTCAGTACTTATATAGTTGTAGGCCAAAATCCATGTTAATTTAACTTCGCATTGACTAAACTCTCTTTTTGTTCAAACTGTATGCAGCTGTTGATGTGTTTCATCATTGTAGGCCAAAGTACTGTAGTGTAGCCATTTTTAATAGAACATTTGCACATTTGTTTAAAGCATTAGGCCTCTGTGCATTTTGTTGTAGATGCATTTTATTCAGCCTTGTACTGTTATTTTTCAATAACAAGTTTCACGGTCTTGTTATTTTCTTCTATCACACTGTTTGGCTTACTTCAGCACCGGAGTTCTCAAACAATACATTCTTGCTCGCTCTGTGCTTCAGTCAAGGATACAGTCTGGTACATTGCCGATAGACGTGGAAGGAGTTTAGTCTTTAGGGTTCGTAGAAAGTACACATTCTTACGTAGGGACGTTTCTTAGAACACCGGCGTGTTGATTATAAAAACACTTCCTAGTCCTAGTACACGTAAGAGGGAGATTCCGACCAGGGAACCACAACTAGACGCTGACTGCCCTGTTGCAGATGCTGTTCCAGATCACAGGCCTTTGCTCAGGTATGAGGGTTGATGTCCTCCCGGGGAACCTAAAAAGGCAAGCTTAGAGCTTAACATGCTGTGCTCAAAATAGAAATTAGAAGAGAGAACGTAATCTGGTAGCACTATGATAGCGTTATTCCTATGTTTTACTCTCCTCGTTACTATTTCAATCTTAATGTGTTGTATGGTTCTGGTTATTGCGGCTCACGCCTCGTTATCTAAAATGCAGTCGTTTTATTAAATCAATCTGTAAAACTTAAACTGCCTCTGTCATTTGTATATGAGACCACACTTGGTATGAGAGAACTGGTTGGGATCTGAGTGACCACGACTTCCCTGAGAAGCTCTAAGATGTCATGCACTCGGCTGCCCAATCATCCCTTCCCTTTGGGAGGGATGAGGCACTGCTAGTTAGCCGGAGCAAAACCGGATTGAGGGCGACAAGGGTCCTTCTCCGTGGGTTAGACTTAGTCCCCCATACTGAGAACGACCCTGCTACCCAACAATCCAGTAGTCTCATTAGGATAACGAGAGCCTACGCGACATGGCGCCGCCAGCGATTGGTCTGGCTCCAATTTTCGGGTCCACCAGTCCCAATCGGTCTCATATATTATAATGATCCCTCAGTTCCTTTAACGGAGACGTCCGTGTCACTGAGGATTTCCACCACTGAGATATAGGGAATCCTAGATATAGCGGATGGTTGTTCAAGCTTGAACCTTAAAAGGAAAGACCCCGTTTTTGGTGTACCTTCTCTGAACCATCGCTGTTTTTTTAATGGCGAATCCCCAGGTAATAAAAATAGCTCTTAATATGAGACAACCGCTCACAGCGCATTTGCTTGCACATGGTCTTACGAACCAGGGGGGTCCAGTCACGTTTGTGGTGGCCGCCCATGCAGCCTATAGAACAGAACTTTTTTACTCTTGGGTCACATTTCCAGCAGTTGATGGGAATACAAATGCATTTCATACATATACGATTGCGAACGCGCCTGGCCAATACAGGGCGTACGCATATTTAGAGATACCTCTATCTTATCAAGAACATAATAATTGGCTTGATTGCACCCTACCTCATACAATATTGCCAGTAAGGCTAGGTCCACTGAGTAATGATGGTCCAACCTGGCCTTTATTGGCCACATATACACCACATCCTGCGGTTGCAAATATGCCAGTGGCTGAAGTTCGTCGTTTATATACAGACTTAACGTCTACATAGAGACGCTTAGTACAATTTGTGATGCAGACATTAAACACAAACCCAGCGCGTGCTGCTCCAGCTCAATAACATGCAGTAGCTCCAGGTATAAACCCGGCGACTGTACACTCTATCATGGGAAGAGACTCCATTTTGGCTGGCGCAAAAAATTAATACGCTGGAGGCGGTATTTCCCCATACGGGACCTCAGGATAAACATAGGTTATAAACAATGCGTTTACCGTTTGGCATGGTTCCCACAGTGGAACATTGTAATACATGGGGCACGGTGTTTGCCGCGCTCTACACAACAGCACACAGTACACCAACATCGGCAAACCTACCGGAAGTGCTTAAACAGATTCAGGATGAATATGGGGCTGCCTCAGCCTTAGATTTGGGAATGCAACTGATGGGCAATTTTGCCACGGTTTCTTCATTAATACTAAGTAATCTTAAAGGGGAGGCTTGCATTAGCGGTGTGCATGCGCCTCCGCGACGTCCCGCAGCTAGATCAGGAGCTGGAACTGCCCAAAATAATAGCGGAAACATATTCCAGTATCGGTCGAGATAGCCTAGGGGCTAGACCACAGAAACCACAGTTTCAAAGAAAAATGAGTAAAGATAATATTAAACAGCAACCTGAGGGTAATAAGAAGTGCTGGGAAAAGAAACAACAGACCCCTAAAAAACAAAGGGGAGAATCTCCGAGAGCGGAGACCCCACAGACTAGGTATAATCTCAGAAATAGGGATAGCTTGAAAACGCCTGATAGATATCAATACACTGATACACGCCAATCTCATTCCTTTCAGGACTCATCGGAAAAGAGAAATGAGAGAGGTGGGCGGTCAGAGCGGAGAACAGAGTACGTGAAACCAAGACAGGAATCACAACGCTCTTCAGAGGTTTCTGTCAAGAAGGAAGAGAAACCGATATAACAAAAACAACAGTTTAAAAAGAAAAAGGTGGCGGCGGTCTCTGTTAGACATGCCACACAAGAAGAGAGTTCTCTTGAAGAACAAGACGTGGGCACTAGCACTGTTAGACAGCGCGGCAGAGGTCACAATGGTTCGCCGGAATCTTCTAGAGCATCTGGAGATGAAAGCAACTGATGACTTCATACAAGTTGAAACAGCAGATATGCGTGTCTCTGATCCCAATAGGGTATATACAGTGACTTTACAATTGGAAGGAGACATTGAACGCACTATAAACGCAATCTTTTGGGATCGTGTAGTCAAGATATATGACATTTTGCTGTCTGAACAGGATTGGCCGCCTGACTTTGTTCGCACATGCCCAGTTGGGAAGGAGGTTATTAAACCTTCGTTCTCACCACTTGTTCCAGGGGAACTTGCAGAATCATAGAGGAGGTCATTCCAAGTTTGGCGGGCGGCAGTTGCCGCCCGCCAAACTGACGCCGCCACTTGGCCGCTCCGCGGTCAAAAGACCGCGGAGGCCATTCTGGCTTTCCCGCTGGGCCGGTGGGCGCCCGCCAAAGGAGCGTCCGCCGGCCCAGCGGGAAAGGCCCTGCAACACAGAGGCCGGCTCTGAATGGAGCCGGCGGTGTTGCAGGGGTGCGACGGGTGCAGTTGCATCCGTCGCGATTTTCACTGTCTGCTAGGCAGACAGTGAAAATCATGCTGGGGCCCTGTGAGGGGGCCCCACAAAACCCGTTCCTGCCATCCTGTTCCTGGCAGTAAAAACCGCCAGAAACAGGGTGGCGGGAAGGGGGTCGGAATCCCCATGGCGGCGCTGCTTGCAGCGCCGCAATGGAGGTTCAGCCCAGCCAGGGGTATTCCGGCGGGAAACCGCCGGATCCCCTTTTCTGACCGCGGCTTTACCGCTGCGGTCAGAATGGGCAGGAAACCACTGCCAGCCTGTTGGCAGTGCTTTCCGTCGTTCACGGCCCTGGCGGGTTTTACCGCCAGGGTCGGAATGACCCCCATAGCATCAAATGGGCTCTGGCACAAGCACCTGCCTTATATAGAAATCAAGTAGGGTGGGATAGGGATTCTCCATATCATGTAATTCCGATTAAAGGTGAACCTCAGCCACAACGGCAATATCCAATAAAACATGAAGCAAGGGCACCGGTGAGAGAAATACTTACACAATTAGAGTACCAGGGAGTAATGGAACCCTGTGTCTCGCCGATGAATAATCCCTTATTCCCTGTAGCTAAACCGTACCATTCATATAGAATAGTCTTAGACTACAGACATTTGAACGGACATACACGTACATATGCTATACAAAATTCACATAGCACGGTACTAATGAACAACATTGTGCGGAAAAAGTACAAAACGACCTTAGATATCTCGAATGGTTTCTTCTGCCAGAATATAGCACCCGAAAGCAGGGACCTTACAAGTTTTAGTGCGTTAGGCTCCCAGAAACAAATTCTGTCGTTTGCCTCAGGGGTATAAGAATAGCCCAGGACTGTTTTCGGCTTGTGTGACTGAAATATTGCACGAGTTGGACCCTGAAGCATTGTCATATGTAGATGATATTTATCTCACAGATGACGAGTTACTACAACATTTAAGACGAGTAGCCCGCATTGTTGTAGGGTTTGCCAAAATTGGCTACAAATTTAACTTCAAAAAGTAGAAAATTGCCTTCCTCAGTGTCATATTCCTGGGATATGAGCTGTCAAACGAAGGTAAGAGCCTAGCGCCACAATTTTTTGAAAAATTTGCACGATTGCAACCTCCTAATACAATTAAGAAACTCGAATCATTGCTGGGATTTCTAAACTTTGGCAGAACGTACATTCCTGATTATGCTACACGCATAAAACCATTATATGAATTAATACATCCTGATTTTTCAGGCAAATTTTGGACGATTGAGCATACACATACTATTCGAGAGTTGCAAGCAGATCTTCTAGCTGCAAAACATCTACATACACAAGACAATAAGACACATTTGGTCATCAGGGTAATAGCTGGGGCCATTGTGTTAACGTATGTCACCTTTAATGAAGGTCCCGCATAGGATGCAAGTCTCACTTGTATTCGACTGCTGAACAACGATTCGCACCAACAGAGAAAATTCTCACTGCTGTACAGATGTCTGTTATTAAAGAACGACCTCTTGCCCAGGTCAAGCGCTTTATAGTCGTTTCCCCTATTCCGGCCCTAGAGGCTGTTCGAAAGCGAGCGTTCCTAACGCGAAAGCATTACACCCGCGATGGATACAATGGGCTAAGTCTTTAATAGCCACTGATGTAGATTACATTTTTTACCCAAAGCTACAGACACAGGAATTTCTGCAATATGAAATTGAATATCCAGTTCCCGCTGACACGTTGCCTATTGATCACTATCAAGTAGTCATGTACACCGATGGCTCTGCGCAACCGGCAGTGGGGCAAAACACCAATATTCAGCTGCATGTGCAGTAGTGAGCTGACATATGGAGCGGGAGAAATTCTGCCCCCAACATACTTATACACAAACATTAGGGGACTGTACGGCACAGTTGGCTGAGCTGAAAGCTCTATTGATGGCACTAGAACATACGGATCCAACACAGTTTACACTAATTGTTTGTGATTCATATTACTGTGTTCAGTCTTTTAATGAATACCTACATTACTGGGGTTGAATGGGTTCAGAGATTCAAAGGGCAACACCATAAAACACAGACTACTGTGGGGGAAGGTAGCAGACCTGAAAGAGACGCTACCTAAAGTCCATGTTGTACATACTCTTGGACACCAGTGAGTTGGAATACACGTTGCTGGGAATACTTTGGCTGATGAAGCCGCAAAGTCTGCAGTGGCGGTTGCCACTGTGGCCACAGTTACTCGTTCGAGTTCCAAACCAGACACAGAGATTCTGGCTGCCATAAAAGCTACGGTTGATGGCATGCCTTATCCTAAAGGATTTCCTAATAAATATCAATACTTAATGGGAGGTATGCTGAATGCTGAGGTTAAAATCCCAGGCGTAGGCGTATGCGAGATCCCCAATAAAATTGTAAGACCTCAATTGATTAATGCAGCGCATGAGGGGGTGGCATCTGCACATGCTGGCGTGGCCACCACAATTTAGCTATTACAGGCCTGTTACTGGTGGCCTGGTCTCTATAAGGAGACAAAGCAGTATGTCCTTTGTTGTGACATCTGTCAACAAATTAAAGTTTCAACGGCTAAGTGCCCGCCGCAGACGCCCCTCTTAATATCAAACAGACCATTACAATGTGTGTACTTGGATCATTGTGGTCCACTGACGTCAGACAGTGCATTCAAATATATCCTGGTGGCTGTAGATTCTTGTGTGGGTATGGCTACAACGCTTGAACTGTTATTAAAGATTTGCGTGTCTTTGTCGGTACATATGCAGTTGCGGCGTTCCACTCGGACCAGGGCCCTGCTTCAGGGACACCAGTTTTCGTCTCCATTTCATCCTGAGGGAAATTCTGTTGTGTAGCGTTTAAATTGTGATTTAAAGCAATCCTTAACGGCTAGAGTCTTAGGTATGGGTCGTAGTTGGCTAATCCACCTGTATGGAGTACAGAGAGCACTGAATAACTTGCCTAGAAGGTCCCTGGGGGTTGTACTTCATATGAGTGCCTGTACGGAACACAAATGTTTGTTCCGGATCCAGATGGTCCTGGTGTGGAGGCGGCGGAAACAGCTTTTGACATAAATGATCGTGTCACTGTTTTGCAGGAATTACAACAGTTCCGTGAAGAAAACTCTGCTAAAAGTGCTGCCTCCTTAGGAATTAAGGATGTGCCAGTAACGCCTAGTGGTTGGATTCCCAGAGTTGGGGATCTTGTGCGTGAAAAGTTCGCAGTGAAAAAAGAATTTGGCCCTTCTTATCGAGCACCGTTCCCTGTGTTGGGGATACACGGAACAAGAACTGTTATTTTACCACCGTTGCCAGGTGCCAAAGAAAATCGCTTTGTCTCCATCGACAATGTCAAGTTACAACATGTGGCCGATTCTGCACAGAGGAACGTCCAGTAGTTCCAGAATCCCTCTCTCTACTGGGGAAGATGTTCCGCTCCAAGTCATTTACACCAACACTGTTGCCTCTCCGAGCTTGGGGAGGGTGGAAGATGATCTTGCGATAGTTCCACTGACAACAAATAATTTGGAAACATTTGATCGAGTCACAATGACTACTGATGTTGCGGGTGGTGTTATCTACAGTGTACCACCGCGAGAAACACCTACTCCTCCATTGAATACGGCGGCACCTTTTGCAAGAACTGCTTCTGGGTACTTTGCCAACAACGACGATGGTCTGTCGGACTCATTTGCCTCTTCAACACCTGACCCACGTCCACCTAAGCTGATTTATTGGCTTAAAGATACGTATTTTGTTTTTCCTTGGAACTATCTGTGTCTCTTACTGACTATGATAGCATTTCTTCTGTGGATAGGGTTTGTCGTTACCTTTTTTCTGTTGATACATGGCCATTTTCTCCCTGAGAGATCAGTGGTTGAACAGGTGGAGGAGGTGTTGAAGCCGCATTTTTCATCACATAAGGTTCGAAGACACTTGTCCTTTGTGAACATTTCTGCAGTGCCAATTCCGGAAGGGATTGTGTGGGATAAAGTGATGTTTGATACATATGGTCCCACTGAGATAATTCAAATACCATACGTTCTAAAGTTATCCATGAATGATATCGTAATACCAGGCATTGTATCTGATGATTGGGACATGAAGACAGTTGATTCCATGATGACTGAGTTACAATATTATACTGTCTATGAGAATGAAGATGTTTACCAGTTTAAAGGCAATTATGGTGACATGTTTTGTTATAATTAATATGGGCACCACTTTATACATAAAGCCAGTAGTCCAAAGACAATATTTGACTACACACAATGGGAGCATTACCCAACTCCCCCGCAAGGGAGTTCTAAAACATATTCTGACGAATTTGCGTATTTTTCTGGGCATCATCAAATGAATGCTAAGTCCTATTATTTTAAGTTAACTCTGTATAAAGATAAGCAAATGTTGTTGACTAATACGAAATTCATATACTCAGATTCTTTTGTTTCTCGACTGTCAATTGAAGGCTATGAATATTGGTCAAAAAATGTTGATTTGAAAAGTGTTTGGGAACAAAACATTGGCAGACACAGGGTAGAGAAACATTTTTTAGAGCATGTCTCATTCCTGTCCAGATCATTTTTTTAAATGAAACTGTGCAACAGACTAGCTGTTTGGGCTTAGCAACGATTAGAGAATTGAATATGCCTGGTATACCTGTCCCTACCAAAATGAAGGATTGGCAGAAATATATCAATGCCACCTTTAGTGAACTTACAGACTGAGTCCAGAATGGTACATTTAACACTTCATTGTCACGTCCGGGCGGGTGGTTATTGTGGCCCATAGACACCAACGGGTGTCATCAACGTTTTGTCACCTCCTCAGGGGGTTTCAGGACGAGTAGGGCAGACCTTCGCTACATATCACCTGAACATGCTGAAATTATAACTACATATAGCGTGGGATAATTGTGTCAACAATGGTTAAAATCATCTACGCTAGATGCAGTTAAGACACATCTCACTCTCCTGTCTAATAACACTGGCTTGTAAGATTTTTTGTCAGGCCCGAAGACACCACGTAGGAAACGTTTTTTGTACGAAGTGTACAATGAAATATGGAAACTTTCCCAACAAGAGGCTGCGGCCCGATTAAGGCAGATAGATCAGGAAAATTTGAAAAAGGCATTAGCTGTTGTACGTAATGGAATTCACACCCTGTCTGACCGAATATATACCATTGACAACATTGTTTCTTCTGCTATAGACATTAATACGATCTGACATGTCTTTATTATATCATGGACAAAGTCAAACAATGTCCATTATGCAGTTGGGTTGGACACTTCAGACACTGAAGGCGGGTCGCATTCCGTGACAGCACATCAGAGCCAGGGAGATATTTTTGTTCCTTTAATTTGACACGTCAACAACAACTAATGGCTAAGAAGGAGGCGACTTATGTCATGTTAAACATTGAAAAATTGGAAAGATTGCCTTTTACCGTGGCCGAGATTCCCTCAGCTGAGTGGTTGATACACGTGGTTATTAATCTGCCTATTTCTACACCACAATTCACTTCTTGTTTAAAACATGTTCCGGTAGGCAGATGTGAAAAGCTGGGAGACAGTTATATACATGAGGTGTGGGAACTTCCCTTCTTGTACAAATGTCTTAATGGCATGAGAGAGGTTTTTCTTAGGGATAGTGAATGCGAGACTTCAGTCAGCCATTCGATGATTTGTAAGCAGCTGTCCTTGCATGGGGCATGTAATGCCTCGGTTGCGAATTTGGCTTGCTATCTGAAGGGAGTTTCGGTCCCCTTGATTAAATGCACATTCCAGGTGATTTCAAATGGCAGCTACGTCCTCCTCAATAGTGAAGACTGTTGTGGCATGCGGGCCGGAATAGTTTATGTTGTTTCAGTCACCAAGGTTGTTACTTGCTGAGTGAATGAGTTGTTTCCCCCCACTAAATTAAGGGAGGTAGCGGATATCTGGCCTCACATTGCTACTTCCAAGGTGAATTTCGACAAGTTAAGTAGACTAAAGGCTTTACTGTTTCAAAAGCATGTGGCCCTTACATTTGCGCGTGAGACCTACGCACTTCAGGTGGCAATGTCATCAGCGGAAATACAGTCCCTGTTGAATACCAACTTTCCGAGTCACTTTGGTGAACTCGTGGGACGTATATTTAATGCGTCCAGCACAGCTGGATTGGCACATTTCTTTAAAGCCGTGGGTGCTGGTTTGGTTCACACCTTCCCCTCCATATTCGGTTTGATACCTTTAGCTATTCATTCAATTTTCGGAAGCATTTTTTGGGGTTTTCCGATCACTTTGGCGTTATTAGCCGGCGTTTTGCTGTTGCTGTTTTGTTTCCGCAATGGCTGTCCCATCTCAACAATAACGAATGTGGGCGCTCCCAACAGCGCAGCTGTGTCGTAAACGCATGATGCAGCACTTCGGAGCAACACTCCTGGAACATTTGGAGTGTGACTGGTCTCTGTCATTCAGACCGGTTTTGGATTGTGTGCAGCCCGTGTTTCGGTGCCGTTGGTGCTCGTTTGAACATGCACTAGTCGTCTGTCTCTCACGGCAACACCCCCCAGTGGTTGATGCTGTTCTGTTGATGTTCCCAATGAGGGCTCATTCCCAGACATGCACGCTGCGGCTGCGTTTGCTTCGAGAGGCTGATTACGAAATACCCTTCCTGGAGGAAGTTGATATTAATTCGTTCATAGGCCCTGCACGGGATGCCGCCTTGGTTGATTCTGAGGCTCTGGAACACACCTGCTCCTTAACAGTCTTTGGCGTGGATTTTCTGGTCTTGTCATCTGCCGAAGTGGAGAACCTCCTGCTTTCAATGACCACCGTTTGAATTGGATTTGGTCTAAATTGACACTGTTATGAATATGGCTCTTAGCCACATGCTTATTTTTAAATTTAGGATTATTGTGCTTTGGTGTCCTCTTGACTTGTTGAAATTCTATAAGGTTTTAGTCGTTTTTTTTTAACATAGGGCATTTTTTTAATTTTGATTAGAACCACTTTCTACCGACAAGGGGAGGGTGTAGTGTAGCCATTTTTAATATAGCCTTTGCGCGTTTGCTTAAAGCATTAGGCCTCTGTGCATTTTGTTCTAGATGCATTTTATTCAGCCTCATACTGTTATTTTTCAATAACCAGTTTCACGGTCTTGTTATTTTCTTCTATCACACTGTTTAGCTTACTTCAGCACAGGAGTTCTCAAACAATACATTCTTGCTCGCTCTGTGCTTCCGTCAAGGATACAGTCTGGTACATTGCGGATAGACGTGGTAGGAGTTTAGTCTTTAGGGTTCGTAGAAAGTACACATTCTTACGTAGGGACGTTTCTTAGAACACCGGCGTGTTGATTATAAAAACACTTCCTAGTCCTAGTACAAGTAAGAGGGAGATTCCGACCAGGGAACCACAACTAGACGCTGACTGCCCTGTTGCAGATGCTGATCCAGATCACAGGCCTTTGCTCAGGTATGAGGGTTGATGTCCTCCCGGGGAACCTGAAAGGCAAGCTTAGAGTTTAACATGCTGTGCTCAAAATAGAACTTAGAAGAGAGAACGTAATCTGGGAGCACTATGATAGCATTTTTCCTATGTTTTACTCTCCTCGTTACTATTTCAATCTTACTGTGTTTTATGGTTCTGTTATTGCGGCTCACGCCTTGTTATCTAAAATGCAGTCGTTTTATTAAATCAATCTGTAAAACTTAAACTGCCTCTGTCATTTGAATATGAGACCATACTTGGTATGAGAGAACTGGTTGGGATGTGAGTGACCACGACTTCCCTGAGAAGCTCTAAGATATCATGCACTCGGCTGCCCAATCATCCCTTCCCTTTGGGAGAGATGAGGCACTGCTAGTTAGCCGGAGCAAAACCGGATTGAGGGCGACAAGGGTCCTCCTCCGTGGGTTAGACTTAATCCCCCACACTGAGAACGACCCTGCTACCCAAAAATCCAGTAGTCTCATTAGGATAATGAGAGCCTATGCGACATGGCGCCACCAACGATTGGTCTGGCTCTAATTTTCGGGTCCACCAGTCCCTCTCGGTCTCATATATTATAATGATCCCTCAGTTCCTTTAACGGAGACGTCCGTGGCACTGAGGATTTCCACCACCGAGACATAGGGAATCCTACATATAGCGGATGGTTGTTCAAGCTTGAACCTTAAAAGGAAAGACCCCGTTTTTGATGTGCCTTCTCTGAACCATCGCTGTTTTTTTAATGGCGAATCCCCAGGTAATACAAATAGCTCTTAATATGAGACAACCGCTCACAGCGCATTTGCTTGCACATGGTCTTATGAACCAGGGGGGTCCAGTCATGTTTGTGGTGGCTGCCCATGCAGCCTATAGAACAGAACTTTTTTACTCTTGGGTCACATTTCCAGCAGTTGATGGGAATACAAATACATTTCATACATATACGATTGCGAATGCGCCTGGCCAATACAGGGCGTACGCATATTTAGAGATACCTCTATCTTATCAAGAACATAATAATTGGCTTGATGGCGCCCTACCCCATACAATATTACCAGTAAGGTTAGGTGCACTGAGTAATGATGGTCCGACCTGGCCTTTATGAGCCACATATATACCACATCCTGCGGTTGAAATATGCCGGTGGCTGAAGTTCGTCGTTTATATACAGACTTAACGGCTACATAGAGACGCTTAGTACAATTTGTGATGCAGACATTAAACACAAACCCAGCGCGTGCTGCTCCAGCTCAACAACATGCAGTAGCTCCAGGTATAAACCCGGCGACTGTACACTCTATCATGGGTATAGTTCCAGCCAAACGGGATGAGACTCCATTTTGGCTGGTGCAAAAAATGAATACACTGGAGGCGGTATTTCCCCATACGGGACCTCAGGATAAACATAGGATATTAACAATGTGTTTACCATTTGGAATTGTTCCCACAGTGGAACATTGTAATACATGGGGCACAGTGTTTGCCGCGCTCTACACAACAGCACACGGTACACCAACATTGGCAAACCTACCGAAAGTGCTTAAACAGATTCAGGATGAATATGGGGCTGCCCCAGCCTTAGATTTGGGAATGCAACTGATGGGCAATTTTGCCATGGTTTCTTCAATAATACTAAGTAATCTTAAAGGGGAGGCAGTTGCATTAGCGGTGCGCATGTGCCTCCGTGACGTCCCACAACTAGATCAGGAGCGGGAACTGCCCAAAATAATAGCGGAAACATATTCCAGTATCGGTCGAGATAGCCTAGGGGCTAGACCACAGAAACCACAGTTTCAAGGATTTTTTTTTAAAGATAATACTAAACAGCAACCTGAGGGTAATAAGAAGCGCTGGGAAAAGAAACACCAGACACCTAAAAAAGAAAGAGGAGAATCTCCGAGAGCGGAGACCCCGCAGACTAGGAATAATCTCAGAAATAGCGATAGCTTGAAAACGCCTGATAGATATCAATACACTGATACATGCCAATCTCGTTCCTTTCAGGACTCATCGGAAAAGAGAAATGAGAGAGGTGGGCGGTCAGAGCGGAGAACAGAGTACGTGAAACCAGACAGGAATCACAACGCTCTTCAGAGGTTTCTGTCAAGAAGGAAGAGAAACCGATACAACAAAAACAACAGTTTAAAAAGAAAAAGGTGGCGGCAGTTTCTATTAGACATGCCACACAGGAAGAGAGTTCTCTTGAAGAACAAGACGTGGGCACTAGCACTGTTAGACAGCGCGGCAGAGGTCACAATAGTTCGCCGGAATCTTCTAGAGCATCTGGAGGTGAAAGCAACTGATTACTTCATACAAGTTGAAACAGCAGATATGGGTGTCTCTGATCCCGATATGGTATATGCAGTGACTTTACAATTGGAAGGAGACATTGAACGCACTATAAACACAATCTTTTGGGATCGTTTAGTCAAGATATATGACATTTTGCTGGCTGAACAGGATTGGCCGCCTGACTTTGTTCGCACATGCCCAGTTGGGGAGGAGGTTATTAAACCTTTGTTCTCACCACTTGTTCCAGGGGAACTCGCATAGTCATATAGCATCAAATGGGCTCTGGCACAAGCACCTGCCTTATATAGAAATCACGTAGGGTGGGTTAGGGATTCTCAATATCATGTAATTCCGATTAAAGGCAAACCTCAGCCACAACCGCAATATCCAATAAAACATGAAGCAAGGGTACCGGTGAGAGAAATAATTACACAATTAGAGTACCAGGGAGTAATTGAACCCTGTGTCTCGCCGATGAATAATCCCTTATTCCCTGTAGCTAAACTGGACCATTCATATAGAATAGTCTTAGACTACAGACATTTGAACGGACATACACGTACATATGCTATACAAAATTCACATAGCGGTGCACTAATGAACAACATTGTGTGGAAAAAGTACAAAACGACCTTAGATATCTTGAATGGTTTCTTCTGCCAGAATATAGCACCCGAAAGTAGGGACCTTACAAGTTTTAGTGCGTTAGGCTCCCAGAAAAAATTCTGTTGTTTGCCTCAGGGGTACAAGAATAGCCCAGGACTGTTTTCGGCTCGTGTGACTGAAATATTGCACGAGTTGGACCCTGAAGCATTGTCATATGTAGATGAAATATATCTCACAGATGATGAGTTACTACAACATTTAAGACGAGTAGCTCGCATTGTTGTAGGGTTTGCCAAAATTGGCTACAAATTTAACTTCAAAAAGTCGAAAAGTGCCTTCCTCATTGTCATATTCCTGGGATATGAGCTGTCAAACGAAGGTAAGAGCCTAGCGCCACAATTTTTTGAAAAATTTGCACAATTGCAACCTCCTAATACAATTAAGAAACTCCAATCATTGCTGGGATTTCGAAATGTTGGCAGAACGTACATTCCTGATTATGCTACACGCATAAAACCATTATATGAATTAATACGTCCTGATTTTTCAAGCAAATTTTGGACGATTGAGCATACACATACTCTTCGAGAGTTGCAAGCAGATCTTCTAGCTGCAAAACCTCTACAAACACAAGACAATAAGACACATTTGGTCACCAGGGTAATAGCTGGGGCCATTGGGTTTACGTATGTCACCTTTAATGAAGGTGAGACAGTCCCGATAGGATACAAGTCTCACTTGTATTCGACTGCTGAACAACGATTCGCACCAACAGAGAAAATTCTCACTGCTGTACAGATGCCTGTTATTAAAGAACGACCTCCTGCCTAGGGCAAACGCAATATAGTCGTTTCCCCTATTCCGGCCGTAGAGGCTGTTACGAAAGCGAGTGTTCCTAACGCGAAAGCATTACACCCGCGATGGATACAATGGGCTACGTTTTTAACAGCCACTGATGTAGATTACATTTTTTACCCAAAGTTACAGACACAGGAATTTCTGCAATATGAAATTGAATGTCCATTTCCCGCTGACACATTGGCTATTGATCACTATCAAGTAGTCTTGTACACCGAAGGCTCTGCGCAACCGGCGGTGGGGACAAAACACCAATATTCAGCTGCATGTGCAGTAGTGAGCGGACATATGGAGGGGGAGAAATTCTGCCCCCAACATACTTATACACAAACATTAGGGGACTGTACGGCACAGTTGGCTGAGCTGAAAGCTCTATTGATGGCACTAGAACATACGGATCCGACACAGTTTACACTAATTGTTTGTGATTCATATTACTATGTCCAGTCTTTTAATGAATACCTACATTACTGGCGGTTGAATGGGTTCAGAGATTCAAAGTGCAACACCATAAAACACAGACTACTGTGGGGGAGGGTAGCACACCTGAAAGAGACGCTACCTAAAGTCCATGTTGTACATACTCTTGGACACCAGCGCGTTGGAATACACGTTGCTGAGAATACTTTGGCTGATGAAGCCGCAAAGTCGGCAGTGGCAGTTGCCACTGTGGCCGCAGTTACTCGTTCGAGTTCCAAACCAGACACAGAGATTCTTTCTGCCATATAAGCTACGGTTGATGGCACGCCTTATCCTAAAGGATTTCCTAATAAATATCAATACTTAATGGGAGGTATGCTGAATGCTGAGGTTAAAATCCCAGGCGTAGGCGTACGCAAGATCCCCAATAAAATTGTAAGACCTCAATTGATTAATGCAGCGCATGAGGGGGTGGCATCTGCACATGCTGGCGTGGCCGCCACAATTTCGCTATTACAGGCCCGTTACTGGTGGCCTGGTCTCTATAAGGAGACGAAGCAGTATGTCCTTTGTTGTGACATCTGTCAACAAATTAAAGTTTCAACGGCTAAGCGCCCGCCGCAGACGCCCCTCTTAATATCAAACAGACCATTACAATGTGTGTACTTGGATCATTGTGGTCCACTGATGTCAGACAGTGCATACAAATATATCCTGGTGGCTGTAGATTCTTGTGTGGGTATGGCCACAACGCTCGAACTGTTATTAAAGATTTGCTTGTCTTTGTCGGTACATATGCAGTTGCGGCGTTCCATTCGGACCAGGGCCCTGCTTTTGCCTCAAGGGCATTCAGGGACACCAGTTTTCGTCTCCATTTCATCCCGAGGGAAATTCTATTGTGGAGCATTTAAATTGTGATTTAAAGCAATCCTTAACGGCTAGAGTCTTAGGTATGGGTCGTAGTTGGCTAATCCACCTGTATGGAGTACAGAGAGCACTGAATAACTTGCCTAGAACGTCCCTGGGGGTTGTACTTCATATGAGTGCCTGTACGGAACACGAATGTTTGTTCCGGATCCAGATGGTCCTGGTGTGGAGGCGGCGGAAACAGCTTTTGACATAAATGATCGTGTCACTGTTTTGCAGGAATTACAACAGTTCCGTGAAGATAACTCTTCTAAAAGTGCTGCCTCATTAGGAATTAAGGATGTGCCAGTAACGCCTAGTGGTTGGATTCCCAGAGTTGGGGATCTTGTGCGTGAAAAGTTTGCAGTGAAAAAATAATTTGGCCCTTCTTATCGAGCACCGGTCCCTGTGTTGGGGATACACGGAACAAGAACTGTTATTTTACCACCGTTGCCAGGTGCCAAAGAAAATCGCTTTGTCTCCATCGACAATGTCAAGTTACAACATGTGGCCGATTCTGCACAGCAGACCAAGAGGAACGTCCAGTAGTTCCAGAATCCCTCTCACTACTGGGGAAGATGTTCCGCTCCAAGTCATTTACACCAATACTGTTGCCTCTCCGAGCTTGGGGAGGGTGGAAGATGATCTTGCGATAGTTCCACTGACAACAAATAATTTGGAAACATTTGATCGAGTCACAATGACTACTGATGTTGCGGGTGGTGTTATCTACAGTGTACCACCGCGAGAAACACCTACTCCTCCATTGAATACGGTGGCACCTTTTGCAAGAACTGCTTCTGGGTGCTTTGCCAACAGCGACGATGGTCTGTCGGACTCATTTGCCTCTTCAACACCTGACCCACGTCCACGTAAGCTGATTTATTGGCTTAAAGATACGTATTTTGTTTTTCCTTGGAACTATCTGTGTCTCTTACTGACTATGATAGCATTTCTTCTGTGGATAGGGTTTGTCGTTACCTTTTTTCTGTTGATACATGGCCATTTTCTTCCTGAGAGATCAGTGTTTGAACAGGTAGAGGAAGTGTTGAAGCCGCATTTTTTCATTACATAAGGTTCGAAGACACTTGTCCTTTGTAAACATTTCTGCAGTGCCAATTCCGGATGGGATTGTGTGGGATAAAGTGATGTTTGATACATATGGTCCCACTGAGATAATTCAAATACCATACGTTCTAAAGTTATCCATGAATGATATCGTAATACCAGGCATTGTATCTGATGATTGGGACATGAAGACAGTTGATTCCATGATGACTGAGTTACAATATTATACTGTCTATGAGAATGAAGATGTTTACCAGTTTAAAGGCAATTACGGTGACATGATTTGTTATAATTATTATGGGCACCACTTTATACATACAGCCAGTAGTCCAAAGACAATATTTGACTACACGCAATGGGAGCATTGCCCAACTCCCCCGCGAGGGAGTTCTAAAACATATTCTGACAAATTTGCGTATTTTTCTGGGCATCATCAAATGAATGCTAAGTCCTATTATTTTAAGTTAACTCTGTATAAAGATAAGCAAATGTTGTTGACTAATTCGAAATTCATATACTCAGATTCTTTTGTTTCCCGACTGTCAATTGAAGGCTATGAATATTGGTCAAAAAATGTTGATTTGAAAAGTGTTTGGGGAACAAAACATTGGCAGACACAGGGTAGAGAAACATTGTTTAGAGCATGTCTCATTCCTGTCCAGATGATTTTTTTAAATGAAACTGTGCAACAGACTAACTGTTTGGGCTTAGCAACGAATAGAGAATTGAATATGCCTGGTATACCTGCCCTTACCAAAATGAAGGATTGGCAGAAATATATCAATGCCACCTTTAGTGAACTTACAGACTGGGTCCAGAATGGTACATTTAACACTTCATTGTCACGTCCGGGCAGGTGGTTATTGTGGCCCATAGACACCAACGGGTGTCATCAATGTTTTGTCACCTCCTTGGGGGGTTTCAGGACGAGTACGGCAGACCCTCGCTACATATCACCTGAACATGCTGAAATTATAACTACATATAGCGTGGGAAAATTGTGTCAACAATGGTTAAAATCATCTACGCTAGATGCAGTTAAGACACATCTCACTCTCCTGTCTAATAACACTGACTTGCAAGATTTTTTGTCAGGCCCGAAGACACCGCGTAGGAAACGTTTTTTGTACAAAGTGTACAATGAAATATGGAAACTTTCCCAACAAGAGGCTGCGGCCCGCTTAAGGCAGATAGATCAGGAAAATTTGAAAAAGGCATTAGCTGTTGTAGATAATGGAATTCACACCCTGTCTGACCGAATATATACCATTGACAACATTGTTTCTTCTGCTATAGACATTATACGATCTGACATGTCTTTATTATATCATGGATAAAGTCAAACAAGGTCCATTATGCAGTTGGGTTGGACACTTCAGACACTGAAGGCGGGTCGCGTTCCGTGGCAGCACATCAGAGCCAGGGGGATATTTTTTTCCTTTAATTTGACACGTCAACAACAACTAATGGCTAAGAAGGAGGCGACTTATGTCATGTTAAACATTGAAAAATTGGAAAGATTGCCTTTTACCGTGGTGGAGATTCCCTCAGCTGAGTGGTTGATACACAGGGTTATTAATCTTCCTATTTCTACACCACAATTCACTTTTTGTTTAAAACATGTTCCGGTAGGCAGATATGAAAAGCTGGGAGACAGTTATATACATGAGGTGTGGGAACTTCCCTTCTTGTACAAATGTCTTAATGGCATGAGAGAGGTTTTTCTTAGCGGTAGTGAATGCGAGACTCCAGTCAGCCATTCGATGATTTGTAAGCAGCTGTCCTTGCATGGGGTATGTAATGCCTCGGTTGCGAATTTGGCTTGCTATCTGAAGGGAGTTTCGGTCCCCTTGATTAAACGCACATTCCAGGTGCTTTCAAATGGCAGCTACGTCCTCCTCAATAGTGAAGACTGTTGTGGCATGTGGGCCGGAATAGTTTATGTTGTTTCGGTCACCAAGGTTGTTACTTGCTGCAGGAATGTGTTGTTTCCCCCAACTAAATTAAGGGAGGTAGCGGATATCTGGCCTCACATTGCTACTTCCAAGGTGAATTTCGACAAGTTAAGTAGACTACAGGCTTTACTGTTTAAAAAGCATGTGGCCCTTACATCTGCGCGCAAGACCTACGCACTTCAGGTGGCAAGGTCATCAGCGGAAATACAGCCCCTGTTGAATACCAACTTTCCGAGTCACTTTGGTGAACTCGTGGGATGTATATTTAATGCATCCAGCACAGCTGGATTGGCACTTTTCTTTAAAGCTGTGGGTGCTGGTTTTGTTCACACCTTCTCTTCCATATTCGGTTTGATACTGAGAGAGCGTAGTTTAAATAACTCATATTAAAATGAAATGCTTATATCCATGCTTAATGATGTTGCATAGAAAACAATAATAGTGATTTTGCTTAAAGGTGCATTTGAAAAATGATTATAATGTGTGTGGCCACTAATGTATACGCAAACCAATAATAATGAGTAAAACGGTTCATGTTATGATTAATCAAGTTTATATTAACGTTTACATTTATATTGAAAATCTTGTAAGCCTTAAGTTAGCGTGAGCTGTGGGTTTTAGCTGCCTGGCTCTCATATTAAAGGCATTTTTCTGTTTTCCAGTGTGCTGACTCGCAAAGGGCCATGACCCTGCAAATGTTCTTTCTTCTTCAACTTGGAGGATGATTGTATCAATGTAACCCTGTTCTCATCCGCATGCTTGCTGCTTTAGTATAAGTTTTATGCACAAGATTGAAACAAATGTAGATTAATGTAATGTGGAAGGACGTTTAAACCATGGACAAAGGAACGAATGACCTGAGGAAACGTGCCAAGTGATGAAATAAGCCCCGGATGTGCCACCTCAGAAGACGTGAATTATGAAGACCAATCAAAATGTTATGAATTATCGTGGGGTGACAATGAGAATTACCTAATGTATAATTTGATAGGTTAAAGATAGTGGGGTATAGCAAATGTCCAATTAAATTTTGGGGGAAGGTATTATGAAAAAGGGATAAAAACCCATGACACGGAAGGACTGAGAGAACTAGGTAGGAAATGCTATTGATTTTATCCAGAAACTCTGTCACTCTGGTGACTTTGAGACCTATTAAACCATCCTCACCCATAGACTGCCCCTCTATGCTTCTCCTCCTTATGAGGGAAGTGTCCCCTGTCCTTCTGACAAAGTTTAGACTGATGGCGTTTTGACTGATGCCCTGAAGACGAAGACTGATCCTGTGTGCTGATCTAATCCTTGGAGGGTAATTATGACAATGCAATTTGTAATTTGTCTTCGCTTTTCCTTTCATGAGTGTGGCGCTTGGTGCTTAAAAAAATTATCTACGTGGTTGGTTGTTTATGTACGGACCTGTTGTGGTCTAAGACTCCGGAGTATGTTAAGTGTAGGAGACACTTGGGTTTATGTTGTAATCTGTGCGGTTTAGAAGGTCAATCGGGCGTGGTTGACAAGTCAAGTTTGAATTGAAATATATATGTGAAACCTTCGATGGATATTTGGCATGTTATAAAGTGCACTAGGATGAGCCATTGACAAGTTGAGAGTAGAATTTGCGGGCCAAATTCTGCTTGCGTATGCGGGAGCTGATAAGGAGAAAGTAGCGGCCGAGGCTTCAAGTGAAATCTCTGTAAAGTTCTGAAGCGAATGTGTTACCCTTCCTGTAGTAAACCGGCAGATTTGTGTTGTCATTTAAGGTGCTTGCAATAATTCGCATTAGTTTGCATGGATTCAGTGAGGAGCGGACGAGCCGCAAGACTTTGTCAGCTGCAGTGTGTGTGAGTGTGACATCAGTGGTGCCGCGCTGAGATAGGTCAGTTGTCGAGAGTGGTTGCGCACGGATTGGCCGCCGTCCGTGAGATGCAATAGGTTGAGAAAGGTGGGGGAAGAGTGTCCTGGGAACTAAGTCACTTCTGATTAAAAAACAAATAAGAAAAAACGCAAAATGAACTTTGTCAAGGCATTTAAGAGTGCTTTGAAAGGAGACGCATATATTGTAGCAACCGATGGGGAGCCTACGCCACCCGAGGGTACTCCAGCTTATGTAGTCATGGAAGAGAAAGGTGTCGCGCCTTGTTTATGGATGAAACAGTGGTGCAAATTAACAGAGAAAGAGGGATGTTTAGCATTCCCAGAACATGGGACATTCAATACGAGGGTGCTAGAAAATTTGAGGTGGATGTTAAGTACACAGAAACCACCTCTGAGGCCAGCCCAGTATGAAGCTTTAGCGGTTTGGGATCTAATGGCTCTTAAACAAAGGAAAGAAAAGTTTCAGAGAAGACTGAGAAGGGCAGAAAAATCCTATGCTGAAGCCAGATGGGATAACAAGAGTAAAATGTGGAGGAGGGGAATTGTTGACGGACTAAAATTGTTCCCAGCAATAGCACAGGGAGAAGAAACACAGGGGAAGAAAGCCTCTTGCAAGACAGACAAAGACTCGAACAATTCTAAAGAAAATAAAAGACCTTGGGAAGAGGAAGATGATTCAGACGATGAAGAATTTATGGACAGATTATTACATGATCGCCCCCCACCTTATGAGGTGAGAGACAGTGCTCCAAGCATTAGCATAGACCCTGGGAACCAGAAGCAGGAAAAGGGAGTTGCTGATTCGGTACAGACTAGTGATACAGCTTCGATACAGAATGGTGTCAGTGTACTCACTGCACCAGACATACCGATACAGTTGCAACCTACACCGCAGATACAGAGAATCTACCCAGACGTCCCAGTACTTGAGACTACTATAAATCTAATAGTGCCGCCAGACCCGATATACACGAAATCAAAATTAGTGCAGATTGAGTCAACTCCGAAATTACTGTCTCAGCCACAGCCACAGCTGATTCCAGGGTACAACCCAGTAGCTGGTCCGCCATTAGTACCTGTCCCGGGTACTTTGGAACAGGCCTATGGAGTTGCTGCTTCGAGAAGTCTGGGACCAGGTCAGACACCTGCTGCCATATAATTGCCGATTACTGTGGGTCCACCAGTGCCATTGTATGCGCAAGGCAAAACTGGCGTATGTAACCAGGGAATAATGACTCAAGATGCGATAAGAGGAGGGTCTATGGGAACTCCTCAGATAATGGCCCCAGGAGAACTTGCAGTTGAAAAGCCGAGGTCTTTAATAGACCTTAGCCCAGTGGGAGCACCCATAGAAGCAATGCGTCAAGCAGGACTAGGGGTTTTAACTCCACAGACGATGAGTACGAACACCTCACAGTCACTGATGATGCATGCAGGGAACATCTCACTGCAGGGTTTTACAGTCCAACAGCTAAACGAATGGCTAGAAAAGACTTATGCTTCACAAAAGGCTACAGTGACTACAGTCGAACAAGAAAAGGAAAGGCAAGATGAGTATCTAAACTTTGTAAGGTTAGCGGCAGAAGCTGCTGAATTAGTGGAAGGTACAATGGGGGTAAATAGATTGGAGTCATACACGGAAGCAGAATTAAGATTCCTATGCCCTAAGATTACCAAAGAAGTAGGAAGGGTGCATCAGAGATTAGTGAACCTGGCAGATAAATACAATATTTATATCGGAAACACTAAACACCTGAAAATAAGTTACAGATTGGATTTTGACTCTAAAGACTTTGAGCACATGAGGTCTGCGGGAATGAAGGCACATTTGAAAGAATTGTTGCAAAGTGCGCAAGTTTGGGGTGCGTTGGAAAAATGGGAAGGCAGGTGGGCAAAGAAAAGAGATAAGGAAAAAGGTGATAGTCCAGGATCAAATCAAGCCAAAGCCTCACCCGATGTGGAATCAGAAAAGATACTACCTATGAGAGAAACGGCTGGTGGTGTCTTAGGGCCAGATGTAGCAAAAAAACAAATTGCGAGTTGCAATTTGCGAGTCCTTCCGACTCGCAAATTGCAACTCGCAATTTGGTATGCAGAACGGTGTCTCAGACACCGTCTGCAAGTCGCTATGGGGTCGCAAAGACCCACCTCATTAATATTAATGAGGTGGGTTGCAAATTGCGGCCCCATAGGGACTATGGGCACTCGCTAACAAGGAGGCCTGCTGTAGTCAGCAGACCTCCATGTTCGTGACTGCTTATCAATAAAGCAGTTTTATTTTTTTTTAAGTGTAGCCCGTTTTCCTTAAAGGAAAACGAGCTGCACTTCAAAAAAAATCCGAAACCTTTAGTTTTGGAATTTTTTCAGGGCAGGTAGTGGTCCTTTAGACCACTATCTGCCCTGAAAAAATATTTTGTGGTCCATTCACAAAGGGGAAGGGGTCCCATGGGGACCCCTTCCAATTTGCGAGTGGGTTACCATCCACTTCAAGTGGATGGTAACTGCGACTCCATTTGTGACCGCATACGCGGTCGCAAATGGAATTGCATACCACTGCGAATCGCAAATAGGAAGGGAACACCCCTTCCTATTTGCGATTTGGAAATGCATTTTGCGATTCGGTCCCGACTTGCAAAATGCATTTCTGCATAGGAAACTCCGGTTTGCGACTCGCAAACGGCAATTTTTGCCGTTTGCGACTCGCAAACAGTTTCCTACATCTGGCCCTTAGTTCATGTACCATGGTCCAGGGGAGATATCCTATCTTTTACTAATGATTATCCCAGATTGAGGGAGAAACTGATCGAGTGGTACCCACAGACAGACAGGTTTGTGAAACTTGCAAAGTGTCTTTGGGAAGACTTGAATACCTTGTTTGAGATCATTGTTCCACCTGATTTGTGGCTTGAGTGCCAGAGAGGAGTAGATTGGCTGACGAAGGAGCCGGCAAGGGATAAGGTGACCGGGGCACCCTCTGAAGAGGTGATGAAGTATTATCATAAGGTGATTGAGTTTTTGAAACAGAAGGTGTCGCCGAAGGTGAATGATTGGCAGAAGATTGACCAGACCTCTCAAGAGCTTAAGGAGTCAATACATGCTTACTATGAGAGGTTGTTAAAGGCATTCAAACATTACAGCGGTACTGAGACTATTGAACCGAAGGACATGAACCACCTTGTGTTCAGATTTGTCGAAGGGTTGAGACCAGAAGTTGGCCAAATGATTAAGAATCACTTGATTTGTTGGCAAGCGAAGCCGGTTTGATGAAGTGTTACAGTATGCGAAATACTGTAGTGATGAGATTGAGCTGAAGCAGAAAAAGTTGAAAGAGAAAGTGATGGTGACGCAGATATGGGCTGCACAGGCAGGAATACAGGGAAATGGAGTTCAACAAATGATACAGCAACAACCGCAAATGAACGGTGCATTCCAGACACAGCCGAGAGGCCGAGGGTTTGTGAATCGTGGTCCAGACTTGAATACTGTTGTGGTTCAAAATGATGCAAAGGGGCGAAACAGATGTCACCATGTCACGCGTGCAGGGGTGTGGGGCACTGGAAACAGGAGTGCCCGAATATAGTGCAGGATGGTGTTGTTCAGCAAAGCGCTAATGTTGGTACATTGCAAAATGTACGAGGTCCAAAAATAAGACATCAAAACCCGAATTTTCAGAACAATCTGGTACAAATGCAAGGGGTACAACCCATGCAGCAGATGCAAATGCCGCATTTACAGCCAGCGCAAATGCAAGCAGTACAACAACAGGTTTCCATGGTACCTAGACAGCAAATCCAATTACCAATGGCTCCGATGGGACAGCGACAGGTGATGCTTCCTCAACAGGTCACAGGTCAGGTAATGAGTTAAAATAATACTGTAAAACAGTTTCCATTACGGGGTGAAAATGGCACAAATGGAGAGTGGTCAGATGATAGTTCAGACAGCGAAGAGTGCAGGCTTGCAGCATCCTTAGAAGTGCATCAGAGGGGTCCATATGTGGAAGGAAAGGTGATGGGCTACAAAGTCTCGTTTCTGGTTGATACCGGAGCTGCACGCTCTACAGTCAGAAGTGCGGAGGTTCCAAAACTGCCACTCTCAGGGCGTACCATAGGGGTAGTCGGAGTAGCAAACCAATATCTGACAAACCCAATTACAGATCCAGTACAGGTTGAGATCGGCAACTTCCAGGGGCTGCATAGGTTTGTAGTCTGTGATTCAAGTCCGGTGTCCCTACTGGGAAGGGACTTATTGTGCAAGACAAAATGTTCGATTACCTGTTGCAATGATGGAATCGAGGTGCAGACAAATAGTGACGATGAAGGAGACAAAGGTCAATTTTCAGAAGAAGAGACAGGAACAACAAATGAGGATTACCCTTTAATCACCCTGTTCCCGATGCTTACCATGATTGATCTACCTGTCGAGTTACAAGGAACTGTGACAGAGAAAGTGTGGGATCTGACAGGAAAGGAAGTGGGACTAATAAAAGGCGTAGAACCAGTTAGATTCCAGGTAAACCTGAATGCAGTGTTTCCTCAGGTGCCGCAATATCATATGGCACAAGATGTTCTCATTGAGGTCTCACAGATAATTGCAGATTTTCTGAGGCAGGGAGTCCTGAAAGAGGTTTTGAGCAGTCAGTGTAACTCTCCCATAATGGGTTTAAAAAAGCCCTGTGGAAAGGTTCGAATTGTGCAGGATTTGAGAAAAATAAATTAGATTGTGGTAAAATGTTGCCCCGTAGTGCCCACCCAAGCAGTGATCATGTTTCAGGTTCCATGTGATGCTGAGTGGTTCACCGTTATAGACCTGTCACAAGCTTTCTTTTCAATACCTCTTCATGAGGACAGCCAATTTTTGTTCAGTTTCAAATTCCTGGATAAGGTGTACAGTTGGTGCAGGATTCCACAAGGGTTTTCTGAATCACCGTCCATCTTTAACCAGATACTGAAAAAGGATTTGGAATCCTTAGTACTGCCTTTTAACTCCACTCAAGTGCAGTATATTGATGATTTGCTGATTGCATCTAAAACTAGGGACAACTGTAAATACAATACCATTGCCTTGCTGAATCATTTGGGAAATAACGGACACAAGGTGTCACCTAAGAAGCTGCAATACTGTCAGAAAGAGGTGAAATATTTAGGGCATCTAATCAAAAAAGGGTCCAGGAGAATATCAAAAGAAAGAATAACAGCTATATTGCAAATGAACCCTCCAACGTCAAAAAGAGATGTCAGGATGTTTTTGGGAATGGTGGGCTACTGTCATCAGTGGATACCCAGCTTCTCGATCATCTCAAAACTCTTAATAAGACTGACAGGAAAAGAAATCAAGGATGAGCCGTATACCATAGCTTTGTCCAAACAGGAGTTTGAGTCGTTCATGGAATGGAGAGAATGCATGTGCAGGGCACCAGCGTTAGGCATGCCTGATTAAACAAAGCCTTTTCTATTGTTTTGTCATGAACGTGATGCCTCTTCTTTGTCTGCTTTGACACAGGTCCATGGAGGTGCAAATCGCCCTGTAGCATATTTTTCAGCTACCTTGGACCCCGTCGCAGCAGCCTTACTGGGTTGTTTGCGCACAGTTGCAGCAGTTGGTCAGAGCCTTATGCAGTGTGAAGGCATAGTCATGGGATACCCCCTAACAGTAACGGTTCCGCATTCAGTTGAAATGTTGTTGGCTCGAACTAAAACTCAGCATATGACAAATGCTCGTCTCACCAAGTATTAGACAATCATATTGGGGTCACCAAATGTCTCTCTGAAGCGATGTACTGTATTGAACCCGACAACTTTACTTCCTATTAAAAACACTGAAATTACCAATGAGGAAGAGTTTGAACATGACTGTCTTGAGGTAACCGAATTATGTACCAAACCACGTCCAGATATTCAGGACACACAGTTAAAAGAAAATGACTATATCATGTTTGTCGATGGGTCCTGTTTAAGAGATTCTGTTGGGACACTAAGAGCTGGATATGCTGTGTGTACCATAGCTGGTATCATTGAAGCTTCCTGGCTCGAAGGGGGCGTTTTCTGCACGAGTGGCAGAATTAATTGCCCTTACCAAGCCATGCCACGCAGCTGTAAATCTGAGAGTCACTATCTATACTGACAGCAGATACGGATTCGGAATTGTACATGATTCTGGCCAACTTTGGTCACAGAGAGGTTTCATGACCTCATCTGGTTCTCCTGTGAAAAATGGTGAACATATACAGGATTTGTTACATGCAATTCAGTTACCTCTTGAAATTGCCGTGGTGAAATGCAATGCGCATGTCAAGTCGCAAGACTTTGTGTCCATGGGAAACAGTTATGCAGATCAAGTCGCAAGGTTTTGTGCATTAAACTGTATATCGTTCATGGAGCAGTGGGAATTGTTACCGCAAACTGAAAATGACACATGCCTAAACCTTGCATTACGGGTGGTTGACACACTAGATGAGTTAAAGACATTACAAACTCGTGCAAGCAAAGAGGAAAAACATTCCTGGCAGAGAATGCAATGTATACAGAGGGCTGATGATTTGTCGGTCTCAGAAGAAGTAAAAATATTCCTGCCAAACAGCCTTCTGTCTCAGTTTGCCAGGCTGTATCATGGACAGGCTCACCTCGGGAGGGATGCAATGATCAGGTCATTTACAATAGACTGGTTCAACCCAAAATTCAGACATGCTGCAGAGGTTATCTGTCACAGGTGCATCATCTGTCAACAGATGAATGCTGGGAAAGGGACGGTGGTAACTTTGAGCCACATTGGGAGAGCTGGCGGTCCATTCAGCAAAATGCAAATGGACTTCATTGAAATGCCTGTTTGTGGAGGATTGAAGTACGTGTTGGTGATTGTGTGTGTTTTCAGTCATTGGATTGAGGCCTACCCCACACGTAGGAATGACAGCCTTACAGTTGCAAAGCTGCTGCTTAGGGAACTAATACCAAGATTCGGGTTTCCGGTCTCTATAGAGTCAGATAGGGGCAGACACTTCGACAATGAGTTGATTAAACTCCTGTGTGCCGCACTTGACATCGAACAAAAACTGCATTGTAGCTATCGCCCAGAAGCATCAGGACTAGTGGAGAAAATGAATGGTACTTTGAAAACGAGAATGGCAAAAATGTGTGCAGCCACCAATATGAAATGGCCAGATGCATTGCCCTTAGTGCTGATGTCAATGAGAAACACCCCTGACAAGAAAACAGGACTATCCCCCCATGAAATCCTCATGGGTAGAGCTATGAGGCTGCCAGCAGTACCTGCAAATGCTCTAGTGAATATCACAGATGATATGGTGTTGGACTACTGCAAAGGTTTGGCTGATGTGAATCGCTCTTTTTCTCACCAGGTGGAAGCTAACACATTGCCACAATTGGAGATCCAGGCCACACCCTACAAGCCGGTGACTGGGTGGTTGTCAAGAAACACATGAGAAAGTCGTGTCTCGAGCCACGCTGGAAAGGTCCGTATCAAGTAATCCTGACAACTACTACTGATGTAAAGTGTGCAGGAGTTCCAAACTGGATACACGCCAGTCACACAAGAAGGGTAACGTGTCCTGTCGAAGAGGAACTTGAAGTTTCTGGCACAACTGCTCCAGGAAGAGAAGTCTCAGAGATAGAAAACAATCAAGAAGTAACTGAGACAGCCGGAGGGCCCACTGAGAACAGCCTCGTCCCTCAAACAGTGAATGAGTTCGAGAGAGGTGACAGAGTGCCTATCTCAGTCGAGGCAGCAGGAGAATTGAATCAAGGAGAGGTTCTCCCAGAAGTAGACAGATACGGGTTAGAACTCGAACCTGGTACAGACTTAGAAGAAGAAGGAGAAGAAGAAGAAGAAGGAGAAATAGTAGAGAGAAATCGGAGCATGCCAGAATCGCCTGAGCCAGCTGCAGGTCCATCAAGTGAAAACACCATATCACAAGAGGAGGGTGCCGTCCAATGTTCTGAAAAGACACACCGAAAGAAGACCTATAAGGGTGATAATTGGCCAGAGAAACCACTCTTCAGGATAAGAGACACACCAAATGAAACAATAACAGAGGAAAACGATACATCCTGAGTGGAAGATCTGAGTGAAGGAGAACAGCAAGGTGAATGAAGACTGAAAAGAAAGAGAGTCGCAAACAGAAGATATACAGGTCTTGAATGGGCGTATGCTACAACATCTGAGTGGCAACAAGAATTCCTAGCATTCTGTTTTGACCGAGAAGTACCGAGCCAGTACTACAGTACCTGAACTATTAAAAGATGAGGCTTGGTTAAAATTGAAAATTAAAAACTGAGAAAAGAGACTTTATAAATTATCGAATGTGACATTGAAACCGGATTTGACTTTGAAAAACCTGATTATGACAAGCTGCTAACTTGATTTGACAAAAGGGGGTCCTGGAGTGAGTGAAGACGCTGTAAAAACACGCAGAGAGCAAGAAAAGATCTTAAATCAATTCTCAAGTTGATTGTTAGTCTACTATCTGATTCTATATAGACATGGCTTATAATAGAAGTAGTAAAAAGGGAAGTAAGGTGTGTGGTTGGTTAGGTCTTATTATAGGTATTGTGTGTGCAGTAATAATTGTGGGAGTGATTGTGTGAATGCCATGGATAGAGAAAGAGACTATTAACGCTACTTCAAAACCCGAAACTACAACACTAACACTGTGGGAAAGATTTAAGCAGTATGCAAGACACTTGCATGAGGGAACTAATTCAAAGGGGGAACTTTCTACTAATGTCATCTATCGCTTGCTGAATGAGTATATGGAGACCATGGATGCAAAAGACTGTTATGTGCGCACTAAAATTCCATTATCTGTACAAGAAGGGGTTACTTACCATAGCCTTCCTTTAACCTACGGGATTAGCTGTAGTCTGCTACTAACAAGGTTCTATAATCAAGAGCATGTGCAATACTTTTATTCGAATCTGGATGTTGTGTTTTCTTTTGTGCCTGTGATTGAATTCTTGAACAAGTTAGCTAAAGAACATGATATAAAAATAGTTAGAGGATTCTTTGAGCCGACGCTTACATTTGGAACTGCTTATGCACATCGCAATAATTTGACTTGCTGGCTATCACCTGTAGAGAAAAGCTTTTTAGATCACACTGATGATAGACGCAAAGCATTAAAAGAAAGACTAGAGAAAGGATTAGAAAAACGCACATATGCAAATTATTATGCTTACACTGCAATCAAGACACAAGGCAAGCTAGCTATAGATGCATTACATGTAGGTAGGATTTGTATGTATAGGCCAAAATCTGAGCAGGACAATTTGTTTGTGGGAACAAGTGAATGCAGACATGTGTTTTTGTTTCAGAGTAAATGGACATTTATGATAAATGGACAGGATCCAGCGATCCCTGGGATCTATTACATCCGTGGGCTTAATGCTTATTACTGTCTCCCTAAGGGACGGTATGCGACATGTTATTTGGGAATAGTTTTCCCAAAGATTTACCAGATTGATGACTTAAAACAAATACCTAAAATGTCTGAATTACAACACACTAGACAAAAACGAGAATCAGTGGCTGCTGTCATTGGTGACATATTTGGAGCTATAATCCTTTCAGTGGGGGTTATTTTGAATTCTATGAAGATTCAAAAATTGTCTACTGTCGTGGATAACATGCTGACAAATTTCACAGGGGCTATACTCCTGATGGATACTGAACTTGCTGCAGAAAGAGCTATGACTCTTCAAAATCGGCTTGCTTTAGACATTTTTCAGCAAAGAGTAGAGGGCTCTGCAAGATGCTCAACGAGCGTCATTGTTGCTCGTTCATTCCGGACAATAGTAAAATGATTAGAGGTATGCTTACTAACCTAACTAGAGATAGTGCAGATTTGAAGGATTTGAAGGAACCTAGAGTTTGGGAGAAATTCGGAAAAGGAATTGCCAGAGTAGGGAACTGGTTTACCAATATTTGGAATGGGGTACTTGCTAAAATATTAATGGGATTATTAATTGTTCTAGCCTGTCTATTAGGATTATGGGGGGGCATGCAAAATCAATGACAAAATTAAGAAAAATTGGACCAAAAGATCCAGAAGAAATGAAGAAAGTGAAAGAGAGAAAATGTTCAATGAAATTTGGGAAAGTTCACATAAAGGGCAAGATGTTGAAATGCGTATTATGCGCAAAGTGAAGAATTAAATGTGAAAGGTCAAAGGGAAAGATTTGTGTGATGACGAGCATCATCAGAGGAGGGACTGAGAGAGCGTAGTTTAAATAACTCATATTAAAATGAAATGCTTATATCAATGCTTAACGATGTTGCATAGAAAACGACAATAATAGTGATTTTGCTTAAACGTGCATTTGAAAAATGATTATAATGTGTGTGGCCACTAATGTATATGCAAACCAATAATGATGAGTAAAACGGTTCATGTTATGATTAATCAAGTTTATATTAACGTTTACATTTATATTGAAAATCTTGTAGGCCTTAAGTTAGCGTGAGCTGTGGGTTTTAGCTGCCTGGCTCTCACATTAAAAGCATTTTTCTGTTTTCCAATGTGCTGACTCACAAAGGGCCATGACTCTGCAAATGTTCTTTTTTCTTCAACTTGTGAGATGATTGTATCAATGCAACCCTGTTCTCATCCGCATGCTTGCTGCTTTAGTATAAGTTTTATGCACAAGATTGAAACAAATGTAGATTAATGTAATGTGCAAGGTCGTTTAAACCATGGGCAAAGGAACTCATGACCTGAGGAAACGTGCCAAGTGATGAAACAACCCCCCGATGTGCCACCTCCAAAGACGTAAATTATGAAGACCAATCAAAATGTTATGAATTATCGTGGGGTGACAATGAGAATTACCTAATGTATAATTTGATAGGTTAAAGATAGTGGGGTATAGCAAATGTCCAATGAAAGTTTGGGGGAAGGTATTACGAAAAAGTGATAAAAACCCATGACACGGAAGGATCGTGAGAACTAGGTAGGGAATGCTATTGATTTTATCCAGAAACTCTGTCACTCTGTTTGGTGACTTTGATACCTATTAAACCATCCTCACCCATAGACTGCCCCTCAATGCTTCTCCTCCTTATGAGGGAAGTGTTCCCTGTCCTTCAGACAAAGTTTAGACTGATGGCGTTTTGACTGATGCCCTGAAGACGAAGAATGATCCTGTGTGCTGATCTAATCCTTGGAGGGTAATTATGACAATGCAATTTGTAATTTGTCTGTTTGCTTTTCCTTTCTAGTTACCAACTGTCAGTTTGATTGAGACCATAGTTAGATGTTTTCTAAATTGGTGTTCTAAATAGTTTTCGCATGAAGCCCAACATGCTGATGCTAATCTGTGGTTAGGACAGGAGTTCACTTAGACTGACGCAACTAGACAAATGACTGACGTTACGCTTTGCTGAACTGAGACACATATGATATTCACTGTATTCTGGTCTATGTTTACGCCGTGCTATGTTCTTATGTTTGTGATTCTTGCATTAATGAAATCTTATCACAGTCGCCATATCGTGACTATGCTCTTATGCTTCCTGGTATTGAGATTAACTCTTCTGCTTGTAGATTGTAATCAATAGGGAATAAAATTCATAAAATTCTATCAAGGGTGTGGTTATTCATGGCTGAAAGGCCATGGTTGTGCCGACAATTTCATTAATGTCTTTATCAAAAGTAAAGTGCATTGTGGTGGTAAATATTGATGACGTTATTGATATATTGCTTGACATATTAATCAGTTATCTCATCCTACGGTGTCTCACTACTGGGTCACAAGATCCATTGGCCTAAAACGAGTCCTGATGTGTAATAAATTAACATAGAAGGATGCGTTAACAATACCTTCGGCTATTCATTCAATTTTCGGAAGCATTTTTGGGGGGTTTCCGATCACTTTGGCTTTATTAGCCGGCGTTTTGCTGTTGCTGTTGTTTTTCCTCAATGGCTGTCCCGCCGCAACAAGAACGAATGTGGGCGCTCTTAACAGCGCAGCTGTGTCGTGAACGCATGATGCAGCACTTCGGAGCAACACTCCTGGAACATTTGGAGTGTGACTGGTCTCTGTCATTCAGACCGGTTTTGGATTGTGTGCAGCCAGTGTTTCGGTGCCGTTGGTGCTCGTTTGAACATGCACTAGTTGTCTGTCTCTCACGGCAACGCCCCCCAGTGGTTGATGCTGTTCTGTTGATGTTCCCGATGAGGGCTCATTCCCAGACATGCACGCTGCGGCTGCGTTTGCTTCGAGAGGCTGATTACGAAATACCCTTCCTGGAGGAAGTTGATATTCATTTGTTCGTAGGCCCTGCACAGGATGCCGCCTTGGTTGATTCTGAGGCTCTGGAACACACCTGCTCCTTAATAGTCTTTGGCATGGATTTTCCGGTCTTGTCATCTGCCGAAGTGGAGAACCTCCTGCTTTCAATGACCACTGTTTGAATCGGATTTGGTCTAAATTGACACTGTTATATGAATATGGCTATTAGCCGCATGCTTATTTTTAAATTTAGGATTATTGTGTTTTGGTGTCCTCTTAACTTGTTGAAATTCCATACGTTTTTAGTAGTTTTTTTTTTAACATAGGGCATTTTAAAAATTTTGATTAGAACCACTTTCTACCGACAAGGGTAGGGTGTAGTGTAGCCAATTTTAATATAGCCTTTGCGCGTTTGCTTAAAGCATTAGGCCTCTGTGCACTTTGTTCTAGATGCATTTTATTCAGCCTCGTACTGTTATTTTTCAATAACCAGTTTCACGGTCTTGTTATTTTCTTCTATCACACTGTTTAGGTTACTGCAGCACCGGAGTTCTCAAACAATACATTCTTGCTCGCTCTGTGCTTCAGTCAAGGATACAGTCTGGTACATTGCCGATAGACGTGGAAGGAGTTTAGTCTTTAGGGTTCGTAGAAAGTACACATTCTTACGTAGGGACGTTTCTTAGAACACCGGCGTGTTGATTATAAAATCACTTCCTAGTCCTAGTACACGTAAGAGGGAGATTCCGACCAGGGAACCACAACTAGACGCTGACTGCCCTGTCGCAGAGGCTGTTCCAGATCACAGGCCTTTGCTCAGGTATGAGGGTTGATGTCCTCCCGGGGAACCTGAAAGGCAAGCTTAGAGTTTAACATGCTGTGCTCAAAATAGAACTTGGAAGAGAGAACGTAATCTGGTAGCACTATGATAGCGTTATTCCTATGTTTTACTCTCCTTGTTACTATTTCAATGTTACTGTGTTGTATGGTTCTGGTTATTGCGGCTCACGCCTTGTTATCTAAAATGCAGTGGTTTTATTAAATCAATCTGTAAAACTTAAACTGCCTCTGTCATTTGTATATGAGACCACACTTGGTATGAGAGAACTGGTTGGGATGTGAGTGACCACGACTTCCCTGAGAAGCTCTAAGATGTCATGCGCACCGCTGCCCAATCATCCCTTCCCTTTGGGAGAGATGAGGCACTGCTAGTTAGCCGGAGCAAAACCGGATTGAGGGCAACAAGGGCCCTTCTCTGTGGGTTAGACTTAGACCCCCACACTGAGAAATACCCTGCTACCCAAAAATCCAGTAGTCTCATTAGGATAATGAGAGCTTACGCGACAGTACCTGTGGCACACCCTTGACATTTGTTTTGTGTCATACCATCAGATGCAGAAGCACTGGATTCTAATGACCCTGTGATCAGGAACTGTTGTACTGCCATCTGTCTAAATGTTGCATTCTGTGGTGTTGGATTCCTTTTGTGAGATAGGTGATATGGCTCCAGCTGATGACATCAACCACATTCATTTTTGCCTTTTCTACAGGGCGATGTCTGATATATCCCTTCCTTCCATGTTCTGGAGGTCTGTACCTGTAGGTTGATCACTTGCACAGTATGATTCCATCATGTTGATTTTCTATATATCTGAAAATTTTCTAGTCTATGATTTGAACCCTGTATTTAAAATTTTCTTTGGCAAGACCCTTGTATATATGTGTTGATGTGGCATGGTTGTGATCCTGAGCTAAACATTGTGTAAATGCAACTTATCCATGCTTACACAAGTAGCTTGTTTTGTCATTTTATAGTTGTGTCAGGTCTGTCAGCCACGTCCACATGTATAGGAGTGTCATTATCCCTGAGGACTTCATCCCAGGGTGGAAAATGAGTCTGTTCAGTGGGCAATGTCTGCCCAGGTTCGGTGCCTGTTTGACCTGTTGAGAAATAGAGTACATTGTTATTGGTGGAAGTGTGTAATCTACATCCAAATGTTTACTCTCACAGTAAGCTGAGACCGAGGAAAATGTTAGTAGGTAGGATTTTCTATTGTGATATAATTCCATAGCATTGAAGTTGTTGACAGGACATTTGTGGAAGTTGCAAAAAACAATAGGATTGAGCAGCTCATTAGATGTGCTGATAACTTGCATTTTCGGAATAAAGAATGAACATGACATCAGTTAAGGCAATGTATATTTGACCATTCCAAGGCCTAGTTGTAAAAGACACAGGCGAACACACAACTTGGTTGTATATGTAGCAGCTAACATCATGTGAGCAGTGCAGAGTCAATGGGTTACCTGCCCCTTCCAATTGGCTGAAGCAGCTTAATGTCCTACACCTACTTGATGTGACACAGTTGGTAAGGTGTTATTCATGGTATCAATGGAGTCAGGACAACATCAATCTAGGGAGGCATACATGTCTCAGAGTTAAGTATAGTATGTAGATTGCTCAGTCTGCAATGAGTGAACATCAGTTGTGACATGGCTAACACGTGTCTTTGGGCAAGTGCACAAGATCCTCTGGTTTAGAGTTACAGAAAGAGGGCCTCATGGCAGCTGTAGTTATGTTACGTTCAGACTCCCAACTCTAGACAAATGGTGAACTCCATGATGAGTGAACATCCGTTGTGACATGGCTAACAAGTGTCCTTGTGCAAGTACACAAGGACCTCTTCTTTTGAGTTACAGAAAAAGGAAAACATGGCAGCTGTAGTCATGTCACTCTCTCTACTCCACAACACTTGACAAATGGTCCACTCCATGATGAGTGAACATCAGTTGTGGCTCTGCTAACAAGTGTCTTTGGTCAAGTGCACAAGGGCCTCCTTTTTTGTGTGACAGAAAGCTGGCCTCATGGTAGTTGTAGTCATGTCACTTTCAGATTCCCAACACTTGACAAATGGTGATCTACACGATGAGTGAACATCAGTTTTGACATGACTAACAAGTGTCAATCAAACATATGGCATGTGATGGAGATTGATACGCGTGACGTTATGTTCAAAAATACACATTGACAATCTACTGTCTCTGATACTTTGGGTACTGCAGATTATGAAAGTAGATGAGCAACACAATGGCAAAAGTTGAGATGTGAGCATACAGGACATTGATGTTTTGTGACAGTTTTTGTGGTGTGATTTAACAGACTCCATTCCCCCGGTTATTCCTTTCAAGACCTCAGAATGCAGAATGGCCAAGACCTTCTCCTCCCACGGAAAGAGTTGTAATGGTGTGCTGGGAGGACTGCCACCAGCCTTCATGGACTCCAGGTGTTGCCTGGAGGGCAGGGAACACATGTTTCACCTCAGCCTAATATCTACCTTTGTTTGCAAGTTGGTGCCTACAGCATCCCTCTGGTGACTATCCTTTGCCATATTTCCATTTTCCTACTGAGAGGAGTATGTTGGACTTCGGTTCCAAACAATTGTGGCTCTTCTCTTATGATTTCATCCACCATGACTTTCAACTCATCCTCTGAAAAACATTTTTGGGGTGTGACATTATTGAAAATAAAGTGGGTCACAGTGACAAACTAATAAGACAAGTGATATTTTAGAAAAAGAATGAAAAATAAAAGATGTGTGTGGGATAGGAGAAAAGGGCTGCCTTATGTGACAAAAATTACAAAAAGTAGTGCGGTCTCTGCCTTGCTGTCCTGCAGTGGAGAGGCAAAGGATCACGGTCTGGGGTGGGGTGTTTTTATAGTGTGGTTTGCAGGTGTGTCCACTTGGCCAGTGGATGTCAGCTGTGGTATTTTTAAATCCATCAAATTTCCACTCTTCTGGTGCTTTGTTATGTGGGTACTGTGCTGGGTGACCGACATCAGCTAATCGCCACAAGAGGGCTGCCATGTCAACTGTGTTGTTCAAATAGGCTTGACAGTTGGCCATGGCTGGCCATGGGCAACAGAGTATGCACTGACAGAGTATTGATCGCCAACTTTGCAGCCCAGTGTGCCGCTAGTGGGCAGCAAAATGTCTATGCAGATGGCAGTTCAACCTGCACACATCATAATACCAGTGACATAACAAAGGCCCCAGCAGCTCCTGCAGTGCGGGGGCCCTGAGGTCCATGGGCTCCCCTCAGCACCATGCCCCAGTCTGAGAACTCTAGAGGGAAGTCCCCTCCATGCACTTCACAGACCTGACACAACTGGTCAGCCTGGCCATACGGCAACAGTGAGTATCACTGTGCCCACATCACCAACTCCCACCCTAGCTGCAACAACAACTCAGTGATCAACATACCACTCAACCTGTGTACTTAGCTCAGTCAGAAAAATCGTGTGCCCCCAGTCCTGGATCCTGAAGTGCAAATTACCACCCAGGATGTGCGGATGGCAAGACACCGACCACTGCCAGCAAGAAACATCAACCTTAGTGTCCACCTTTGTGTGTCACACATTCACTCTGTGGACTAATTGTGGACACTTCCATTCCTGATGGGAGGTGAAATTTAGGGGCATATTTATACTCTGTTTGCACCGAATTAGTGTAATTTTTTTTTACTCTAATTCGGTGCAAACCTAACTCCATATTTATACTTTGGTGCTAGACCCCTTTAGCACCAAATTTATGGAGTTAAAGTAATTTTTTGAAAGTGGAGACCTACCTTGCCTTAATGAGATGCAAGGTAGGCGTTCCAGTGCAAAAAATGACTCTATCGCCTTAACGCCATATTTAGGGGCATATTTATACTCTGCGGCATATTTATACTCTGAATTAGCGTATTTTTTTTTACTCTAATTCAGTGCAATTCTTACTCCATATTTATATTTTGGTGCTAGACCCATCTAGCACCAAGGCCCTGATTTATACTTTTTTTGCACCGCATTAACGTCATTTTTTGACTCACAAATCGCGCAAACTTACAAAATATTGGCCCTTATTTATAGTTTTTGCTGTGAAACTGCACTAACTCAGTTTTGCACCAAAAAGTTTAGCACCGGCTTGCACCATTTCTGTGCACCAGCTGGGCACCATATTTATGGAATGGTGCAAGCCAGTGCAAAGTGTAGGCTAGAGTTAAAAAAATGAGGGGCATATTTATACTCCATCTGCGCCGATTGTGCGTCAAAAATTTTGATGCACAATCAGTGCAAACGTTGCCCCGTATTTAAACTTTGAAGCCTGAGCCCGCGGACGACAAAATTCCGATGTGTGTGTCATTTTTTGGATGCGGAAACATGCCTTGCGTTAATTATATGCAAGGTAGGCGTTCCCGTCCCAAAAATGGCTTAAAGGGCCGTGCGTCGTATTTATGCTTTCGGGCAAAAATGACGCACGCCCGGGAGGTGGAACCAGAAAATTACGCACAGCCCGATTTGTGTAAAAAATTAACACCTGGGTCAGGGCAGGCATTAAAATGGGGCAAACACACCTGTATTTAATCAGAACATACAGAACAAACAGCAGAGCAGCAGAGCAGCAACAGGGAGCCATGGAGGTGATTCTAATACAGCGTGCACGCAGACGCAGAGCCCAGCAGCAACAACAGCAGCCACAACAACACCAGCAGGGACCCCAAAGGCAGCGCAGAAGGCAGGAGAGGATATTTTGCCCAAGAACAACCCTTCAGGGCCTCAGGGAACACAACATCATACAGAGGTACCAGTTGAACTGGCAGGCCATTCAGCAGCTGCTGCGCAACATTGAACAGCAGTTGGCCCCCACTTTGGTGACACCTCGCACCATCCCAACAGAAACAAAGCTGCTTGCCGTACTTCATATGCTGGCAAGTGGCTCTTTCCAAACAACTGGTACCCTGGTTGGCGGAATATCACAACCATCATTCTCCGCCTTTTTGCCCAAAGTACTCGATGCCATCATTCTACTGACACCCCGCCACATCTGCTTCCCTAACACACTGCAGAAGCAGCAGGAAACAAAACAGGGGTTATACCTCATCAGTGGCTTCCCACACGTCCTTGTGGGGTAGATGTTTAGAACGTTTCGTTACATGTGGTAAGTAAGTGTAGCTTAGGTTAGTTAGGGACAGTTGTGGGTAATGAGTAGTCAGGGTAGATTAGGGTAGGTAAGATTTTTCCTTCAGTTTCCTCATCTATGGTTAGCTTTTAATAAATATTTGGTTACCCCTTAAAAGTATGTGTTGAATGGTACTTGATTGTGGGTTTGGATTCAGTGTACATCAATTTTGTACTATAACATCTGTGTCCTATGCTACAAACAAATCCCAACTGAGCTGTACGATTCGCAGCTAGCCCAGAGCTACCTTGCAAAGTGTCTACCCTTTGTTGCAACCACCAATCACAGTTAATATGGATCCCAATGTGTTTCTGTTGATAAGTGTGTTTTCAAAGTCACTAACAGTGCTTCCAGACTTGATATTGGGGAAACAGTTTTAGGTCTGACTGCAGTGTGATGATCATGCACACCTTTATAAGATGAGTTCTCATTGGCAATCTTGTATTCTTGTCTTCATGACCCTCATACATCATTTGTGACACAGTTCGGCATGATTACCTATTTGTATGTTAACTCAGACACCTTCATTTGTGCAGTTTTTTTAGTATTTACTTAGATTAGTGTGGCATGTTTATTGTGTTATTTTTGCATGGTGAAAACATTTTGCGGCCACTATTTAATGACTTAGTTATCCCCTGAGGAAGCATTCTTCTGCCCTTCACAGCATGGTGGTGTATGGTTTCTCACTTCATCGGATTTGTCCCTCAGGATGGGCAGAGTATGATGCAATCATGGGCACTGTGGAGATTTCTCTGACTACATATTATCAGGAAAGTTGTATTGACAAGCTACGTAATTTGACAGTAGGCACATTTCAGTTATCTACTGCACAGTTGATATGTCACATTACCCAGAGACAGATTTGTTGTGTAAGTGCTATCTATTGAAAAGTGCTGTAGTGCTATCTGTACATTGTCCATGATTGTGAGTCCATTATTGTGATATCTTCCATTGTGATCCAACACAAGGGTTTACCAAAATGCTTTTGTCATGCTGGGGTTGCTGTTTCAGACAGTGCAGAGGGACAGACTTAGCCAATGAGTAGGAGAGAGACAATCACTGGTCCGGGTGACAAGATATACAGTGGTTTGCAGAACAGTGCTTGAGTACAGTTGTTGCAAGACTGGCAAGTTACAAAGTGCAGGACCTTGGTAATAGTTGGCCATGTGGCAGGGACTAGTGCTTCTGGGTCATTTTCCTTGTGAATGTGATCTGTTCCATGTCTTCTTCTTCTGATGTGTGTGTTGCCTGCTTTGTCCTTGTTGTTGTTGGTTGTGAAGGGGCAACACACACCTCAGTGTTAGAAGACGTGGAGTCAGACAACCCGGTCGCTGCTCCCTGTGAAGGTCTTAAGGGCAGTGCTGCTGCAAGGAGGGCCTGCTGGTTCTTGAGAATAGCAGCCACATCACAATGGTAGGCAGCCAGGTCAGCCCTGAGGGGTTCAATGTTGCATTTGTGCACGCGTTGACAGGATTGCTGTTGTAGGTGTTGGGTCAACTGTATTACAGCTGTGCTGATTTCCTTCTGGGTTTTCTGCAGTTCCTGCAAGATAGATGTTAGGGCTTGCATAGCTGCTGCCTGATCTGCAGATGAAATCATGCACGAACGCACCCCCTCTAGGCTGGCTGCCATATTTTGCATCCCCACCCGCACCTCCTTGGCCAGCTCCCGCTGTACTCCCACTACAGTTCTCTCAAAGCTGGTGCCAGTGTCGTCTGTGTCCTCAGCTGTATTGGAGCTGGCAGGACTTACAATTGGGGTGGTGGGTGGTTCCTCTGCGATGGCTGCTTGTTCTGTGCTCCTCTTTGTGACAGAAGGCGGGGTCTGGAGGGTTTCAAGGACCTTTTGGATAGTCTCCTGGGGAATGTTTATTGGCTCGTCATCCATGTCATCAGGGAAATCTGGGACAGGCATATCGGCAGGAGATCCATCTTCCTCTGCAATGAAACAGGGTACAATTAGTGTGTCTGTGTTGTGGCAATTTTGATGTGACGTGCCTGCCTTTCGATGAATTCACTTTGTGATCTTGTTTTGTGTTAATTTCTCCAGTCCTTCAGATGGGCATTCTTTCAGGCCTATGGCCCACCTGTGTGTCACATGTATGTTATTGAGTTATCAGACTTGTCAGCCTCATCGCCTCTAGGTGTTGATTTTAGCCAAATAGAGAATTGCCACCTTCTTTTCCTACTCAACCCTCCGTGTACATCCATTCTCATGGTGAGACCTTTCACTGGCTGTGGTAGTTCTGATGGCCCTGGCAGCACACTTAACAATCTGGGCCTGCCCCAATCCCTGATCGTTCACATCCACTTAAATGTAATTGACATGTGGCATATCCTATGCATGGCAATGTTATGATCCGATATGGATGTTGACATTGTTAATGGGTCCTGCTGATGTTGAGGAATGTGTGTTACATTGGATTGCCCTGATAGTCAAATCAGTGTCCTATTTCATCCTCTGACTGTGCAGGTGTATTTCAGTGACCAGTTACATGTGTCCCCTCCTCAATGCTGTTGTCTGAGCAGTATGACATTTGGGATGTTGCCTTGTTACCCAGGCACAGGATGGACCCTGACATATGCAGCATGGGTGTGTCCTTAGTGCTGTGTCGCTCCTATTGTTGTTTACTTTGGCTGATGTCTGCGACAACTATGGGCATTGACATTTGAGAGTACTGGGGCCTTTGTCTTGTTTCTGGGGATTGTTGCAGTTGTCATCCTCACCCCCTAATTTAGGTTTGTATGATCCATGGGGAGGTTACTGCCATTGGCTACTTGAGCTGCACACAGAGCAGAGGTGGTAGTGGCAACTGTTGTCGCAGTTACATTGCAGTTTTCGGTTTGGCTAGAGGATTGCTAATAGGGCCCTAGTTAATGAAGGGGGTATGTTGGCTGACGGATGTCAGTTTGACGTAGTGGCCTTCCCTCCTGGCGTGGCTTTCCCTTTGCTCCATCGTTGGCATGACAGCATGCCCCCATGGGACTGTTGTTGGTATAGTGTAATGGTGTGCCCCAGCTTCTGTCTGTTCAGGCCATGCCCCCATGCCGTGCCCCTTTACCCCTGTCACTCCATGTATATAATGACTTCCATGCATTTTGTGGTCGGTATCCCCCCGCTTGCAGTTAACATTTGTGCATTTTAATTCCCCATGCAACTTACCATGCATGTGCGTTGTCTCCTGGTAGTCTGCGCTGTCCTGTCCTTGAATCCCTGTGACGATCTCCTCAGGGATGACGGCTGCGACCATCTGCTCCATGTGGTCCAGGGCCTCCTGGTGTGCTGGACTCCTACCTCCAGTCTGCAGTGCTGCCTTCCTGTTCCTGGCCATCTTTTCCTTGGTCCTGCATTTGCAGTCATGCCAGGGTTTCTTGCACTCGATGACTGTTCTGCGTACTTCAGCCACACTGTTAATCTTGTCGACAATTTGTTGCCATATTGCCTCTCTCCTACTGATTGGCAACTTTGATGTGTCAAACAGTTGGTGCTGGTGTTCAGTCACCTCTACAACCAGAATTTCCTGCTCCTCTGCACTAAAGCGACACTTTCTTTTCTTCTTAAAAGTGTCCTGGTTCTTGTGTGGGTCCTCCTGGCTGGTTCCTGGTCTGCTGTCATCTTCCTGAGGTCTGTAGTGGCATCTGGGATCCATTTTGGCTCTCCTCTGGTGAAATGGCTGTGTTCGCTGTGTTTTTTGATGCTATTGCGTAAAAAAACCAGCGCATATCAGGTTTGTGGTGTCGTAAATCGACCCACAGTCATTTCCACTGCGTTAACGTCATTTTCCTTTACGACTTGACGCCGCGGTGTGCGTCAAAAATAATGACTCCCACCTGTTGTTTGCGCCGCTGTGTGTCAAAGTATAAATCCGACGCCCGCACGGCGCACCAAAATGGCGTTAGCCGGCGGTAATATTTTTGCTGAAAAACTGCGCTGGTGCAGTTTTGCGCTAAAAAGTATAAATATGGGCCTGACTTTATTCGGGGGGGGCTGGCAGTATAGAAGAATAGGGTTTAGCACCAAAAAATGACTTTAGGCAGGTTAGAATAAAAAAAAAAATAACTCTAACCAGATTAGCATCATTTAATGGTGCTAAACCTACCATGCCACATGACTCCTGCCTTAGAAAAGGCAGGAGTCATGCCCACAACCCCAATGGGCAGCACAGAGGACAGGGGTCCCCTGGGCATGACCATTGCACCCTGTGCCATGTATGGGAGCCCATTTCAGGGCCCCCTATGGCACTTTCTAAAACAAATTAAATGCAGTCTTACCTGTACTTACCTGGGATGGGGTCCCCCATCCTCCGCAGTCCCTCTGGTGTGGGTGGGGGTGCCCCTGGGGCCTGGGGAGGGCACCTGTGGGCTTATTCCATGGTGTTCCACTATGGAAATAGGCCCACAGGTCCCCTAACGCCTGCCCTGACCCAGGCTTTAAAAAATGGGGCACAGCAAGCTTTGCCCCATTTTTTGACCCCTCCTCCCTCCCTTGCACCGTTTTTGCATGGGAGTATAAATATGGCATTAAGTCCATAGAGTAATGTTTTGCACATGAATGCCTAACTTACATCTCATTAAGGCAAGGTAGGTTTCCAGTTCCAAAAAATGACTTTAACTCCATAAATTTGGTGCTAGACGAGTCTATCACCAGAGTATAAATATGGAGTTAGTTTTGCACTGAATTAGAGCAACAAAAAGAATTACGCTAATTAAGTGCAAACAGAGTATAAATATGCCCCTTAGCGTCAAAAAAGTATGCTAATCTGGCCAGAATAATTTATTTTGACTCAAACGTGCCTAATGTCATTATTTTTTAAGCTAGCCTACCCTTTGCACCGGCTTGCACCATTCCCATAAATATGGTGCCCAGCTGGTGCTAAAAAAATGGTGCAAGCCGGTGCAAAACTTTTTGGGGCAAAACTGTATTAGTGCAGTTTTGCACCAAATAGTATAAATAAGGCCCTTAGACTTTTGTATTCACCTGATTTGGCATCTACATCTATAGTTTCATTCACCATGACTGACTTCTTCACTTTTTATTTATGTTAGTTTTTGCACCAAGTATGTCTTCACCTTTAACACTTGAATAAAGTCACAAACACATTGTCTGCTATAGTAAATTTCACATTTAGCAATGTAGATATGTAAGACCATGTGAACTATAAGGTTGGGACAGTCCTAACCCTCCTGGGACCTCCGAGGCTTTGGACTGCTGCCTTCCCTCATTGGCTAACCTAACATCAGCCAATGAGGGAGGGCAGCCGTCCCAACCCTCCTAGGACCTCTAAGCCAGAGCTGCAGGTAAGTGTGTTTCTTTCATAATTAATATTTGTGCATGAATATTTGGTAATGAGTGTGGTGAATGGAGGTGTGTGTGCACAAGTGTGTGTGTGTGTGTTTGAATAAATGGGTGAAAATGAGTGTGTATGTATGCATGTGTGTCCTCTCCACTCCCCACCCTCCTAAAATTACTGGCTGCCACTGAGTGAGCATGTTTCTAAACATTCTTTATGTTTGCAGAGGGTGGTATCTGCAATGGATATGGCTGTTTACTATTGGTGTCTCAAGGCCTAAGCTACTATTACATTCCAATTCAATAACAAAGAAGGCTTCTTCATGTTATAGATGGCACTGCCACAATAAAGATGTTAATGGATCACTTATTTGCTTTTTTCTAAAATCCAGAAAAACACTGCCTTAATGAAAGTTTGGAGTATTGAAGTGCTAAACACAAATTTCATGAGGAAGGAAAACAATAAAAAATACCCAGAGAAACCTGCAGAAAATACACATCAAAAACAGGAACACCCCTAATTATGGCCAATGGCACTTCCATCACGGTGGATGATATATTCACTACGGCCCTTATTTACAAGGAGCTTGTGCCGTTGCTGCATTATTTTTTTGATGAAGCAATGGTACAGTGACTGCTCCATATTTACAAAGTGACGCATTTCTAAAAATGTGTCACTTTTCTTACCCGTGCCTGATTTTTATCCTGCGTGACAACCAGTTGTGTCATGTTAAGTTAATCATATGCAAGGTAGGCGTTCCCTCTTAAAATCCCATGCAGAACTGATGTATCTGTATTTGCAAGGTTTTAGGAAAATGGCGCATCTATGGGAAATGTCCAAAGTCTGCTAAACCCCATTGTAAAAATTATGCAGTGGTTGTGGCAAAGGGATCTGGCCAGCTGAAGCCACTTACAACATTGGAATCTGTGAGGAAATCATATACCCTCAACACATAAGTGCACACATAAGGTAGGTAACACAGTACAGGTTACACTACACGACAACAATGCCTTGTATCACACACATGTGGCCATAGTGATGCACATAAGTACACCTTGCCCACTTGTATGCATGGCATATAGGACCAAAGGAACAGAGTGTAAGGTGAGTTTTTCACCTTTTTCACACTCTGTAATATTGGTCCCCATACAGTAGACTATGCGTTGGTCAAAACTGACACCTCTCCTCTGTATTTTGATGCATTGCTGTAGTTGTATCCATTTTCTAAGTAGCGACAGCAATGCACCACTTCTATGCCAGATGACTTGCGATATCCTTCCCATGGATGTGTCAGAATTTCTGACGTGTCCTTGGAATCTTGTGCCATGGGGCACGCTATGGTAAATACGGCACATTCATCACATCGTAAACGTTTACAGTGCAATGCAAGGAAAACTGATGCATTGGTGCAGAACTCAATAATGCATCACTTTTTGTAAATAAGTCCCTAAATTTTGATGGAGTATCCCATCTGCCAAACTCTACTGTCAACTGAAGGCTCGACAAAGTGTTCTTTTAAAATGTGTGCTCTCAGGGCAGGAGGAGGAAAGTGACCATAGGAAGGGTAGTCAACACCCAGGATCTAAATGTATGCTAGTCACTAGCCTTCCCAATGGCTTTTCACACCAAATCTGCACTGCAGAAGGATGTCATTTAGGGTCACCAGAGGTCACAGCTGTGTTTTGGTTGGAGTGCAACTCCTATAATTTTTCTTGCAATCTCTGAATACTCTGAATGATGACAGTGGAAATTCATTAAACACTTCTGGCCATTTCTAGTACTGCGAAAGAAGTGATCAGTTGGATCAAGATAGGGCTTGAGGTGGAAGGTGCTGGGACTGCAGGTGACATGGAGATCAAGGTTTCCTGAAAAACTGTGAAAAACGCATTGGGGGTCATTACAACATTGGTGGTAAAAGCCGCTTACCGCCGTGCAGAAGACTGCCAACACACTGCGGCGGCAGTGGAATTCCGCCAGGGTCATTATGACCCACTGCTCGGAATCTGCCAAAATTGAGACACCCACACAAGTCCGCCACACCAAAGGTCAGTGATAAACTGGTGATAACAAAACCTCACATGAATCCACGCGGCGGTCTTTCAACCGCGGTATTCCATTGGCAGTACACACTGCTGCGCTTCAAAATACACACACTCTTACAAAACACAACCACATTGGACAATTCAAAATACACACACCTGATACACATACGCACATCACTCCCGCACACCCAATACAATATAAAACACACACCCACATCACCCACAAACAAGCATCCACAGGCACTCAACACCATCACTCACACAATATCCATGCACCTCACACAACACACCACTAAATATCACCCCACACCTCACCCTCACCACCCCATGGCACAGCAAAGACACCCCAGGTTCTCTGAGGAGGAGCTCAGGGTCATGGTGGAGGAAATCATCTGGGTAGAGCCACAGCTATTCGGATCACAGGTGCAGCACACCTCCATAGCCAGGACGATGGAGCTATGATGAAGAATAGTTGACAGGGTCAACGCAGTGGGACAACACCCAAGAAATAGGGATGACATCAGGAAGAGGTGGAACGACCTACGGGGAAAGGTGCGTTCCGTGGTCTCAAGACACCACCTTGCGGTTCAGAGGACTGGCGGCGGACCCCCACCTCCTCCCCCACAACTAACAACATGGGAGGAGCAAGTCTTGGGTATTCTGCATCCTGAGGGCCTCGCAGGAGTAGCTGGAGGAATGGACTCTGGTAAGTCAAATCTTCACTATTACATCCCCCACCCTACCTGCATACTATCACATACCCCCACCCTCGCTCTCACCCCCATTACTCCTACTCCTCACAAATGTTCCAATATCATAAACCACACATCCCAACACCAAGCCCTGCATGCAACACCAAAGCATGGACACCCACCACCAAAGCATGGCCACTGCACATACCCTTATACCCCCCAAACCATCATCACACAAGGTCCCACGCAGGAATGCAAGCACTGGGGTACACGGTCACCCACCCATTGCACACCATGGCACACACAGATGCAATAATCATGTTTTACACCCCTGAAGGATCCCTACCCAACATCACCAGACAGGAGGGTCCAGACATGTCCACACCACCAACAGAAGAGGCCCACAGTGATGACAGCAGCTCTGTCCAACTGGATCTAGACGACCAGCCCAGCCCATCTGGGACCTCGTGTCAGTAGCCATGGCAGGTTGGGGTAAACCGAGTCACCTGCAAATGGTGAGAGACAACTGTTATACACACACTAACTCTTAGGGATATCCCCAGAACCAGACAACTATTCCCACTGATTTGTTTCCAGGTACTCACCTAGTACACCTAGTAGCCACACACGGTGCCTCTGTAGTTGCCCCATCACATAAGGGATGCTGCTATTCCGCAGGATGTAAGCATCATACGCTGAGCCAGGGAATTTGCCATTAACATGGGAGATGTACTGTCTGCCAAACACACAATCTGCACATTCATCGAATGGTAACTCTTCTTGTTTCTGTACACCTGTTCACTCCTGCGGGGGCGGGGGGACCAAGGTCACATGTGTCCCATCAATGGCACCTATGATGTTGGGGATATGTCCCAGAGCATAGAAGTCACCTTTCACTGTTGGCAAATCCTCCACCTGAGGGAAAACAATGTAGCTCCGCATGTGTTTCAGGAGGGCAGACAACACTCTGAACATCACGTTGGAAAACATAGGCTGGGACATCCCTGATGCTATGGCTACTGTTGTTTGAAATGACCCACTTGCACTTGAGGGGGGATCCCTGTGGGATGGCGGATAGCTGACATCAGTTCTGGCTCCAACTGGGCACACGGTTCCAGGATTGTGGCATGATCAAGCCTGTAGGTGATGATTACATGTCTTTCCTCCATTTTCGACAGGTCCACCAGCGGTCTGTACACCGGAGGATGCCGCCATCTCCTCACATGTCCCAGTGGACGGTGCCTATGGAGGACTATTCATAACCCGAAATTTGCCTGTATGAGTGTTGAGCTGAGGCCTAGATATGTGTGATGCAGTTAAAAATAAAGCAATGTGGGCCCCTGAAATGGCGGCTGCCAGACCTGTAAAGTGGGACAATGGGATATGAGGTAACTGCGCCGGCGTTGTACACCGCCGCGGTAGGCAGTCGAAGACCGTGGCGCAATTCTGCATTCGTTAACATTGGACCCTATGGGTCCCAGGAGCCAATGACGATGTACGCCGGCGGACGTGACCGCTATTTTCTATCTGTTCAATCGCTCAATACCTGATCTTCGACAGGAGAGGACCTACACTGCAATTGCTGCTGTGACCTCAGTCTGGAAGAGACAATGGCTCGTGCGTCTGGTGAAAGGGCCCCTGCCTTCAGCACGGAGGAGTTGGAGAAACATGTGAATGGGGTCCTCCCCCAGTACACGCTACTCTACGGTCCTCCATACAAACAGGTAAGTACACTGGGAGCATGCTGTATGGGCAATGCCTGTGTGGAGTGGGATGGATGAAAGATAGGGGGGGAGAATGAGGCGTGCATGAAACGACGGTGAGTGCATGTGCATCATGGCAAGGGTAGGGATACGGGCCAATGACTGTGACGGTGCAGTTGGTAATAACTTTTCTTTATCCCCTGTACAATTCCTGTAGGTCAGCGTCCACCAGAAGAAGGATGTTTGGCGTGCCATCGCCAAGGACGTCCAGACCCTGGGGGTCTACCACAGACGGAGCACCCACTGCTGTTCGCCGCTGGAGCAAGAAGACGGCGGAGGCCCAGCTGGGGATGGCCTCCCAACGTGGGAGGGGTGCCCGTCGCACCATGACCCCCCTGATGTTCAGGATCCTGGCGGTGGCGTATCCGGAGTTGGATGGACGCTTGAGGGCATCACAGCAGCAACAAGGGGGTGAGTACACTCTCATTCAGCTGATTCAGCGTGCATTGGAGGTGTCTGGGTGGGGGAGCTGGGCTGTGGGTTCCCCTAGGCCAGGGCAAGTGTGCTCATTAAGTCCCCTTTTTCAGGCAGACCCTGTGGCACCCCACCCCACCTGGGTAAAGTGCCAACTACACCTAGTCAGGCTCCTGTGACATCCATGTGTGCAGATATCGGCCATAGCCTTTTAGGCCATGTCCCAGGGATTGAATAGTGGACCCCAAGTGTGTGGCATAGTGCAGGGGGCTTCTGTGTGTGTCGTGTCCGCCAACGGTAGCGGTATTGCATGCACTCAACATGTCTTTTTTCTGTCTCCCCCCCTTTTTGTGGTCTCCCTGTACTTGTGTGCATTAGCATCATCAGGCGGAGGAGCAGTGGCACCGGAGGAGGAGGGAGCTGCATTCCACATGGCCCCGGAGGGCGAGACTACGGACTCCGATCTCACCAGTGGGACGGAGGGCGAGGGGAGCTCCACGGCGGGGACAGGAGCTGACACCAGTGATACGGACTTGTCCTCTGATGGGAGCTCCAGCACCACCCTCCCAGCAGCCCCTCAGCCTTTGCCCCGTGCCCGCTCACCCAGGAGGGTGGGCATCACCTTCACCTCAGGCACCTCAGGTCCTGCCACAGTCACCCCTGCTGCCCTCAGTAAGGAGGCCATTGACCTCCTCAGGTCCCTCACTGTTGGGCATTCTACCATTTTGAATGCCATCCAGGGTGTAGATAGGCAGTTGCAACAAACCAATGCATTCCTGGAGGGCATTCATTCTGGTCAGGCAGCCCTTCAGCGAGCTTTTCAGACTCTGGCCTCAGCACTGATGGCAGCCATTGTCCCTGTCTCTAGCCTCCCCCTTCCAACTTCCTCCACCCAGACCCACACCCCTGTACCTCAGCCTATCCAAAGCACACCATCAGACTAGCATGCACACACCTCAACACACAAAGGAAGCTCTGGCAAACATAAGCACCGCACATCCCACAGGCACTCATGCAAGCATCACACACATGCAGACATACCAACATCCACTGTTGCGCCGCTGCGCGTGGCACGCGGTCATAAGATGCGCCGTGCCCCCAGTCTGCTCTGTACCTTACGAGGCCCCAAATTGGTCATGGGGCCTCGTTCTTTTTTAGCGCACCCCGTGTATAGCCAGGTCTGACTCCCCACTCACCTGTTCTTTTCTTTTCTTCTATTTTTCTGGACATCTGGTTGTGCCTTCTTTTATGTTTTTCCCCCTTTCCCATAGGACCCTTCTCTTCCCAGCATTCCTTGTTCCCTACTCTCTATGGTTCCTAGTCCATTCTGTTCTATGTGCTTTTCCCTATCTAAGATGGTGTCCTTTTACTTCCTGTTGGTCGTTTCCTGTTTGTTGGTATTTAAGGGCTGTGTTTCTTTCTCTCCTTGCGCTGCAACACTTTCTGTTTGGATGGTGTCTTCGCTCCTGCTTCCTTGTATTCCTGTGCTGGTTCTCATTGTTTCCAGTGTATTTTCCTGTATTTTGTTCCTGCTGTTACCTATTCTTTTTGTTCCTGTTACAGGATTCTATCTTTTTGGAGGTTTTTCCCCCTTTCAGGGTTTTTTTTTTCCCTCTGGCACTTCTTCTGAGGAACACGGCCTGCTCTTGGCGTACCCATTGGCTGCAGCACCGTGGCTACCAGAAAGAGTTGCTCCTACTTGGGCCAAGGCCGAACATTCCAGAAGAGGATCCACGCCACTCGCTCTGCGGCCTCCAGGGTAAAGCAGCACGTAAGTCGTGAGAGATTGCAGCGCCCAATACTCCCGACGTTGTCTAACATCATGGATGATACAGTGGCAGCTGCTGAAGATCCTGACCAATCTCTTCTGGCAACCATTCAGCAACAAGCTCAGGAACTGCAACAATTACGCAATGAGAATGCTGCTTTACGACAAGCTTTGGCCTTTCTACACCTCGTTTCTCCGTTGAACCAACTAAGCTGCAAGAGTTCCTCGATGCATTGATGGTGTATTTCGCCTTCCGACCTACCCAATTCTCCCACGACAAGACAAAGGTGGGATATCTTATCAGTGCGTTATCCGGTCCTGCTTTGGCCTGGGCAACCCCAATGGTATCCTCCAATGACCCGGTATTATCGGACTATTACGCTTTCATGAATCGGTTTAAACAGATATTCAGTTGTCCAGGATTGGAGGCCTCTGCGGAAGAAGCCTTATGTGACATCCAACAAGTCTCACAAGATGTCCTCCAATATAGTACCGGCTTTCGACAGCTAGCGGCTGAGACCACTTGGGTGGAACAAACTCTGGTGACTTTATTCCGTAGAGGACTGAAAGAGGAGATTAAAGATGAGTTAGTACACTCCACCCGAGTTGAAGATCTTCGTGGTCTGATGGATCAGGCTCTTTCCATTGAATACCGTCTCCAAGAACGACGTATGGAGAAGAGAAAGAGTAGAGGATCTTCTCAGCCAAGCACTTCACGTGTCTTTATGCATTGTGCTGAGGAACCTCGTCCTCCCGCCAGAGACACCAAAGGCGAACCTATGCAAGTGGATACCACTCGAGGCCCACTTTCTGTTAGCGAGCGGGAAGACAGACGTAGGAAAGGATTGTGCCTGTATTGTGGTGCTGCTGGCCAAATGCTTCATACCTGCCCCGTTCGCCTCAAAGGCCATCGGGAAATGCCACTTCCCGTCCTCTGTAAGAAGGGAGGGGACGGGATCATTGGCTATACCTTCCATCAGTTCATTCAAGGACAATGCCACTACTTTGTTTATGTTACCTGTGACGCTACATTTACCGGACGGCCGTCAAGAGAGAACAATGGATTTACTTGACTGTGGTGCCAGTTGCATATATGTAGATAAAACTTGGGCCACGACTCAACAAATACCCACACAACCCAAAGAAACCCCAGAACAAGTTCACACAGTGCCTTAATATCCTCTGGTCCAGTTGATACCACCACCACAACACTGAGTTTACAATTCGGAAACCACCAAGAACACATCTCATTTGATTTAATATCATCCCCCAATCATACTATCATTTTGGGAATTCTGTGGTTCATAAGACATAACCCTTATGTAAATTGGGAAACCCAGACTATTTCCTTGTCCTCACAGTTTTGTCATGAGAACTGCTTTGCTTCAGACACTTATTGGTCACCCAAGAGGTTGATGCCTACTGAAATTACAACCTGATGTTCAATCAATACAGTTCAAGGTGTCCCCGATCACTATCTAGAATTTCAAGATGTGTTCCAAAAACCAACCAGACCTGTGTTACCTCCACATCGAGATTACAATTGTGCTATTCCCTTGGAACCCAGAGCTATTGTTCCCTTTGGGAGGATGTATTCACTCACGGAACCTGAAAGAGAAGTTTTAAAGGAATATCTGCAAGAAAACTTACATAGCGGTCTTATTGTACCATCGTCCTCTCCGGCAGGGGCTCCCCTCTTTTTTGTACCCAAGAAGATTAAGGATCTTCGTCCATGCCTGGATTTTCGGGGTCTAAATAAAATAACTATAAAAGACTGTTATCCTTTGCCCCTCATCAAGGATATACTAGAGGCAGTCAGAGGGGCTCAACGATTTACCAAATTGGATCTTCGTGGAGCCTACCACCTTTTGTGTATTAAAGAAGGAGATGAGTGGAAGACTGCCTTCCAGACCCCTTTTGGTCATTATGAGTACAGAGTTATGCCTTTTGGTCTCACTAATGCCCCCTCCATTTTCCAAAGATTTATGGACTCTGTGTTCTCTGATCTCTTGAACCATACGGTCATCATCTATTTAGATGATATCCTTATTTATTCTAGTCGTCCTGAACTTCATTCCTCTCACGTGAAACAAGTCCTCCAAAGACTCCGGGAACATCAACTGTCCTGTAAACCGGAAAAGTGTGAGTTTGACAAGACCGAAGTCAAATATTTGGGATATCACCTTAGTCCCACTGGAATAGCAATGGACCAGGAAAAGGTACAAGCCATCCTAGACTGGCCATCTCCTTCCTCTATTAGGGAAACGCAATGTTTTCTATGATGGGCTAACTTTTTTCGGCAGTTCATCTTAGACTTTGCAGAACAAACCAGCCGCATAACTCAAACATTAAAAAAGGAAAATGTAAAGAAAGGCTTTGTCTGGACAATGGCGGCTGAAAAGGCTTTTCAGAGTCTAAAAAAGGCCTTCACTCAAGCACCGATATTGGGACACCCAGATACTAACAAACAATTTATTGTTGTTACTGATGCTTCCGAAAGAGCCATCGGAGCTGCGCTACTCCAACAACAAGAAGTTGATGGTCTTGAACATCCTGTGTTCTATTTGTCCCATGTACTCTCTGCATCGGAACAACATTACTCAGTACTAGTTGTTAGCTCTGAAATCAGCCAGCCTAGAGTGGAGACAGCTTCTTATGGGTTCCAAAGAGACGTTCGAAGTGAGAACAGACCATCGTAATCTACAATGTTTATGTAATTTTTTCATGCCAGAACAGTCGTCAGGCTCGTTGGGCCTTTTTCTTCAGTCAATATGACTTTGATGTCACATATATTCCTGGATCCCAAAAAATTCTGGCTGATGCTCTGTCTCGTCGTTATCCAGATTGTACTTCTACCCCATCTCAGTATCTACTTGAGCCCAGTAAGATCATCGGAGTAGCTCAGTCTTTCCTGGATGAGGTACAAATGGAATATTCTAACCTGACTGATCAAGAATTAAAGAAACTGAACATATGTAAAATGCAAGGGTATTATTATTATAAGAACTTGTTGTTTCTCCCTACTAATGGAGTAAGAGAAAAGGCACTACAAATGTGCCATGATTCGCCGGTCGCTGGTCACAGAGGCATTAAGGCCACACAAGAACTACTCTCACAATCTTTCTGGTGGCCTACCGGGAAATCGGATGTCGAAAAATACGTGCAGGCTTGTCCCATATGTGCTCAAGTAAAGATCTCCCGTACCAGACCTGCAGAATTACTACAGCCATTACCTGTTCCAACGGCTCCCTGGCACACCATTTCTACTGATTTGATGTGTTCATTACCTCCATCAGCAGGAAACCCGGTTATCATGGTCACCATAGATTCCTTTACTAAGATGGCTCACTTCACTGCCCTGAAAAAACTACCTACGTCCCAAGAACTAAGTCAGATATTTATCCATCATATTTTCCATCTCCATGGACTTTCACATAGCATTGTATCTGACAGGGGACCTCAGTACATCTCCCGGTTTTGGAAACATTTTTGTAGGACACTGAATATCAACATAGCACTATCATCGGGTTTCCATCCTCAACCAGTGGACAGATTGAGCGTCTCAACCAAGGATTGGAGCAGTATCCTCGCAGCTTTTGTAATTCTACCCAGAGCAACTGGAACACTTACCTTCCTATCACTGAATTCTCTTACAATAACACTATCCATAGTGCCTCCAAGGTCACTCCTTTTTTCTGTTCTTATGGCTATCATCCTACCTCTTTTCTTACTACTCCTCAGTCTGCCTCTTTTCTTCCAGCTGTTACTTTATTCTCCAGATGATTTTACAGATCCATAAATTGATTCGAGCTAACTTGTTGAACACCAAGAGATACATGAAGAGAATAGCAGACAAGAAGCGTAGGGATGCTCCAGAATATCACCTTCAGGATAAAGTCTGGCTTTCGTCAACATTTTTACCTTTACGCCTTTCTCAAAATAAGTTCACACCTTGTTACTATGGTCCTTTCCATATCCTTCAGCTGATTAATCCTGTCACTGTCCATCTTCACCTGCCTCGTACCTGGAGGATTCACCCGGTCTTTCATGTTTCTCTGCTCAAACCCTTTGTCCCTGATCCTTACTCTCGTCAGTTTCCCTGTCCTCCTCCTGTGTCAGTGGATGATGTACTTGAATATGAGGTACAAGAGATTTGTGACTCTCGTATCTTTCACGAACGTCTTCAGTATTTGATTCATTGGAAGGGTTACCCTCTCAGTGAATGCTCTTGGGAAGATGCATCTTCTGTTCACGCACCTCTTCTGATTCGCCATTTTCACTGCTTGTTTCCACACAAACCTGGGCCTTCGGGGGGGACCTACTGTCGCGCCGCTGCACGTGGCACAAGCCGAACCTTCGGCTCGGGCCGCAGCACGCGGTCATAAGACGCGCCGCGCCCCCAGTCTGCTCTGTACCTTACGAGGCCCCAAATTGGGCATGGGGCCTCGTTCTTTTTTAGCGCACCGCGTGTCTAGGCAGGTTTGACCCCCCACTCACCTGTTCTTTTCTTTTCTTCTTTTTTTCTGGACATCTGGTTGTGCCTTCTTTTATGTTTTTTCCCCTTTCCCATAGTACCCTTCTCTTCCCAGCATTCCTTGTTCCCTACTCTCTATGGTTCCTAGTCCATTCTGTTCTATGTGCTTTTTCCTATCTAAGATGGTGTCATTTTACTTCCTGTTGGTCGTTTCCTGTTTGTTGGTTTTAAGGGCTGTGTTTCTTTTTCTCCTTGCACTGCAACACTTTCTGTTTGGATGATGTCTTCGCTCCTGCTTCCTTGTATTCCTGTGCTGGTTCTCGTCGGTTCCGGTGTATTTTCCTGGCCCAATATTCCAGAACAGGATCCATGCCACTCGCTCTGCGGCCTCCAGGATAAAGCAGCACGTAAGTCATGACATCCACTGCCTCCACTGTGTCCCCCTCCTCCTCGTCTCCCTCATCCCTCCCAGTCTCGCTCCACTCACACCTGCATGCACTACATTTTCAGCCACTACGTCCATCACCAGCACACCCACCACCACACCCCGCTCATGTGCAGTCAGCACCCCCACTACCATTCACACATCCTCTGTGTCCTCTCCCAGTGTGTCTGTGAGCCCACCTCCCAAGGTACACAAACGCAGCCACACACCCACCCAACAGCCATCCACCTCACGACAGCCTCCAGCCAATGCACCTTCACCCAAAGTCAGCATACGTACACCTCCTACGACCACTACCTCTTTCTCCACTCCCAAAGCCCCTCCATCTACCCGTCCCAGTGTTCCTAAGAAACTTTTCCTGGCCAGCCGTGACATCTTTCCCTCACCTCCCCCACCCCGTCATTCTCCTAGGGCCCGACTCTCCAGGTCCCAACCTAGCACCTCAGCCACAACATCGGCGGGACCAGTGGTGCCAGTAGTCACTGGATTCTGGAGTGCACCAGGCAGCAGGGCAGGAAGTGTGGCAAGGAGCCACAGCATGGACAGTCCCCCAACTGTCAAGCATCAAAAGTTGCCCAGTGCCCGGCGGGAGAGGGGGAAGACACCAGCCACCAAAGCCGCTCCCAGGGGTACAGTTGGGAGTGTGAAGTCAGCTGCAACACCTTCCAAGGTGGGGAAGGGGCACAAGAAAACTGGCAAGTCTGGGAAGATCAGCACAGCGGAGAAGACTGCCATCAGCTCTGCTGCCAAGGAGACGACCGCCAGCAGCCCCACTGCCCCAGACAGGACCACCATCAGCCCCGCTGCCAAGGAGCCGACCGCCAGCAGCCCCACTGCCCAAGACAGGACCGCCAGCAGCAGCCTCGCTGCCCAAGACAGGACCGCCAGCAGCTGAACCACTGCCCAAGACAGGACTGCCAACAGCTGAACCGCTGCCAAAGACACCGCCGCCACAAGCACCACTGCCAAAGACACCGCCGACACCACCACCACAAGCACCGCTGCCAAGGACACCGCCGCCACAAGCACCGCTGCCAAAGACACCGCCGCCACAAGCACCACTGCCAAGGACACCACCGCTGCCAAAGACACCACCGCCACAAGCACCGCAGGCCCATGAGCGCCAAATGCTCTGATGCAACTGAGGCCGCCACGAGCAGGATGAAGCACTCTGGGCACAAGGCCCACTCCAGAACCAGTGGAGAAAGAGATCCACTACCTCAGTCCTTGGCAGGATGAAGCACTCTGGGCACAAGGCCCCCTCCAGAACCAGTGGAGAAAGACATCCACTACCTTTGTCCTTGACAGGATGAAGCACTCTGGGCACAATGCCCCCTCCAGAACCAGTGGAGAAAGACATCCACTACCTCAGTCCTTGGCAGGATGAAGCACTCTGGGCACAAGGCCCCCTCCAGAAACCAGTGGAGAATGTTATGAGAGACTGTGGCTTTGCACTCCCCAGGATTGAACAGTGGGCATGGGGACCCCTCGTGGATTTGGCATCGTGCACTCAACCGGCTGAGGTGCCCACCTTTTCCCTTCCCCCTGAGGTGCCTGTTTTGTTTCTATCTGATGCCCCTGCAGTGTTCTCTCCATCTTGTTCGGGTATCTTGTGTGGGTCTCGCCCATGCATTTTGGGCCCAGTGGTCCACGGACTTTAATGGTGGAATAGCTTGGACTAATATTATTGGTGTATATATTTGTAAATAGTGTATGTATATTTTTTTAATACTGAATTTTAATATATTACAATCGTTCACCTCATTTCCTTTTGTCTTTGCATTCTTCCGGGGGGGGGGTGTAACTGTAATGTATCATGCTGTATTAGTGTGTGTGTTGTCGTGGGTGAGGGTGGGGGTTTGGGTGTTGCGTGTGTGTGTCACTGTTTTTTACCTCCCCATCCCCTGTGTCGTAGGTGCAGTACTCACCGTGGTCTTCGCCGCCGGCGTTCGTGCTCCTGGTAGAGGAGCAAGAAGATAAAGGCTGAAAAAATGTGGAGCTCTGGTTCCATGGCGTCCTGGTTCCTCGTGGGGTGTGCAGAGGTGAGCATTTTCCCTTCAAAGTCCTGTTTCCGCTGTGTTTTTGTTTGCGGTGAATCCGCCCCGGAAAAGGTGGAGGATTGGTAGGTTGTAATTCTGTGGGCGGTACATTGTCCTCCACCTGTCTGTTGGCGGTGACCGCCGCTGTGTTTGTTTGTACCGCCGTGGCGGTCAGAGTGTTAAAGTGGCTGTCTATATTGGCAGTTTCCGCCACAGTCGTAATTTGTTTTACCGCCGGCCTGTTGGCGGTCTTACCGCCACTTTAACACCGACCGCCAGGTTGGTAATGACCACCATTGATTTGCATATTTTGTCGTGCATGGATACTGCAAAGTATAATAAAGCACTTCAACGCCTTGTATGAAGTAGTAAGTGCTATATAAATGCAATTTCAGTTTAATTTCAATAACATAAGGCACTGTTACTTTCAGTTCGGCTGAAATTAGGAGACATGCATTGTTTGATTCTTTGTCACTTTGCTGTTGGTGTATAAAGAACAGTTTCGGTTTCAAGGATGTAACACAAAGAGAACGCTCTGTTTTGCCACTGTGAAGCAATCTTTAAGGGCATTGCGGCATAGATCAGACTCACTATTTCTGCCCACCTACTGAAATTTAGCTATCTTGTTTAAGTTGTACTGAGCCATCTGAGTTTTTCCAAGGACATTGCAAACGTGTTCTTTTTCTCTGTTTCATGTTCTTAATGATTAGCAGGCACTATAGCTCTGTGAGTTCAAAGCATAAAATACAACTATGCAGTAACCTAGAGGCCATGTACTTGAAATGTTTGAATACTAGCAATCTTGATTTAGTGTTCCATCCTCTGAGTGTCTATAAACTGATTACTATTAAGGTTGATGGTAATAAGAATTGTTATTTACAATAGTTAAAGATTTCAGAACAACTCTATACAGGTCATCTTTATAATTGGCAATACTGAACAAATTTCGTTTTTGCCCATTTGTCTCATTTAATGAGCTTTTCGCATTTAATGAGCTGTCAAAAACTACATGCATTTTCATATAATACGCAGTTACATGTCTCATTAAAGATCTAGGAACAGGGCCCAGCATTAGTGCTGGTGGCGCATTTTTGCCACCAACTCATGACCTACTCCACAGATTCCCCCACTAACACCTCGCAAAAGTGTCCCTCATCTTTCCATAGCCCCTCTCCCACATACATTTCATTTGTTTTAAAACGCTGGTAGAGACTGGCTTTACTAATAAGAACGTATATCCACACAAATGAACCCCTTTTAGCAAAATTAGAAATAGATAATGAAAGAATGGGAAAAAACATAAAGTCCTAACCTATTTTATGCAGTTTTCATTCAGCTCTTTGATGACAGTTCATAAAAGCGACTGCTCTATATCAGGGTTGTGTCTTATGAACGCAGTGCTTAATTTGTAAAAAAATAAGTACCAGGTACCTTGTCAGGAGACCACTGCAGCTAGCACCACCCATAGCTCCTACCAATGCCACCAATTACAGTACCAGCACAACTACTAAGTATCACACTCCTCCTCCAAGTGTGATGATTCAGACTATTCCAGGCCCCCAAAGTTATACAAATGGCTTGGGGGGCAGGTATTAATCATTTGAAGGTTTATTGAATTAACAAACAATTGTTTTGTGCTTGTCTCTAAATTAGACAAGCAGTTCCACCCTGTGGGAGACTATTGTAACTGCAGGTGGTGAAAATTAAGTACAGAGCACCGAAAACCACAGGCTCAAATTAAGCACTGTATAAACTGCTGTAACAAAAGACTCTCTGTGACAAAAGTAGTAATCCACACAGGTATCCTCATAAAATACAGATCTGTGATCTCCACGTTATGCGTTCTTTGTGGCAGGCATATTAACCATCTTTGCTACTTTATGGGGAGTCAAACGTGCCACTAGACAAAACTCTCATCCCTCTTTCTCTAGCAGGAACATTATTCACAAGAATTATCTTTACATTTGTATTGCTGCCTGAAAGCTGGACTCATAAGAAACTCTGCAATAAGGAGGTGTTTTCAAGTATGAAGTTATTGCTAAACATGGCTCCCCCTGATGTCAGTGCCCCCTTCCCCAGGTCAGCACCGAGTGCGACCGCAGCAGTCGCACTGCCCTAAAGCCGGCCCTGGCTATGAGCATCATTGTAAGACAAGTTATCAATTTACTGACCGGCAAAAAGCAATAGGAGCAATAAGGCCCAATATCTGAGGATTCTGCCTCACTTTTGCAATATAAGTAGGAATTGTTTCTGTAGAAATAAAGGTTTTTTGTAATTTATTTGGAGTTTTGAACTTTTCTATGACTCAAAAAGGTCTAGTATTCATTAGTTCAAGCGTGCAAGCGCTCTAACATGTAATCTAACTGTGGGCTTTTAACCACGCCCACTGCGCTCCCATCACTATGACTCTTTTGTGGGCTTGCTTTTCACAAATCCTTTGTTATCATTGGTAAATGCTTTACGTTTGTGCCTCCTTGGTGAGGTTTGATTACCCCCTTGGGCATAGACCCTGTTACGTGGATAATTGCACGTTTGCCCATAGGTTTGACTGAGAGCTAATTTCTTTCTCCTTTAGTTTGTCTCCGCATTCATGCTCATGGCAGCCGTGGTGATTTGAATGGGCTGGCTTATGTCAACTGTTTTACTTATCATTTTCAATTTAAGTGGCATGAAAAGTCCATTTATTGATTTACAACGTCAACAGCTCTAACTCGAGCAAACGCAAGACCCGTCGCATTGCAAATGCTTGTTTTTCATTTACTGCCATGTCCCTTGCTATGATTTTGTCTCTACTAAAGGATATACTGTGTCACTTCCGAGATACCGTCCAGATAGAAGTCAGAAAATGTGATGTCATTTAGGGTCAAAAGTCGACATGATGTCACTTCCTCTTTTTCTGGCATGTCGGTGACGAGACTTCCATGTGTCCACAGTTTATGAAAAAGGCAGGAGTGAGTGTGCAAGTTACGTGGGTGACATAGAAACACCCCTAAAATATATAGCACCGAAGGTTAGCACATAGGCCTATCTGGAAACGTGTTCTGTACCATGAGAAGGAAAGGGAATGCTGAATGCGCCAATGCACATTTATGTCACAGTTACTCATGTATTTTTTCATTCCGTGGACAATCCCTAGAAGTACGTGTATGAAATGTACTTATCTGAATAGACTTGCATAGAATTGTCAATAAACTACCGGTGAATTCTTTGAACCGCCCCAAAAGTTGGCAATCCAACCAAATTGTGAACGGACACAAATGACTGTGGTTCTCAAAGATCTAGGTGGGATTCTCTTCAAATACTTTTTCTGAATTCCAGCACTCCTGGCTTACTTCAGGAGAAATACAAGAGTAGTAAAAGCTTAAGCCACGGTAAAGTCTTTGGGAATCTGCCAACAACTTTAACTGTTAAACTTTTTCATAATGCCGGATGAATAAGCCCCTTGACCTTTAATGAATATTTCACAAAAACATATTTGGGTGGCTATGGTATTGTTGGCGTCTTCCTTAAAGAGAGATTTTCAAATGCAATGTGTTAAAACGATGTCACTGTCAATACCTTGTTGCAGTTTCGATTAAAGTCTTTTACGAACGTCTCTTTTTCATTATGCCTCAGATTTCAGACTGCTTAACGAAGTTGATACAAACTCGGTATTGCACTCTTGTACGCATATTTTATTTATAAATATGTTTATATTGATTATCAAACCTTCAAGCACTAGAAAGGAATACACTCTATGTACTACACAAAGATAATAAAGGTTAGGAGTTATGATTTCATGATTCAGATTCCGACTACAAAATGAGTTTGCGCTGATTTAGAGCCCTCCTGGTACACATAAGTGAGATTTGTATGCGTTTCAATCATTCGATGTGTCAAGAGCAATAAGTCACGCTGATAAATGGATACACTGGTAAATCAAAATGAACGCTTCACTACCTTTGCATTCAGTGGTTTTCATTTTAGTTATTTATGCACCACAAGCATATTTGTGGCACAATGAAAATAGATAAGGAATGCATGTTGCAAGGAAAATATTACACAACAACAATGGCACTAGTAAACGTTTTTTAATTTTAATTTTGGATGCACTTCACAGGTTAGTAGTTGTACCTTGGCCACCTTTTTATTTGGCGCACATCCTGTAAAAATATATGTCCTGTCTTCGTGCTTTCGAAGTTAGACGAATCCCGTGACATATTTTTCTGGTGCTAAGTAAAACGATATTTTCTTCTGTAAGGTAGTAATGCGTTAGACTTAAGATTCGTAATGGGAGAGACTGAACTGATTATGCCAGTTTTTGGGGACGAAATTCACAATTTTACCTTTGTTGTGAAATTTAATAAACAAAAAAGTGTACCTACAATTTTGTTGCAACATCTAACACATGTGGTAGAAGATATCAGTAACTATAGGAAGGATCAGATGTGAGCATTTAAGTGGTGATAATAGCAAATGAATAAGACTGAGGACTGTGAGAGACTGTGCGTCTGACATTTAGAAGCCAGCAATGCTGGAAGGATTTTTAGTTAGCTAATAACGTCACCTCACGAAAGGCATAGGGGATTTTTGACAGTTGTTCTTTATAAATGCTGACAGAAGAAAGACTTTTGAAAACTCTCCTCACTGTTCATTATCATTCAAACTCTTTCACGTGTTATGCATCACGTCCTGCAGCCCTAGTTACAGTGTAACTGGAATAAGTCCTTAGATAGTGCTTAAACTCTGAACTTTGATCTCACCCTCTTGCCTCAGGGTTGCCACACCTTCCCGTATCCAAATTAGTTTTACATTTTGCCTCTTACCAACATAATGCTTATAATACACATATCCAAAGTCACAGTTCCAGAATCCCGTATGGAATCATCAGCATCCGAGTGCAGCAAAGGTAGTGTCACTGCTCTTGAACAGATGCCAGCCATCTTATACCTCCATCGTCAAACATCAGGCAACTACTACAATACCCGGGCATACGATCCTCTTCTTTGCCGTGTTCACCCTCCTTAGGTGTGTCTCCACATGTTTCAAACTGTCGCTCTGTCTTCTCTGTGCAGGTGGTATGGCCTCACCCTTGACAGTGAGTTGGTGCAGTCTGCAATGGCAAACACCATGTGAGAGTGTACTTGAAAAGCCTATGGAGCTGCAGTCGTTGTCCTAAATGCCATCTTCTTGAAGCACAATGACTATGTTACTTCCTGCGTGGTGCATGGTTAGTGTGCCTTTCATGGGCCTCTTTACAAATTAGGGTACCCCCATCTCACTGACCATGCACACAATGTGCCCTAATGCATGATCATTTTTGATCTAGTTCTTCATCTGCGCTGCCTAGCATCACTGTATTATGGAAACCATTGGGGAAGAGTACTATGTAAAAAGTACTCCCTTGGACAGACTCTTGTCTGTATAGCTGCATTTATATTGTCAGACATCCTGGTTCTTCTGTCTCTCATCACCTGTGCTTCTCAATCACAAAACGGTATATACTTCAGCCTTTGGGGATAATTCCAAAGTTACTCCTCACTTGTGGATTCAAAGTTTTGGCCTGGCTGGCTCACAGGTGAAACGCAGTGTGTGGGGGGTGATGTTCCTTGTTTTGCAGAGGGGCCCCCTCAAACCATGCCACTGCATTCACAGCAGAATGCATGCAATGGCATAGAGTGACAAACTGTTACACGGACAGCAAAGCCACTCCGCTTTCCCAAGCAGAAAGAAACAGAATTGCAACACTGTTATTAAAGTATCACTAACAGTCAGAGGACCAGCTAAAAAGTACTGCATGTCTGATTGTCCATGACAAGGATGTAAGGCCACTGCAAGCCCTGAGGAAGGGTGGGGGAGGATGAACCCTTCAGGGAGTCCCCATTGATCCCTAGATTAATGAATATCTGTGCAATATGGGAGACTACAGAGGCCCTCATCAAATTTCAGCAGTGGGTCCCCATCATTTTATGTTGTGCTTCTAGGCTGGCTTCATACTTTCCCTGCATCAAGAATGTGATTCTTATCTAACAGGAAAAAACTAGAAGCACCACTGACAACATAACACACAGAAGAAAGCTCTGGCACATATTTTTTGTATCCCTGTGTGCGTGGTAGAGGATAGCCATCCGCCACCTGAACCCACTGGCAGAGTCATTTTGTTCAAAACATTTGTGTGATATGCAACGATCAGCAGCTGAAAGTATTGCTTTTGCCAGTAGCACACATTTGTGGCTCGCCAGCCTTACAAGGGCGGGGCAGCACGTGGGATGGGGGGCAATATTAACATATATTTTTTTAAACGTACCTTCGCTTCGGTCCGCAGCACTGCTCCTCTGTCTCCTCAGCAGTCAGGCACAGGCTCCCAGCCTGTCCTGCAGCCAATCCTGATGCTGCTCAAAGCAGCATCAGGATTGGCTGGGAGTGGGTGCTCCCAGGGAGACTGGGAGCCTGTGCTTGCTCTCTCCAGCTCAGCTCTGTTTTGTAGTAAAATGTTTGCAGCAGCTGCTGTTGACAGGGGGGCAACGCTCCTACACCGTAGCGGAGGAGCCGCCATTGGTGGCACAGTCTTTCCAAGTCTGATCTACAAGCAGTGTTTGTTTCATCCCTCTGCAGGCTCAGAAAGATGTTACACCCCACAAGGAGGACAGTGAATGAATTGGATTATAGATTTGAAACTAGTTTTCAATTAAAATAATTACGTTTTACATGCACAACAAATTCCTCTGTGAATTAATCGTACCTGCAACAAAGTTGCCCTTTGAATGAAATTATCCAGGAAATATGTAAAATAAGTATGTATAGAAATCATTTTTTGGAGAAGAGGTTACAACTTGAGAAACACTGTAAATTATAGAAACACGTTCGAGAAAAAAAAACATAAGATTAAGGAATGGATCATGAATGTAAGAGTAACATATAAATAAATAAATGTTCCACCTTTGGTTTCTTTTCGAAAATTACAATGATTGCAGATTTAAATCAAAACTAAAAATATTGTAAATTTCCAAATGCATTTTATTTAGGGACAGATTTACTAAAGATTTCTGGAGAAGTCACACAAAGTGAAGCAGTGCGGTGCAAAATTTTGAGAGGATATTTACTTTTCAGCTCAAAAATTAAATTGTGTTAAAAAATACCCTTTCTTAAAAGACAAATTGCCATTAATGATTGTTTTTGTGCAGGAAGGTATACCTTCCGGCACATAAACAATCACCTCTGCAAAGCAGGCATCCTTGCACCACAGCGCAAGGGTAGCTGCATTGGTGAAAGGCAGCTGATTTAGCACCGGTGGAGGAAAAAACACAGGGATGTGCCATATTCTGGTAAATATGGCACTTCCCTGTGTTATTGAAATGATGCAGCTCGGCACAGAAAAATTGCTTGTGGCACCGCGCTGCGTGATTTCCCCAGAAATGAGGCACTAAAATCATTAACTTTGGTTATTTACAATGCATCAACTTGGTTTCTGTGTATAAATTAATATGAAAATCAGTTTCATTTTACTAAATTGATATCAGATTTCTTTTGGGTCGTGTCAGTTACTTATCGTCCATGTTGGTATTGTGAAATGCATAACACGTTCCTTTAAGTAGGCTGCTATTTGCCAGGGCTGAGTTAAGGTTTACTTGTGTGAATCCCAGGTCCACTTCTCGGTAACGTGCTGGTATTGTACAGTAAGACCCCCAGTAATTCTACATAATGCTGCCACCTTGCTACATAGGTGTTTCAGTGGTTGGATCTAGAAATTGTGTTTTGCTTCTCCACTTAGACATAAGTATATATTTGGTGCACAAGATTCTTTAGATTTTGTTTTAAAAATCAAGTATAATTGGATTTGCTAGGGCCCTGTTACACATTCCTATTCCAATATGTTACATGTTTTAAAGTGTTCAAACATATCTTGGAAGTTATGTAAAAGTATTTTAAAACATACCCAACTTCATAAATAAATCAAGCACAGTGGAGAATGGACAAAACCTCAATGTGTCCATCCTGCCAGTTCTAGGGATGAGTGGCCTTAGAGCCTTGTGCAAAGTTAGGGGCATTTGCTACAGAGCTATAGCAAAAAGAGAGGGCATTGAAAAGGCCGTCACCTCTTTTGAGGAAAGTAAGCTTAGGGAATATGCTTCCTATTCAGAAAGAGAACCCATAGAGGCTGAAGAAGCTGCCCTGGCCCAAGAAATTGAAGGAGGAGGTAGGCAAGGACCATGATCCTTATTCCTTTCCCAGGCTCCATTCACCAGTGGGAAGTGGGAGGAGTCACTCTAGCAGCCCTCCCCCCCCCCAAACTGGTAGGGTGGCTAGGACTCATAAAAACAATCTTAAACAGCTCTCCCTGGAGGAGAGAAGGCTTGAACTCTCAGAGAGGAGACTCGCCCTGGAGGAGAGAAGGGCTAGACTGGGACTCAGTCCTGATGATTGTGGCGGCTAGATAAACAGGGAGAGTGAGGGTTCTTTTGACCTCCTCTTGCTACCTCCTCTTTCAAACTCACAAAAACATGGGTATTCCTTTCCTTGTTTTGTTCCTCTCTTTTTTCTTCATCAGGCGTTCATTCTTTCACAATTTTTTCTCTTCCCTTCATTCTTTCTTTGCCTTTTTTATTTGCTCTTTCCTTAGACTTGGTATGCGTCCTTGCACTTTTTTTTAGATCTTTCTTCCTTCCTTTCACTAGTGTTTTTCTTATCTTTATCTGTCCATTCACATTTTACTAAAAATCCTTCTTTTTCCCATCTGCATGTGGAAGCCACAAGTTGCTTGTCTGGACCCAAGCTGTCAAAGTGTTTTTTTCCATTCTCTGTCTCTGGGAAATGTAACAGTTCATACATGCCTGGATCTTTCTCTGCTTGTTTCTCTCACCATCTCTCTCTTTTCACTAATGTTCATTTTTCTCTTTCTTTTCACACTTCTTTCATTATTTTTTCCTCTTTATCTTTGCTAGCTTCCTTCCCTTTTTTGCCTCACACGTTTATTTCTATTTCTTCTTCTCTTAGTTGTGATTTTATTTTCTCATTCTTTCTTTCCCTGCTTTCTTTTAGTTCTTTTTGACCCCTTCTCTTTCTTCCTTTTGTCTGTTGTATTCCTTTCACTTCTCTTTTTCTGCCCCATCTACTTTCACTCCTGAGGCCCAGTTATCAATGGAGCCACAGGTGCAGTGGCACTGGGGCCCAGAGACCCATGGACCTCACACAACTCTAATTACTGCTCCATTTTCCTACTGAAATTACAGCCAACCATTTTCCTTTCTTACTCCAGGACCCGTAACACCGTTACTGCACCACTTGTTCTCTCCATCTTTACTACTGACTCCCACTTTCCTTTCACCCTCCAATTCGTCCCAAATTATACTTTTGTTATAAGCAAAAACATTAAAATCTAATACCAAAAGACAATTCCTGATAAAGGTTTTTATGACAATTGTATATGTTTTAAGATAGAGGAGGAAAGTAAATGGAAGTGCTTCAGTTAAATGCTGGGCCACTGGAATTAAATGGCAGTAAAAGATGAAATTATGAGGCAAGGCTGACCAATTTATGCGGCAAGAAAAGTCCAGTTATGAATTTACAATGCCAATAGCTCTAACTCAAGAAAATGACAGACCTTTTGCATTGCAAGTGGCTGTTTTAATAAATTGGTGTCAGATTTCTCTTAAGTCATGTAAATTACTTATCGTGCATGTTGGTGTTGTGAAATGCTTAACACGTGCTCTAAGTAGCCTGACGGCTTCTTGCCACTCTACCAGGACTGAGCCAAGGTTTACTGGTGTGAATCCGAGCTCCGCTGCTGAGTAACATGCTAGTATTATATGGCAAGATACCCAGTTTTGCCACAAAATACTGCCACCTTGCTACAGGGGCTGTTGTTTCAGATGGAGAGCATTCAGTGCATTCAGAAGGGTAAGCTCGGGCAATTGTTTCAAGAGATTCATATCACAATGCAGGCTGGCAAGGTTGATATCCTCCTCTTCGCTCGGCAAAAAACTGGGGAGATTACTGCTCAAACAGCAAGTTACCTGTAAAGAAGGTTGTCCCTCCTCACCATTCATATCCAAGAGTTCTGTGTCCTGAAGAGGACCCTTGATTTGGGTGTGTTAAAAATGTGTCGACAATAAAGAGCAGTTGGAGAGCACTGTTGAAGAAGATTGGGCCTGCAGGGAGAATTGAAAACAATGGAGCATACTTAAGAGCCCCTAGCTCCACCTTAGTGCCGCCATAGCATCATTTATTTGACACTAAGGCGGTGCTATAGTGTATTTTTCAAAGTGCAATATTTATTTTATAGCGCCACTTTGTAAACCCTTGTGCCACATTAAGCCTGCGGCTGGCATAATGTATGCAAGGGTGGCATTCCAGCGCTAGAAGGCCCACACAAATGGGGCAGTGAAACCTAATATATTTCACTGCACCATTTTTGGCGTAATTTTTAGTGCCTGCTCAGTGCAGGCATTAAAAGGATGCTCCCATAAAAACCTATGGGCCTCCTTGCACTTTGCTACACTAGCTTCAAAATGTTTGAAGTTAGTGTAGCAAAGCGCCACAGTAGCCTAAAAAAAGTTGAGCCTATTGGGCTAACGACTGCCATGGTGCACCGTTTTATAAATACAGTACAACTATGGTGTCGTTAAGTGCCAGTAAGGGGGGCAGAAAAAGTGACACACCAGCTCAGGTGTGCCACTTTTTGTTACATATGGGCCAATGTCCTTTAACACAAACCACCCCTAGTTGAGCCACCAAAAAGACTTAATCATCACCTCCATATATTTTTGCCTCCCTAAATGTAGAGCTGTGAATAATTTGTGCATAAGTTCAGCTCCTGTTCTTTTTCGAAATTGGTTCAGAACCTGGATGTTCACTTTTTAGTGTGTCACTTAATGTTTGTAGTTTGTATGTTACACATGTATTTTGTATGTTACAAATGTTTTTTCAGTGCCAATTCATCACATTAAGCATTTATATATTGCTTTATTTGTTTTTTTGTTTGTTTATGACAAGTACATTTGATACAATTTCAGAAATTCTTGGACAAATTTTAAAATTAAATTGTGAGAGTAGTAATTTGTTTGCTTCCTCAATGTAAAGAATCTTTTCAAAGTACTGGCAGCATTGGATTTTGTTTTCTTAGTTCACTTTGCTACAGGAGGTATTATGTACTTTCTCATCCCTGGGCCGCCTCAACTTGCATGGTGGTTTCTGGTAGGGAAAATAGGAGATGGTGGCTCTGCACTATGTAGGGCAAACACCACAGTGACCTTGTGGCCCAGTGGTGCATCAACCACCCGGTCATAGTTTTATGCCAGCAAAGCCATCAGAGGCCCGATTGGTGTAAACCCAGTGCTTGCCATCTCTGGATAGAGCAGAGTAATTGTATGTTTTACTGAGTAGGAGCACAGCCAGTTTTTGATGGTGCTCTGTGCCATCAAACTCTCAATGACTTTGTAACCTCTTTTGAGTAGCATCACTGAGTAGCTGTCAGCTAAATCTTAAAATGACAAATCACATGAAGAAAGCATGAGAAGTGTGAAACGAGGGCATGTTTTGTGCTATGGATACGGAATAACTAGTCTTGTATAAGATCGTAAAGCTGTAGCAGTGATAATGTTTTCTTGCACCAGCGCACCTTTTAGTGATAGATAGGTAGATAGATAGTTTATTTGCATAGTTACTTAAAACCATCCCAATAAAACCATATTCACATTTTAGTACAACATTATAATCAGATTCTGAATTGCCATAAAGTGTCACTTTTGATTGCTACTGGGGGGATTCTAGAAACTATCCATCTGCTAATATGCGTATTTGGGATAGCAGAGGGCAAACAGTAGCAGAGGGAGCCGGTGTCTGAGTCTTGTTCAAGTTTGTGCTGGTGTATTTGCATATCTTAATGACTCGTTGTAACCTTGCAAATACTGAATTGAATAAAATTGTTGTGGGTACACCAGCACATTTAAGAGCACAATTACGGTAAGGTGCTGTTGCATGCACCATTCAGACGTATTTGGGTATATTGAGTATATTCATTATATTCTTGAATATCAAGTTTGCAATAACCACTGATTAATAAATGTCTCATTTATTATCACCAATGCTTGTTGATTATGCACATTGTATCCCACCTGCTAAGCTTGTGCTAACTGCAATGGCCAAAACATGTGTTCTTCCCAATGTGATTTGTATTGAGCATGTGCCACAAACAGGAGGAATTTTGCTCATTTCCTTAAGAAGCAATCAACTGCTAAAAGGCACATGTGCACATTTGATTATTTAAGGAGGTTTATGAGTGTGGCCTTGCATGGCATAGTACTTATTACTCTTCTCACCAAGTCAAGTTCCCTCTCCTCTAGTCTGCCTCCAGTTGAGTTCCAGTGCATGTCAAGTTCCTTGTTCTACAGCCTGCCTCCAGTCGAGTTCCAGTGTTCCTCATTCTCTGACCAGCTTCCACTGAAGGTTCATCAATTCTCATCCTGCGGACAGCCTCCAGTCAAGTTCCGGTGATCCTCATCCTCCCATCGGCTTCCTACAGATTCCCGGCTCTCCTCTTCCGTCTTCTGCCGACGATCCCGTATTTCCTGTAAAGAAGAAAAAATAAGAAAGGTGAAAAAACCCAGTTGGGGTTCCTTCATTTCGAGGTAAAGAAATGTTATTTGTTTAAAAAAAACAAAACAGAGCTTTGTCTTTCAAATAATTTATGACAATAAGAACTAGCGTGATTTATCGTTTGAGTGGGAATCCAAGATACCGCTAAACAGACATTAAGGAAAGGTGTATTTCATGTAACAAGCGGTCTGCTGAGAATTAGGAGATTGGAAATAGAGCAAGTTTATCAATAATATTATTGGCAAGAGATTACGCCAGAACACAAATAAGCTCTTTAGTAAAGTTGATTGTTTTTGAGTTTGGACACTGCTTCAGAGACTCTGAAAATACTGAACAAAAAAAAAGAGTCTTGTTCAGCCTTCTAGAAACGTATGCACAATGTGTCAACAATAACTAACATTATGTAATGTACAATAGTTTATGCAAGTTCAATATATTATTCATTTGAGAAATTAGAAGTACTGACACCCAACATGACATGCAGTCCAGGGACCAGCAGTCCGATTCTGCAGCCCATGAAGCAGAAGCTGGTATTTTCTCTTCTTCTCTTCTCAAAACGTCCTTTCCCTTGAGGACTTGAGAAAGGGTAATGTACTCTTCATTGCGGGCACGTTAGTCCTTACTAGGAATGGGGAATTGTCATCGCCCCATTGAAACGCCTGGAATTCAGAGGAGTAGCACACACAAAACAAAAAGAAAGTGGGAAAATTCATGAAAGCAGGTTGCCTTAGAGGTGTTGTCATATTGGCCCATGTTGCTTTTTTTTTTTTTTAAATAATTTTTTTATTTGCTTTAAAACCCGGACACAACAAGTCCAGCGGAATAATATAACTCAGCCAGTTATTAGCAATCAGATACATGATTAACATTTTTGTTAGAAACACAGAAAGAATCTTCCCCAGATCCCACCTCCTCCCAACAACCTCGAAACACATTCCTTCCAAAAGTACACCTTCCTGTAGTGTCTTCCCAAGTCTCCCTAGTCTGTTTCGGTGTGGGTGCGCCTGGGGTGTCACGGACCAACCCATAAGACCCCTGAACTCTGGGATTTTTCCCGACTATACTTCCATAGAGTAGTATGTTATCCAGTCTCCCCATATCTTTTAAAATTTCTGCGGGCATCTCCTGTTTATGTATGTGTTTTTTTCTCCCATCATAAATCCATCCATCCCTCTTCTCCAAGTATTCAGGTTTGGCCGGGACTGGGATCCCCACTGTCTAGCTATGTCTCTTTTCGCGACCATCAGTCCAAGTCCGCACAGCATGAGTTTCCTTCTGGGTAGATCTATGTCGTTGGGGATGCCCAAGAGTATATATTTGGGGTCTGGGGGGATCGTCTCATTCAACACCCCCGAGAGTTCTCCCAGTACCCCCTCCCAGAACTCTCTTATCACCGGACATTCCCATATGACGTGTATAAAGGAACCAGTTTCACCTCGGCATCTAACACATTTTGGGTGTCTGATCTTCCCCATTTTGTATAATCTGTTTGGGTCATAATACACTCTGTGCAGTATTTTGAATTGGATCAAGCAAAGTCTTGCCCTTATCGCCACCTCTCTTGGAAACATCAATGCAGCCTCCCAGTCTATTTCTTCCAATTGCCCTATATCTTTCTCCCATTTACTACGAAGGTTTATTAGTGTGTTTGGCATGTTGTTGTTGATGGTTTTATATATCAGTGACACTGATTTCTCCATTATTTCATTTATTAACAGGCGGCTCTCTAGGGGGGAGTATTCCATAATCTCTTGTCCTGCTAGCCACTCCTTCCCCCACGCATGCTTGAGTCTTATCTATTGAAAACATTGTGTCTCGTTTAACGCATATTCTTGTTGTAGTAACTCAAAGGGCTTGAGTCCACCGTTTAACATCAGGTCTCCAATCTTGGAAATCCCAATCATGTCCCAGCCCCTGAAGCCCCTAAGCTTCTTAATTTCCTTTAGCCAATTTCCCTCCCATAACGGGGTCTCCATGGTAGGGCGTCTATACTATCCTATCTTTATATTAGCCCTTTTCCATGCCAGTAGGGTCACCTCCGTGGCCGGAGCTAGGTGACTAGTTCCATTTCCTTCATATAAGAATTGCTTATAAGATCTCCCTTCCCATTGCAGCCTCTCCAATCGAAAGGTGGGGTGTTCATCTGCAGCGAAAATCCAGTCATTGATATTGGCTAGATGAGTCGCCCAGTAGTAAGCCTCAGTGTCCGGCAGTGACAAACCACCCGCGTATTGGTTGCTTTGTAGCGTATTTAGGGCAACTCTCAGGCTCTTTCTATTATGAAACATGTCGACAACTTATCTGGTCGCAGGATTTTCTTCAGCCAGTTCACAAGGAAACCGTTCATGTCCGTTCCTTCTATCCCTTCAGCAAAACCCACAAAATGAAGGTTATTACGGCGTGCTCTATTTTCCGAGTCTTCGAGGCACCACACTACATCCTTGTTAATTACTTTGAGCTCCGATACTTCCTTCCTTAGACTCCTTATAGTATCTTCTACTTCTGATATGCGTGCCTCTGCTGTTGTAACCCTCTCAGCTACTTTCCTCAAGTCCTGCCTGAGCAGTGTTACCTCCGAGTGCACCTCACCCATAAGTTCCTCAAGGGCACCCTTGGAGGCCTGTATTGCCAGCAAAAGTGCGTTGTTGTCCGGTGCAGGTGCTGCATCGGCGACCGAGACCGGCGGGGTTACCACTTTTGTGTATCTGTCCATTTTGCCCTGGCGGGGAGTTTTGGGGTTTTTGTCTCGTGCCATCCAGTGTACGCCAACGCCTTGACCAAGAAGTTCCGTGCCGCGGGCTCCAAGTCCTGTACTATCTCTGAAACTTTGGAAGAACCCAGGTCACATTCCTCCCTTCTATTCCTGTGGGTATGTTCAGATCTTACTTAACCATAAAGAGAGGACCTCTCCCGTTGCTGCGTCCCTCCAGTCCACCTTTCTCTATCACTCTATTTTGTTATAATCAGTTCCCTTGGTCACTTCAGACCGCATCTGAGGGGGTCCTCTACCGCTCCCACATCATTCGAACGTATGTTCGCTTGGGGGGGGGGGAGAGGGCATTCTTCATTCACCCCCCGAACAGCCACCTCCCAGTTCCGATCGTCGCTTCTTACTTCTTGTCTTGGGCGGCTTGGCTCATATCATACGTTTTCCTGGTCTTTCCCCCCCTCCAAGATCTCCTGTCTGAATTTTCACCTGCGCTCCGGGTCGTAGTAGGATCAGGCCCGCTGTCTGTGGATCTGCCACCCTAGTGGGCTCCGTCCCCGTCCCCGTGCCAGCTAATTGTCGACCCAGGCAGTGGAGAGGGGGCTTCTTATTTATTTCCTCTTCCCGATATCTGCGTCTTGCCCAGGCCTGCTTTGGTGAACTCACCGTTAGGCCGTTGAGGAGCACTCAAGGGCCTTCGAGCCCCCTCCCAGATCCTTACCCGTTTGGGGCGTCTCAGGGGAATCTCAGGCCCAGGGGCTTGGATCTCCCATCAGTTTTGCTTCTCTTCCTCCCCACCGCCTGTGCCAGTGTCCGCGGCCCGCTCAGCGCTGCTTTCGGATCTCACCTTCAGGCAGCCTCCGATCACTCAGCGGTCTTCGTGCCACTTTCTAATCCCTTTCTGGGTGGTGGCGTCTCGGCGGGTGTCCTCGGGATCCTGACATCAGGATCCTCAATACCCTTCCCTTTGCTCTGCTATTTCTTCCCTCTACGGGCCACTTTTATTGAGGCCCTGTCAGGCCCAGTACGTCTCTCCCCCGTTCCCCTCCGAGGGCCGTTTTCCGTTTCGTGGCCGTTCTCTCAGCATCTGTGGGGACTGGGGAGTTACAGAGACTTTTCTTTTCTCAGTGGGCGGTCCCTGAGGGGCGATTACTGCATGTAGGATCTCTTTTCCTGGAGGCCGTCTCGGAGCTCCGCAAGACGCGTCCGACTACGGCGCCATCTTGGCTCCTCCCCGACCCATGTTGCTTTTTGGTTACGAAGGTTAAGAATTTATCCAGTCAACAGTTTAGCTGTAGTTCACCTGGAGCAAAGCATTCCGGCACAGCTATCTCCTCATTTCTAGGCCCCTTTCATTAAATAGATTTTTTAAGAGTGCTTTCATTCCAGGTGCAAGTTTTTCATAAGTACAAAGCAGATGTTGAATATCCTCTATGCCAGTGGCAGGCAGGTGAGGTGACAGGTCATCTTTGCCAGATCTCTCAACCAAGGAGCTTTGTTTACTGAACACAGTAGAAGCCCCAGTGGGTACCTTAAAACTGCTCTTTAGTGTGCTCTTTAGTGTGCCTTGAGAAGCCAAGGCTAAGGTATGCCTGTGGTCCAAGGTAGTGTAAGTGTTCGGTGTCATCCAGTTGTGTGCCCTCCTTGAGAAGGCTGCTTTATCCTCCACTAAGTAATGGAGCCTGATTGACCTCCAGACTGCTTTTCTGAAGGTACTGTATGAAGTTTGAGTCTCCCATAGATCAATGAGCCCTCTCTTCCTTAATGAGTCTTCCAGATAGGCTCTGTCCAATGAAGCATTTTTCCACTGGAGCTTCTGCCATATGTGGTAGTTGAAGGAGTCTGGAATGGCTACCCAGACTTTACTCCAGAAGTTTATGTATACATCTCATCTTGCCAGGGTTTGATTCAAAAGACCAAACTCCAGTCTAATTTGGGCAGGAGAAGTGTGTTTCGGAGGACTGAAGATGATCCTGTAGACTTTGCCTATTGTGCGATCTAGGGTTTGCGCATCTCTTCCTCTTTGAATTTCACTCCTGTGGGTTATTGTGGGCCGGAGCTTAGCTTTCATTACCTGTAAGGGGGGATGGGGGGTAAATGAGGGACCGTTCAGTTCCATTATTGGTCTTTTTAAGGAGACTTGTAAGGCCATGTCTTTCCCTGTGATGCTACCTCTTTGCTGTGGAAAGTTGTTTGACTTGTCAATGATCACCCTAAGATATTTGTACTTGTGTGCTTGCAGATGCTGTATCTAGCCCCATTACCACACATGGGGGGGGGGTTCTTCTTGGTGCTGAGTGACATTGTACTGTTTTTTTTTCAAAGTTTACAGTCAATATATTGGCTCCCGAGTATGTCTGGGTAGCATTTATTAGTCACAAGAGCCCTATCTTGGTGTGGTTTATCAATATAAGGTCATCCTCATACATAAGGCACGACAGCGTCTGGTCCCCAATTTTCTGAGTGTGTGTGTTTGTGGTGGCAAGGACTCCTGCCAAATCTGCTCAGTACAGATTGAAAAGTGTGGGTGCCAGGATGCAGTGCTGCTTCAGCCCTTTGGTGGTAGGTATCCGTCTCAACAGGTGTGTGCCCCTGCCCAGTTTGATTTGTACCCAGACATCCGTGTGGAGAGCTATTATCAGGTCTAAAGGAGATTGAGGGATGCCCCAGTTTGTTAATTTCCACCAACGCAAGTTCCTCTCCACATGATCAAAGGCAGCCCTAAAATCGACAAAGCATAGATGGAGCTGCTGTTTCTGTACCTTTGCTTTATTGATGAGAAGTGCGATAGCCATGATATTTATTATTGTGCCTATTCTGTTTTCGGCAATCCATTCTAATAGGTGCTCCAGCAGGAGTCCTGCAAAAAACTTTGCTTCATTATCAATTAGGGCAATTAAGCAGTAGTTTTTTGGGATTTAACTTTTCCCGTTTTTATAGATGGGTGAGATTATGGAAGGTCCAATATGATGGATTATGCCAGTAAGTCAGATTTCTAAGGAGAGAGGTTCTAAGGTTGTATCCCAGAAAACCCTGTTGTGTTTGATGACTGCAGGAGGAAGGCCATTTGGTTCCGGGGCTCCTTCCCTCCTGCCCTTAGCTATTTGATCGATTATCAACTTCATTACAGAGCTGTGACTTGGGGTGGATGTTGCAATTGTAATGAGTGAGAGCATGTGTGGAGGGTAGGTGTTCTTGTGCTTGTCAGTCTTTGTGATGGCATTTCATGGGAGATGGGAATAACATGATGGCAATTAAAGTGGTCACCAAGGAGCTGTGCCCAGACTTCTTTCCGTATGTGCAATTTAATGCACCTTTCAGTGATCATTTCCTCCAAACTTTCCTTGTTACTCTCTTACATAATTATATAATTCCATTTTAAACTTCTTATATTGCAGAGTAAACATGGATATTGTGACTCCCTTTGACTTCCTTGGCTGGTTTTTAACAGTTGCAGAATGCTTCTGTTGCCAGCAGCTGCTAGTAATTAGTGATTATGAACTCATTTTCTGCACCTAAACCCCTAATTCCGTACTAGAGCATTTGCAATTACTCTGCACAGACAGCTTGACTAAGAAAGCATAAATAATTGTGAATTAGGAATAAAAAAGAGAATGTTGAACTTTCCTTGTACAAAATGGGATAGGTGTGCATATTACTTTTTAGAAACTACCCTCTACCAAGTAAATTCAAAAAGATGAAATAACATGATCAGGAATGTGCTGAAGACATGCTTTTTTAAAGAACACCACAAAGTAACAGCCCACTTCCCACTTCCAATCTCATATCTAGCTTGCAATCACAGATTGCATCTTTACTTTTAACCCTACACAGCACTCTTCCTCCTTTTGACTGGGTACAAGCTATACAGATACAACATACATACTAAACCCAGGCTAGCTTTCCTTTAGCCCGGTGCAAACTATGCCCCATATTTACAAGCGGCCTGCACTGATGGTGAGTGACATTTTGTGATCCACTGGCTGCGCAGGCTGCACATCCATATCTACAATGCCACGCAAAGCCACTATGCATGGTTTTACATGGCCTTGTGGATATGGAGTAATGCGACGTAAGTAGCTCCCTTACTATGCGTCAGGGAGCTGTTACCATGGGTGTTGGGTGGGTGTTCCCAAACAACATCCATTGATTTTGACACATTCCAATATTTACAAGGTATTGTAAACCTGGGAATGCGTCAAAAGCCTACTCCACCCCAGGGGTGACATAAGAGTGACACAAGGGAAGAAATATCTTTCTTTACTCCCGTTTTCCCTTTTTTTAAGTGTGCTGCATTCAGCAGCACACATAAAAGGATGACATCACCTCCATTGATTGTTATTGTGCAGGAAGGTATCCCTTCCTGCACAAAAACAATCACCTCACAACACAGGCCTCCTTGCACCATGGTGCAAGAATGCCTCTGTTGGCGCATGTGCCAGCGAAGGGGGACAGGACAGAAATGGGCTGTATCTTGTAGGGTGGCACAGCAAGGCACTGGTTCAGATAAAATTGGTTAAAAAAAACTGTTGTGGGAACACAGGAATAATGTTAGAAGGCTTTATCAAATATCAGCTACTGTTGTTTTAAATAAACTTGAATTTTATTTTAAGATTAATTTTCACCCAATTGGATTTTTTTTATTCATTTATTTTTTCATCATGCGCAGTTCCATGGACAGTGAGACTACTGTACATACAGTACCAACTTCCTTTTTCTGTCAGGATGACTCCTTTTCCTTTGTTCAGTCATTGGGCATTTTGGATTTGAATTCTGGAAGCAAAAGATCTCTTGTCTGTTTTGCAGAATCCAGATTTGGGCCTTTTACATTTTTTGAGGAAAATTTGATCAAACATCAGTTCAGTAGTATGGAAAATATTTGATGTTTGAGGTAGGCACACATCATAATTTGCTCCACTTTTTGAGATTGTTGTCATTTTTCTTTGCTTTTTACTGGAAGGCTTGAATGTTGAACATTCCAGGTGAGCGTTAAGATATACCATAACAGTGTAATGGCAGTGAGTATTATAGGCAATGGAGACCAAGGAATATACTTACAGTTTTCCCTTGTGTTTCCGCTCAAATTTATTGTACAGTGGTGTATTACTGTATTGGTCTTATTTTGCTGTAGGATATTCATGCTTTTTCTCAGTCATTTTGATGGATTTTCCAAATTCTTGCTGTTGCTTGGCAATAGATACTTTAGGGGACTGTTGATGGTCTTTTCAATAAATGAGGTAATTATTTGTCCGTTATAACCTTGTTGGTGACTGGGATAGGGATGGCTTCAGGATTCCTGTAGGCTCATTTTATCTGGCAGTTTATGCAGCCACATTCTTCCCCATGTACCCATCTGCCATTTTGTGTACATGAAAGAAATGGTTAATTACTGTGCATTTTGAGCAAATTTTAGAGTATTTGGAAGATGTAATTGTGGGCTTGGGCTATATGTGTTTGTGGTGTTTTTAAAGGTAATTTTAATTGATTTTTATCATTTTCAATGGAGCTGTGCTTTTGTGATTTTTTTCTTGATTGATTTTTTACATTCTAATTAGTGCATCACTGGAATTGCATTCAGTAGATCTATTCATATTTTGTGACATATTGGAACTAAACTAAAATTGAACAAACTTGAACTAAAATTGAACTAACATGAAATTAATGTATATTTGATAGTAAACTTTTTTAATTTTTAATCGGATATTTAATATATTATTAATAATTTTAATGACTCATCTTTTAATGTTGTTTAATTTCCTGAAAAGTCTTATGTGTAGTTTAATGTATTTTGGTTAAACATTTGATTGAATAATAATTATGTAAATTACAACTTTTTTAAGTTGCTTAATTTCTGAAAAGTTTATATGTGCATTCTAAAGTTTACATATTTAATATGAATGTATTCATTCCTCTTTATTATTTTCAGTAGTGGTATAGGGTGGGAAGATTTTTAAGGTACAATATTTCATGTACTAATATTTTTTATTTAAAGGAGTAAATTACAATTATCTATGAATAATTTAAATGTTGTTCTTTTTAGGTTTTTTTTTACAATAATTTATTAATTGAATTGTGAGAGTTGTTGAAATGTGTGTTGAATGATTACTTATTTTTTTAGTATTCATTCAAATTAAATAATTTATTTATTCTTACATTTTGTAATTTGTTTGTTGTTCGGTAAGTGAATAGTTAATATACATTTTAAAATAATTTTCCATATTTTACATATTGTTGATATTTTTTACATACATCAGTATTTATTTTTATATGCCTTGTAATATATTTTTTATACTTATTTACACATTTTCAATTAATTATTAGGACTTATTATTTATAATCCTTCTAAAGTCTATTACTTTCCCTACTGTTACTTAGACTGAAGAGGGAGTAGTAAATCTAATGCTTCCAAAGTCCAACACTTTCCCTACTGTTGCTTAGACGAGAGTGGGAAAATGTAAGCCCGCCAAAGTCCAAAACGTTTTCTATTGCTGCTTAGGGATTCATTTTGAGTTGAGCGGTTGAACAGCCCAAACTCCAACATAGCGGTGGGGAGGCAGACGTCAAGCTGGTAGCCTCACCACCATCCTATTACAATGTTTATGCCCGGCTGACCGGTGGAAACAGTGTGGTGAAGGAGCCAACGCCAATGCTGTCACACAGACGGTGCCCCCAGCACCATAGGATGCGCACTGTCTGCCATAGGAGGCAGTACACATTTCGAGGGTGCTGACAGAGTGACCCCTGCACTGCCCACAACATTGTCGTGGGCTGGGCAGGGGTCCCCCTGTGGCCCCAACTTTGCCTTTCCGCCAGAGTTTTCATGGTGGGGACCCCACAATGGAAAGGCTGGCAGAAAGGAAAGTCATGATCAGCATGGCAATGCTGGACTTGGCACTGTTGCGGCTAACCACGACTTTCACCAACACTAACCCGGTGGGATCCCTGATCCTGGTGTGGCAACAGTCTCCTGGTGGTCTGACCATCAGGATCATAATCTGGCAGTTGGATTGGCAGTGATGAGGTGGTCGGACCACCACATTACGTTCAGAGGTCCTATGGTACTCAAAATCATACCCCTAGAGTGGATTTTAATATTTATGCTTAATTTGTATTTTCTTTAAGTTTAGAAATAAAGTTTTTAGAGTAACATTTTCATAAGCATTGTATATGAACTAAACTTGTTTAGTTAATAATTCTTTATGTATGCAGTTGTTTAGTTTCTCAAAATATAATTTTTAACATTTCTAAAAGTATTATAAATATTATTAATATAAGTAAAAATAATTCTAAACATACTTTACAGTATACTTAAATTAAACTGAAGTTCATATGCTTCTTTTAATGTTTAATTAGGTTAAATATGTTTGTCGCTTGTGCATATGTTTGTTAATTTTTTCATTTATTTTACTGTTAATATTTGAAGTGAAAATATTTTTACATTTATTTATTGTTGTGATTAAAAAAAAAAAAAACAATGTTGAATGAGCTGGTATTGATAGGTGAAAATGTCAGTTAAAGCACACCATTTTAAACTAAGAAAACCACTGAAATTACCCAGTTATCCTTATATCAAGTAACTAAAAAGCATGCCCTAAATTAATTATAACTCATGCCCCCACCATGATCAGTTTTGTCATCAATGATATATTTTCATGCAGTTATGTTTTCAATGATGTCATAGAACAAGTCATGATTAGGCTCAGGTGTAGAACTCCCCTCCGCTGGCAGAGTTTATTGAATTTGGCCACTCTACGCTACGTGGAGTAGTGAGAAGTTCCTGAATTCCAAACTCTAGCAAGGAGCAGAGCGGAGTTCATTCTCTCGTGCAAGATTGGCTTTTGTCATTCTCTTGCAAGTGCCATTATATTCCTGGGCCACTAGAGAGTGTGCTCAAGACTTTCCATTTGCTTGCACTGTTTCCCACTGTGTGCGAGAGTTTCCATCTTATTGCGCTGCTTCCGGCCGTAACAGCGGCCAAAGTAGTCCCACTCCCTCCCCTTGAGATACATCTAGTGAAGGATCACTCTCTTTGTCTCCTGGATATACATTTGGATTTAAGGACTTTGGGCCCTATTATGAGTTTGACAGTCGGACCATCAGACTGCCAAGACGGCGGTCCCAAAAACACCACTGTGATGGCAGTCCCCAGACCATCATATTATGATGTATACAGGCAGAACTTCGACCCGTCAAGCCTAAGGGCTGACTGCTAGTGGCGCAACTGTCTGCTATCTTGGTGGTCTATACTCCAGCACCCTCAGTGTGATGGCCAACCACCAAGCTGATTACAATCACACATTTGACTTGTCGGTCCTCTTGCAGTCGACCGCCGTAGTACACAGCAACAGACAAGTGCCCATTGGATGAATGCAAAAACACAGCTGATATTCATGGGCCCGTTGGACACACATAACAAATCACACTATAAAACACATCTCTCCACAGACCGTGATGCTCTGCATCTCCACTACAACTAAGATTTGATTGTGTTCAGAGATATTAATCACCCCGTTTTTCACTGTCCCTCAAACCCATTTCACACACTTTTCTTCATTTACTCCCCACTTCACTTTTCTTTTGTAAGTAACTCCCTATCACCCACTTTAATTCCCTACCATGTTACATTCCAAAAACTCCAGTTTCTCAGAGGATTAGTTGAGAGTCATGGGGGGTCAAGTCATAAAAGTCCAGCATGCTACTCTCAGTAGAAAAATTGAACTTTTTCAAAGGATCATCAATAGAGTGAATACTGCACACAAAGAAGGACATTAGGAAAACGTGGAATGACCTGAGGGTCAAGGTGCATTCTCTAGCCTCCAGGCAACAGATGGAGGTCAACAAGACTGGCAGTTGCCCTCCCAGTGCCTCATTACAACTCTTTGCTTGGGAAGAGAAGGTCTTGGCCATCCTGCATCCTGAGGGCTTGACAGAAATACCTGGGGGAGCTGAGTCTGGTAAATTTCAACACAAAACCTGTCACAAATCTGCAATGTCCTGCATTCTCACAGCTCAATTTTTGCCACTGTGTGGTTCATTGACTTTACCAACATTCAATACCCAGAATATCTGAGATGTAAGGCTGTCAATGTGTATTGTTGGACCTGATATCACAGTACTAGGGCCAATAATATGCCATAAGTTGGAATGGTTCCTGTAAGTGTTTCAATATCAGAAAATCATCCCAGGACTCAAGGTAAGTCCCAACATGTAAATGCATGCTCCAACCTAAATGCAGTCTGGCGACAGATATGTAAAACCCATCATTTGTCTGCTGTGTGAAGTAGATGGAGTGACCTGACTGCACAACCCAATGGGCCCTATTTCTGTAACTCCAACTACCAGACCAGTGTTCATTTGCCCAAATAAACCTATTTGTTAACTCTGAAATGTAGTTTACTCACCTGGACATATACCATTTGTCTAGTGTGTGACATAGCAGGAATTCCCAGGAGGGACTGTGTCTGTGACTCCAACCAGCAGCCCAGTGTTGACTTGCCTAAATACACCTGTTTGATATCTCTCAAAAGAAGTTTACTCACCTGGGAGTAAGCAATATACAGATCATGCTCAAATCAGAGACATGTCTGGCTACCTAGCTCTACCTGGACTTGGTATCCCAAGATTAAACTATTCAGGACATGAATGACACCTTACCAAGTGTGTACACCAAGTATTACTAAAGCCTTACGCTGTATCAGTAGATCAATAGCAGTAGCAAACACTTCGACAGAACACTGCACACATGATGACTGCAGATACAGATACAACAAAGTTACGTGTCTGACTGTATCACAATCAGCTAGGCCTCCAATGTCAAATGTATATGTTGCCTTTCCACTGTGTTGGATTCACTTTTGGCAAGATGTCATTTTCATTCCCTCATCCAAAGTGCAACTGATCAGCATATCTAATGAGCTACTTGAGTCTAATAGTTTAGACAAGATTTACACATGTCATGTGAAATACTCCAATACCATGGTAACATGGCACAAAGGGCTAACCTACCCCTTGAGAATGTCCAGTGTCTCTATGTACTGTAACACAAAATATTTGGAGGTAGATGTCACACTTCAACCAATAACAATGTGCTCTCTTTCTCAAGAGGCTGAGCTGGCACAGTTCCCTGGGCAGATCTCATCCACTGACCAGACTCCCACTCCACCCCAGGGTGAAGCCCTCAGTGATGACAACAATCCTGGACCTGTGAATGTGGAAGACAATCTTGGCAAGTCTGGGCAACCTGGTCAGATGGCAATAGTGAGTCTCACTGTGCCCACAACAGGATCTCTCAGCCCTGTTGCATCAACATCACAGGCAACAACGTGCCCCCCAACCTGTGTACTTAACATAGTTTCAACCATCTGGATCCTTGATCCAGAGGGGCAAACAAGCACTCCTGACCTTGAGGGTCCAGAACCCAGTTGGATAGGGCATCTTGTGTCAAGGGCACAGGCTTGCGGGGATATGGTGTGTGGTGTGGATGCTGTGGGCCAGGGGAGTGAGGCCATTGGGGCTGCTTTTGACCAGGATACCATCAGCCATGTCTTGGAGGTCTATCAGGAGTCCCAAGGTGTGATGGGCCAGGTGTTTATTGAATGGGAAATGAAGCAGCTGCAGATGGGCATGATCCAAAAATTGTATGAGCACAATTCCAACATGGGCACCTTAACAGGGGTGCTGAGGGACATCCACACAACCATGCCCAGAGCTTTTCCACCATCATCCACTCCTTCCTGTATGCCAACTACCTCAAGCCCAAGTATATCCATGGCAGACACAGAAAGAGAGAGACCCTGCCAGAGTCACACCCACCCTCAGACACCTCTGCCTTTGCAGCAGCTGCCCCCCCCCAAAAGTGGGGGCATTCTTGCAAGGATCCAAGAGGTACAGATGGCAAGATACCCACCACTGCCAGCAAGAAACCTCTTCTTTAATGTCCTCCTTTGTGTGTCACACATACACTCTGTGGATTGATCATGAACCACATTTTAGTTCAATGGGAGGAGTAATTTGGACTTTGGACTTTCAATGTTATGACATCTACCCCATTGATATGATTAACCATGACTGACCTCTTCACTTTACATGTTTTTTTCTTTGTGTCCCAAATTTATTTTCTGTATTAGCATTGTAATAAATTCATCAGTCACAAACTCATTGCCTGCTGTCTTAAATTTTGCATTTAGCTATGTAGATGTGTAAAACCATGTGAACCATATGATGAAGTTACAAGCTACTTGTGCAAGAAGGGATATGTTGCATGTACATATTTGCCAGCTCAGGATTACAACCATTACACACCAACTCATACATACAAGTGTCCTGTTCCAGGAGAGATTGTATTACATTGTTCAGCACATAGGCTGTCAAGATATCAGACATATAAAAATTCAGACATGACCATATCAAACTGTGTAGGCCACCACATAATACTGGTACAGACCCTCATTGTAGGAATGGACATATCAGATATTGTCCTGCTAAATAGGCAAATTAATAGGGTTGATGTCATCAGGTGGAACCATATCCCCCAGGTCTCAAATTGAATCCCACCTCATAAAATGCAACAGACAGACAAAAACAGATGGCAGTACAATAGTTCCTGATGACAGGGTCATTACAATTCAGTGCTACAGCATCTGGTGGCATGACACAAACAAATGTCAGTGATGTGCCACAGGCACTTTGGCCTGCAATGTTGAAACACATTCACAGCTACAAACAGTTCAGACAAAAAGAGTGTTTAGCCAAAGTGAAGGGAAACTGACATGAATTTGGCCTAGAACAACAATTTTACTGACAACATGATGACAGATGTGATGTATCATGGCACCATACAACAACTAACAAGTCCAACATACTCTTCTGCACTTCCATCCTATCACTGTCAAGCTATCTTTGTACAGGTATTCTACATCCAAAGTCTGTAAAATACATTCCCAGGAACAATCCATATCCACTTTGTATGTCCCAACAGCACAATATATCTGCCAATGTAACAAGGCTGAAATGCCCAAATGAAGATTTAATGGTGAAAGCCCCTGAACAAAGAACAAACAACGATTATGGTTATAAAACCATACATATGACACAAGTCTCATTACAAACGTCTGGAGAACAAAGTCCATAAAAAAAATCGGACAGAAACAAAGTAACATCATAAAAATGTGAATGTGGGAAAAGCTTACTAATCAAACACCTCCTTGTCAGAATTTGCCTGAGCATCAGCTCCCTATTTCTAAAAATGTACTCCACACAATATCACAACTTCAGTTCATTGTACAGTCAAAGTTATGACATCTTGTGACATACTTACACTCATGAGAAGATGCTGTTGATGAGATCTTGTTTCATCAGCTCGTTCCTTTTTGCCATAATCATCTTCATTTAGCATTTCAGAATTCTCAGCCAGTTGTTCCTTAGGCTCTCTCTCCTATGGGATGTAAGGGATATCCCTCTGCAGGGTGATTTTATGGCAGATGCAGCAGGCCATGGTGATCTGACACACCTTCCTGTGTGAGTAGAGGAGGGCTCCCCTGTCTTGACCAAACAGTGGTAGCTGGGCTTCAGGAGCCCAAAAGGCCACTCCACTGCCCGCCGTGTTCTTCCATGGTCCTCAATGAAACGGACTTCCCCTGGCATAGTTGGATTCCTCAGTGGTGTCAACAACCAAGGACAGTTTGGATATGCTGAGTCTCTTGGTTTGGAAAGAGACATAAGTGCCACAATGAGTCACTCATTTCATGATTGTAGCACCTGACATTGCACATACACACAAAATCTGGATAGCTGTGAATTACCAACTAGCTAGGCCCTCTCTGGTCACATTTGTGACATCAGCTAGGTTATGGTGCTGTTCTGCAGTATAAAGGAATCATGGGCTGAACCTGGGAACCAGGCACAGAGATTTAAGATGTAGAGATCTGACAAGCAGACAGATTGCGCATTGATAAACTGGAAGTGCGTCCTGTTGCGATAGACTTGTCCACTGGCCTGCAGTGGCGTCAAGGCAATATGTGTGGCATCAATAGCTCTCACCACATGTGGGAGGTGACCAAAACCATAAAAGTCAGCCTTCACATTGGCTAAATCCTCACATCTGGGGAACATGGTATAGCTGTCAATGTGTTTCATCATTGCTGATAGGATGTCTCTTAAATACAACACCAATGATCACAGGTTGGGAAATACCACCAGGTATGGCCACTGTACATATTTGAAGGACCCAGTGGCCAGGAAGTGTAATACTGTCATGATTTTCACAACGGGTGGTATGCATGTTGGATCTGTGTTTTCAGGCATCAGATCTGGCTCCAACTGACAACACAGATCAACAATATTTTGCCCATTCAGACAGAACTGTTTGATGATGTGACATTCTTCTATGGTGAGAAGGTCTGGCAATGGATAGTACACTGGAGCTTGTCACCTCCTCCTTCTACCACGGTACCAATTTGTGAAAATAAATGAGTTGAAGCATCAGTCACTGTGTCCACACCAACATACTTGATGAATAGGGCCAAAATCTGCTTCTCATTTGCCCCTCAGAATTTAAAAGTCTGTTCCGACTGCCAAAAGTAGTGTCACCAGCAGTGGACAGTGCACCACCATAATATGCCATTTGTGACCAGCAACACACTACACTGGTGATTGTGTAGGAAAACCTACACAAAAAGGCTGCTTCACATTATTTGAGATGATCAGACACACATATTGATGTTGTGGTACATTTAACAGGACTGAATACTATTGTTCCAATTGCAAAAATAGTGGACAACTGGCCTAGTTCACTGGACATTGGGAGCTGCCTGTGGCCTCCGGTGAAACTTGGCCGTGCCGTGGGTAGTTTCAACTGTGGTGGATGCAGCCATAGGCTAACGTTGGTGACTGTGATGGTCACGGCCCAATGGCTGTGGCTATGCGTGACGATGACCACGTACTTGGCCTACATGTGTACCCCCTTTTGCTAGATCACTCACTTGACTCCTGGCACTGCTGCATTCTTTTCCTCCACCACTTCAGCTGCTATGTGCTGCCTCTGTGAGTAATAATGCCAGGCCCAGCAGTTGAAGGGGCCCCTGCTTTCTGTCCTGAGGAGCTGGAGAGGCTCACTGATGAGATTCTTCCCCTGTATGGTCAGTTCTATGGGTCACCAGAGGAGCAGTTAAGAACCTCATAGGCATATTTGACTCTGTTCAGCACCATCCTTTCCTACAATGTGCCTCTGAGTGCCAGTGAGACTTTTTCAGATGATGCCTGCTGTGACATTCTGTATTATATACATAGGATGTACATGATGCTGGTAGTGGAGACAAGTACTCTATGTATTTCAAATTACCATTGTGTTGTGTAATGTCTGATAAGCCCTAGATCCTCCTTCAGTTGCATTCATATATCTAGGCAAAGACACTGTACTGTCATAAAATGGCAAATCTTTGGATATGAGGTTTGTAAATGTAAAACAACGTGTATGTGCATCACAGCATGAGCTGGGTATGTATACTGTTTGAGTCATGTGAGGATCTCGTTAGCAATGTGTATAGTCCCACAGATCAGTCAGTCCACATCTGGCCTCGCCAAACTTTTCTATGAGATCCATGCAAAACTCACTGTGCCCTTCAGAGTGCCAACCAATCCTGAACCCTCATAGAGGATGGACACAGGATTTACTGCCATGCATGGAAGTGATGGAAATGTGAGTGTCATGTAGTTTTTTAATGCTCCGTCTGCAGAGACCAAGTCCTGTCAAATGTTTCTCCCAGATGAGGCTGGGGTAGAGTTACTGTGTTTATGTAGCTGTGGCACCGGGCCCACTCCCTGTAGACCTGCAGATCCTTGGAAGTGGCAAAAATGATTCTTCAGTGGCAAGACTTGGCCTGAAGGCATTTGTACACTGACTACATTAGGAATGAGTACCAATGTAACCCCTGATCTAGAACATATTTCCATGGAACCTCAATGGTGTTATGTATCATTGAATTATGACAGGTCCCTTGCTCCCACAGCTCTGTTGACACCTTTACACAAGACATATTTGTGCAGTACAGGCATATTGAACAAGTGGCAAACCTACAGTGCATACAGTTTGTTAATTCGTGTGAGAGCATGACATGTGACTCATTAGCTTGGTTACATGCAACCAATCAGACCAAACATCCCTTAGTATGTACGATGCAATTTCTGTATTATTGTCACATATGGTAAAAGGTGTGTTCTGTGCTACATGCCCATACCACACAAACCCACTCTAAAGTGGAATGAGATTACATTTGGTAGTCCACATGTCCACACTTGCACAGGGAAGATACTTCTTGTGCCATCTATGGCAGCCCTTTCATTGTCACGTAAGTATTAGGGTGTAGTCTAAAGTATGTTAGTTGCCGTAGGGACTGTATGCATTGAATCTATGGGGCTGGATGTAAATGTGTCTCCCCAGTCAAGCCCAAGGAGTTTACCCTTCAGAAGGTCACAATAGTGTGTGTGTTTCATTGTGGCTCATACCACAGTGCATGTTGCTTGAGACTTGGCTACCTGATGTTAGTAGGCTTGCTTACTCAGTATAGGTTATGAGCAGGGTATTGGGTTATTCTGTAGATGACTCCAAAAGTGTGTATTTATATCTCTGTACTTATCGCATGTGTGCTTTACACTTGTGATGTGTTGACAATTACAATCTTTTGTGCTTGGTGTTTCTGAAATATATGTGCCACAACCAAAAATGGAATTGTAACCTCTTTATTTGCCTCCTGCATCCATACAGATGAATGCCCTTCAGAAGAAAGGGATTTGGAGAGCCATCACCTGAAAGGTGTGGATCCTGGAGGTCCATAGCCGGTGGAGCACCCACTGTGACAGGAGGTGGAAGGACCTGAGACACTGAGCCCGGAATATCGCAGAGGTCCATCTGGGTCTGTCCTCCCAATGTGGGTGGGACACACACCAGCTCGTGACCCCCCTGCTGGCCCACATTCTGGTGGTGGCCTACCCCAAGCTTGATGGGCATTTGGGGTGAGCACTGCAGCTACAAGGGGGTGAGCCCTGGGCATATTTCTTCCTGTTATGTTGCCAAGTTGATGTGTTAGGTTTTGCCAATTCCCCCTGAAGATTGGAGATGGGCCATGTGTGACACACAAGATGAGTTAATGTTTGTGCAGGTATGGAAGTTGGAGCATGCTGATGTACCTTGCCACTGGCCCAGTGACCTTGGCCACAACAGATTACAGTCCACTATCAACACACTCTTGAGGGCCAACACATGGCTGAGTACAGTGATCAAGCAGGTCATGTTGTTTGTTGTTGAGTGGTCATTTGTACCCAACAGTCCATTTGTGTGTGTCAGCCCCAGCAACAAACAATATGAAGTACTAGATCACTGTACTCAGCCATGTGTCCGCTCAAGTGAGTATATTGGCATCTGTCCCCCACAGGCAACTTTTCTTTGATGTGTCACGACTGCTGGTACCTCACTACTGCTTCTCATGTAAAGGTGGCCATCATGCATGTGAAAGAACATGCACTGCCCTTTGGCTGCAGTCACAGAACAATACTTTCCCTTGGTAAGTAGTGAATATCGAGTGACATGATTTTGGTAACATCACTGTTGCCATCATTCCTTGTGCCTACATGTTAGCATGTGTACCTTTCACCTTTGCCATATAATTTTTACTGCTGTTCAATGCATGGTCTAACTGTCTTCGTGGGATGATGTCTGATTCGCTCACATATGTGGGCATGCCAACACGAGTTTCTAATTGAACATATGTGATGGGGCTACAGTTAATGTGGTGCCACAGACAGGAGTCTGTCACCATTGATTGGTGGCTCACACATACCCGCACCCATTACTCTATGTAATTTGGCATGTACAATTGCAGAAGGACATAACAGGTATGACTACAGTTTTTATTCACATTGTGCATTTCCATGCCGTTGGTGTAGAATCAATTGCAGAAGTGCTTATCATATGTTAAATAGTAAAGGATCATTACCCAACTGTTGACATGCATTAGTGAGTGAATTACAGGAATGTGGCAATCATATGAGGTTGTCTACACTCATTCATCCAAGGTAATCTGTGTTTGCATAACAAAAAGGGACAGTGATGTGCTTTCCCATTGAGCAACATGTTAAGGGCATTCTACAGGTACTGGAGATTTCCCTATCCTCTACAACGTTCAATGGACTATTGGCTTTCACTTATGCAATCTGAGTAGGGTAGTCACAGCATTACCAATCAAGACATATGATTTCCATGGCGCTAGCTGATTCATTGTGGTGTGGATATCGGTAGACAAATATCCCAGACATTTTGCCAAAATTGTCTCCAGTGTACCTTTCTGTGCCAGATGTGTTATCTATCAGAGCAACATTAGTACAACTTCCATGCATCTTTTTAGTAGGCATGGGTGGGGCTCGTGGAGTTTCATTCCGCAGAATTCCACAGAGTGGCAAAAAACTCAACCAGGTTCTACACAGGTCCACATGTGGGCAGAATATTGCTCAGACACCCCTAGAATAGAGCCCTTTATAAAGAAATGAGGCATTTTTTTTGGCAAGTAAAACTGCCGCTAGATGGCATAATATACCAGGTTATGATAAGTGCAATCCATTTAACAAAGTCGCTACTTATTCATAGAGCAAACGAAAATCAATAACATCAAACATCTTTTTCAGTTTGAATAGACCATTGATTCCCTTTCCCCCTGGGTTCACAATGGAGCTTTCAGTCTGAGGTGCCCCTCACCTAAAATGTACTCTTGACATCGTTTACAAGCTGACGTTGGTCAAAATGCACCTAGATAGTCTCACAGACATCCATTTGCTTATAAAATGACTGTGATTGTAGTGCTGGACTGCACATGGTAACACTCAGGGGTGTTTATTGTGTGTCCATTCTAGGCTGTGCATGTTCTGTTGGTTTGAGGGACAACCGCTGGGTGGCTGGAGTCAAGTGTTTTTTTACATGTGTGTGTGTATGTGTGCAAGGAAGGTATGACCTGAAAAACAATTTGTTCATCTTAGCAATGTCTAACTGGCTCTGAATCTTATCCTCAACTCAGGCATTTCTTGTTCCAAGTGCAGGCTCAGGACCAAAACTATGATGAAATTAAACAAAGAGATAAGGTGTGCGGTGGAGAAGAGGCGGCACTGAGTGACCTCACTGTAGAATCCCTATAGGGGAGGGAGTGAACTTGGAGGACAGACACCACTCTTTGCACCTATCCCAGGCCAGTGGGAATTTAATGCAACTGGTGGCAATGGGTAATAACCCAAGGTGCCTTAAAGTACGCAGTATTCAGTGTACTGTCTAAAAATATAGACAAGTGCCTGTCCCTCACAGGGAATAGGTAAGAGTGACGTGAAGTGAAAGGCAGGACAGAGGCAGGAGCAGGATTTGTTGGTTGAGATAGGAGACAGGGAAAGTGACAAGGAGATGTGGGCAGTGACAGGCAGAGCTTGGGCAGGAACAGGGTGGGTGGGCTGAGACAGTGATGGGAGTCAGGGAGAGTGACAAGAAGAGGTGGGCAGTGATGAGCAGAACAGTGGCAGGAACAGGGTGGGTTGATCGAGACAGTGTTCAAAGACAGTGTCATTAATAAGGAGAGGTGGGCAGTGACACACAGGCAGTGTCAGGAACAGGGTAGGTGGATCGAGGCAGTGTCCAAAAAGAGTGTCAGTGACAAGGAGAGGTGGGCAGTGACATGCAGGCAGTGTCAGGAACAGGGTGGGAGGGTCAAGACAGTGTCCAAAGACAATGTCAGTGACAAGGAAATGTGGGCAGTGACAGGCAGGCAGTGTCAGGACCAGGGTGGGTGGATTGAGACAGTGTCAGCAGACAGGGAGAGTGACAAGACGAGGTGGGCAGTGGTAGAAATGGAGGCAATGAGCCACTGACACAAGAAGTTCTCCCAAGGGACACCTATCTGGGTTAGTCTAGTGCAATGAAGACCGTTGCTGCTGCAAGCAGCTGAGCGAGTGAGTTTTAAGGTTAGAACTGTTTCCCGTCATCTGAAAACATAGCTGGGGGACTGGTGGGACAATTGCAACTAATGGATTGTTGGGCAGGGCAGGGCAGTGACACTAACTTCAGTTTTTAATAATACTTTATGATGGTAGGGGAAAGGAGGCGAAGTGATCTGAGATCACAGACTGGGCAGTGTTACTTCAGAAACAGACAAATGCAGGATACAATGAAGAAATGTACCTACATTACTTCAGAGGACCTCTTTTAGTCTCACTGGGAACACAATGCAGCCAGGGAGGGGGGGGGGCAGTGGCTGCAAACACTACATCCCAGTTGGCTGCTGGGCAGGATATTGCAGTAAGCAGCTGGCATGTGATCAATCAGGAAGTAAGTGACTGTGCTAGTATCCAAAGAGAACATGGAACCTCTTGATAAAGGGACATAATGATAAGCACTGCTGGTACTTGCCAGAGGATGCTACAACACCTTTGTGTACACAGCGAGTAAATATTCATCTCACTCACTACTCCATGAAACATGCATCTTTCAGGTGAAATCATGGGATAGGAAACCAACCATGACATAAGTGTGTATACCCCTCATGAAGCGTCCCTTTCAAGTACACATAGACTTAAGATTAACATTACCTATGACTACCAAACTCATTAGCACTACGTTCAACATGGGCTTAGATTCATATTTCAAGGTCATCAACATGTAATTGTTTTCTAAATTATATTATGCTATGGAGCATCCCTGTTTAGAGGTGGGCAGATACCGGTAAACTCCGCTATGTGGAGGAGTGTGGAATTTTTGCTGCACTCCATGCTCCCAAGCAGAACGCAGAGTTGCACAATTCTGCAAATTCCACCCGCCCCCTACTATTTCGGCAATGGACATATTGTGACGTTACCATTGAGGATTTTTTGTAGTGTGACATGGGTGTTTCCATGTCACCTTCTTCCGGCTACTGTACCTTTTGCTGTAACATGACTGGATTATTTGCCCATCATTTCATTATGTTGTAGTATGAAGATTAACTGGATGCATGGCCTTGTGTGGGATCTGTGAGACTGAACTTGGCATTGCCATACTATTTTGTGACAACAGGTTACTGAGGGATGCTAACCATTCAAGGTGATAAGGTCTCCTACTTGCTGCATGGGGATTGTAATTTCACAACTTATCTCATGCAATTCATTTCTGAAGCTTGCGGCTGTGGGCTACTGTACATTATGGTCATGTTTGGTAATCAAAGCTGTTGTTCAGATATGATCAGGCACATGAAGTGACCCTATTTGTCTTTGTAATTTCAGAATCAGCACAGGCAAGGGAAGAAACCAGTGCGGAAGCAGCTGGCCACAGTACCTCTTGTCACAAGACATCAGACATGGAGGGATCCAGCATCCCAGATGATGAGGGGAGTGCCACGGAGGACAAAGGCTCAAATCATCGTCTGAAGATTTTTCCTCCACTGGCCACTCCCTAGTGGTGGTGGACCCATCAGGACCTGTACCTGTTCCATCCTTGTCCGCCATTCCCAGTTTCATCTCCACCTTCCCTGTTGCTCGTAACCCAGATGGCCATACCCATTTACCCACAAGGGTGGGTGTCTCATTCGTGCCAGCCACCTCACTTTCTGCACCTGTTTTCCCTGCTGCCCTGAGTGAGAATGCTATTGACCTCCTGAGGAGTATATCTGTGTGTAAAACTGCTATTCTGAGTGCCATCCAGGTGCAGGGAAGTCAGCTTTAGCAGATCATTGTGAATCTGGAAGGCATTCATAGTGCCATGTCTGGTATACAAAGACCTTGTCAGGCTCTGGCTTCCTCAATCTTAGCAGCTGTCCACCCCCCACAATCCTATCCCCCACCATCTACCTCTTCCTCCCCCCATTTTCCTCTTCCCTTAACTGTCACAAGCACACACACACATCCGCACGTACCCGCCTCAACACATGCAAGCAGGACCAATAAGGAAAAGCACCACAAGACACACCAGCATGCAAGCACTCAGCATGCACTCACACCCACCACCACACCCACCATTATCCCAGATACCACCTCCACCCCCAGAGACCCACACACACCACACCACCAGACACCTCCCTAACACCCACAGACACACACACCATAACCCAAGACAGCACCACAACACTCATAGACACAGCTACCACACACCATACCCCTAGACGCCACCCCCACATACCCACACAATACACACACCATACCCCCAGACACCACCCCAAGACACATAGGCCCACATATCATACACACCATAACTCCGCACACCATCCCAGCACCCACAGACACAGCCACCAAACATATCATAGCCCCTGACACTACCACCACCCCCCCACAGACCCACACATACCATACCCCCAGACACCACCCCAATACCCACACACCATACCCAAAGGCACTACCCCAACACCCAGAGACACTGCCACCACACATCCAATAGACCCAGATTTCACCACCACAGACCCACATTCCATCTCCCCAGACACGACCCAGCATCCTCAGACATAACCAACACTCCCACCATAGCTAGACCCCCACTTCACAACTCCCCAAGGGATGGAAACACCCACACTCACACACACAACAGACACCACCCAAACCGAAGCATACCTAAACACACACACCAGCACCAACAATATCCACAGCAGACATAAGCACTTCCTCAAACTCTCAACCCCTAATCCCTTCTGCAGACCATACCCGTTTTCACAAAGTTTCCTGTTTAAACTTGTCCTTAAACCTGTGAAACCCCTTCCCGAAACCAAAAAGACCCTGCCCTGATCCTGACACCATCTCTTCCACATCCAAGTCCTCCCCTATCATACCTGCCACTAACCCCCTGAAACCAGCCATACCCCTCCCACATCCTAGAAGATGCCCACCCCTCTCACAACCAAACCCACTCATCCAAAATCTGCCCCACTCCACCCAAGGGTGATCATTGAGGTGCCTGGGATGCCCACTTGATGCCCCTTCAGTGTGCATGAACTATTGTTTGTGGACTGGCCATTGGCCTTTTTCTCATATTTGGAGTTCTTTAATAAACTCAAGCTGTTTTTTGGAGACACATCTGTCTTGCTATTAGTTGTCTACCTTTCTGGTGTTCCTTAGTAAATTGTGATGTATGGCCACAGTAGTGTTGGATTCACCCTGATTGCTGATCCATTTGTTGTGGTTGGCAGGATCTAACGTTCGTGTAGTGCTATTATCAACCAGGATAAGGGGAGATGTCAAGGGGTGAATATGTGGATGGTAATCCAATTGGGGTATCATTGCAATGTGTGTTTGGTATGGTATGTATTTTATCTTGGCTTGCCCAATGTCAACATCCATTGGGTTACATTTATCCTCTTGATGCAGATTGGACATTTGTATCATGTGTGCAAGCTAAAGGTTTATTTGTCCACATATGGAAGGTGCCCAGTTGTGCTACCTTCCTATACATTTGACGGACCATGTGTCCATTTTCATGTGTGTACCTTCCAGCTACTTCATGTACATGTGTGACCCATACTGTTGCTGTTGTATTTGCTTTCTTGACTTGCACTTACACATTTGGCTCATAGGCATGGCACTTGGTTATACTAGTGGTTGTCCCTGAGATACATAAAGACCAGTTCCTGTTCAAATAGTGTTTTAGGGGCATGTGCAAAGTGAACTGTGTTCCAGGATAGCATCCTTCGTGGTGCCCCCTGATGCCTCCGTCTCTGTTCTGCAGGTATTGTTTACATTGTGAGCTTTGGATATTTTGCTCACAAAATATTGTGCATCCCATTTACCTTACATTCTCTTGGAAAGTGGTTGATATGTGTGGGTCCATTATAGGGATGTTGCATGGAAGGGGTGTTTGGGTTAAATGACACATCAATACATATGTTTTTTTCAATATCACAACAGGCCATGTCATGTATGCAATGTGATTGTGTCTGTCCAGTTAGTAGGTGTGATGTTGATGTGGTGTTGCTGTGGTGTGACACAATGTTACATACACTTCACTGTCCCTGAAACTGGGATGGGCAGACAGGTTTGTGAAGTGTGGTGGTGCAGTATCAGTGACCTGCCCAAAGGGCGCGGCATGGAACTGTGATTGGGTCATACATTGTGTACAACCCCAACCCGGGACATGCAAAATTATACTGGCCCATGGAGCACAGCCCCCATACTAGGTCGATGGTGGCACGTTGATTTGCTGTTGAGTTTGGGAACATGGGTAGGTGTATGGTCTTACCATCAGTTGCATCCACGTTGGTGTTGATTTTGGGCTCCATCTATCAGCAGCAGCAACAGCAGGATGGGCAGGATTGGCTCCATGACAGCACAGGATGTTTGAAGCTGCTTACAGGTAAGTTCCTGCCTTGTACACCTCCAGTTCAATCAGCTGAGTCATGATTGTTGGACTGCCACTGTCACATCAGCAGAAAGCAAAATCATTATGGGGCTCATTACGAGTTTGGCAGATGGGATTACTCCTTCAAAAAGGTGACGGATATCCCGTCCGCCATATTACAAGTTTCATAGGATATAATGAAACTTGTAATATGGCCGATGAGATATCTGTCACCTTTTTGATGGATTAATCCCCTCCGCCAAACTCGTAAAGAGGCCCTATATGTCCAGCATAAACACTAGCAGTCCTCCGCGGCCTCATTGGCCTATCTCACCCCGCCACTGACTGAGTTGCATGGCAGTGCCGGCAGGACCGCAGCGGTCTTTCGTCTAAGGAACCACATGCATTGTAATACAGTGATCTAACCGCCAACCTGCTGCTACCATAGAGGTGCAATGATGGTCAAAGTCATAATCAGGTCATCTGTTTTTGTGAAATCACACAAGTAAGCCTAGGAGTTGCCCCTTTACGGGATCCCCAATCCGCATCTATTGCAAACTTTAATTCTGCACCTCATGATGAGCATATTACCACCTATTTCCCAGACATTTTAACTAGTGAACCTACTTGTCCCACTGTACACTTAACAGGGAAGCTTTTGTCCTGGAATGTGGCTGGCATCAAAAGCAAATTAATTGACTCCGAATGTTGGGCTTATGTTGAAGATTTCAGTATTTGCATGTTTCAAGAAACATGGGCCACGCACAGTGTGTATAGGCAGGGGTACTGCTCCTATATTAAAAACGTTATTCAGCCTTCTGCAGGCATGGCAATAGGGGGACTATGTACCTGGGTCAGTGAGGTGGACGAAGTAAAGGAGATCCATGTAGATTCCCCTGATATTTTGGCGATAGCAATTCTGCCAAATTTAGGAACTCCTGTCCTATGTATAAACATTTACAATAGACCAGGCCCTCCTAACCATTGGTCTGCCACCATGGATCTCTTGAACACCTTAATTTCAGACCTCCGACCCAAATATCGCATCATTATTGTGGGCGATTTTAATGCGCCAATTGAATTCAATTCTGCCTTTATTGAGGCTACACAGATTGAAGACGAAGTATGGAATATTCCCTTTCTTTTAACTCAGCCAGTGTCATCCAAGGTTTGTAGTAGGGTGCTGCAGATAACAGATTTTATAATACTCCATGGTCTTCGTCTTGGCAATGGACGGTTTCCAGCTGACACCCCTGCTAGATCAACCTTCTTCAGGGGACCATATAGTGGTACCCTGGATTACGTTCTGTTGGATTTAAGGGTATGGCACTCTATAATAGATGTGAAAGTGGGCCCACGGTATACTAGTGATCACGCGCCTCTCCAAATTGTATATGACAGAACCCTTCTATCAGGAGCTGTCTTTCCCTGTTTCTAAATCCCATGGCACCTTGAAGCTATCTAGCAATAGGCATACAGTGAGATGGGATTCTTTCCAGAGGTCTAACATGTTACGGGACAAACTTTGTGTTCTAGTCTCTAGACATCAACTTTTTGATGACCATCTTTCAGTGACTCCGTTGGAAGTTATGTCCTCTCATGTGGACCTCTTTGCCGCCCTTAAGGAGTTGTTCTTTAAAACTGGTACGAACCGAAGCAACCCCTCCTCACAATCTAGTAGCAAGTGGTTTGAAAAGAGGGGCTGAGAGGCTAAAAGTACTCTGATTAAAGCATTAAGATCTAAAGATAGGGAAGACATTGTGAGGGCAAGAAGAAATTATGCCTCTATATGTAAGATGTGCAAACTCGAGTATGAGGAGAGTTTATGGGGTGAACTGGCTGAGGCTGCTAGGGCCCACGATGCCAAACTATTTTGGCTTCTGGTCGCGGGTAGAGACCAAAACCATTCATTCAACCCAGAGTGCCATATTGCCCCTTACATCTGGTTATCTTACTTTAGGGAGCTGCACGGTTTTACATTAGATCCCGATGCCACCAGTTCTGAAGAGATATTGCCATTCCATTCAGCAATCCCTTTGCCTCCCTTTACACTAAAAGAAACTGAGCTGGCAATTATTGCCCACAAATCAGGGAAGGCTTCTGGCCCGGATGGAATCCCCTCAGATTTGTATAAATCAGATTTGAATAACTGGACCCCGTATATAAATAGGATTCTGAATATTGCCTTGTCTAATAGGTCCTATCATGACTCTTGGAAGGAGGCAATAATTGTGCCAATACATAAGAAAGGTGAGAAAGGCCTTCCAGGGAATTATAGACCTATCAGCCTACTAGACAAATTACAAAACATATTTTGCTACCAGTTATTAAGTAGGCTGAAGAAATGGATTTGAACAACCAGGCACTAAGCCACCTCCAGGCAGGGTTCAGAGACAAGGTCAGCACTATCGACCAGGTTTTCCGCTTTATTACTATAAAGTGGAAAACTGTAGATGTGGATTCAGGCCATCTCTTTGTGGCATTCGTTGACCTGAAATCCGCTTTTTACCTTGTCCCCCGTCCTAAACTGTGGGAAGTTATGAGCAAAGCCAGAGTTCCCCGCTCTGTGCTTAATGTAATTAGAGATCTTTATTCAAGCAATTGTGCCAGAATACGATGGGGAATGGCAGGTGAACTGACTTCAGCGTTTCCCACAGATCGTGGTGTGAGACAGGGTTGTGCACTTGCGCCCACTCTGTTTCTCTTATTCATCAACGCATATATTTCCTACCTTTTGGATTGCTCTAGTGAGCCCTATTATTATGGGAGGGCAGAAGATTCCAGAAGATTCCATGTCTTCTATTTGCTGATGACACCCTGTTACTATCCCGAACAGCCATGGGCCTTTCAAGTTTGCTTGGCCTGGAAATTAACTCACAAAAAATTAAGGGGCATATTTATACTCCGTTTGCGCCAAATTTGCGTCGTTTTTTTCGACGCAAATTCGGCGCAAAACTAACGCCATATTTATACTTTGCCGTTAGATGCGTCTAGCGCCAAAGTATGAGGAAAGAGCGTCATTTTTTTGCGTGAACGCCTTCCTTGCGTTAATGAGATGCAAGGTAGGCGTTCCCGTCTAAAAAAATGACTGCGACGCAAATGCGTCGTTTTTTATACTCCCGGGCAAAAATCACGCCCGGGAGTGGGCGGGACAAAAAACCCCGCATTTGCGCCTCTTTTTAACACCTGGGTCAGGGCAGGCGTTAAGGGACCTGTGGGCTCAAAATGAGCCCACAGCTGCCCTCCCATGCCCCCAGGGACCCCCCCTGCCACCCTTGCCCACCCCAGGAGGACACCCAAGGATGGAGGGACCCATCCCAGGGACATTCAGGTAAGTTCAGGTAAGTATATATTTTTTATATTTTTTATATTTTTTTTTGGCATAGGGGGGCCTGATTTGTGCCCCCCTACATGCCTCAATGCCCAATGACCATGCCCAGGGGACATAAGTCCCCTGGGCATGGCCATTGGGCAAGGGGGCATGACTCCTGTCTTTACTAAGACAGGAGTCATTTAAATGTCATCTGGGCGTCGTTAAAAATGGCGCAAATCGGGTGGAGGCGATTTTTTTGCGTCAACCTGACTTGCACCATTTTAAGACGCCCTAACGCCATTTTCCCCAACGCCGGCGCTGCCTGGTGTACGTGTTTTTTTTCCACGCACACCAGGCAGCGCCGGTCTGCTAGCGCCGGCTAACGCCATTCAATAAATACGGCGCTCGCATGGCGCTTCAGAATGGCGTTAGCCGGCGCTAAACTTTTTGACGCTAAACTGCGTTAGCGCAGTTTAGCGTCAAAAAGTATAAATACGGGCCTAAATACATGGTGTTTGGAGACAAAAAGTATAAAATGAAAAGATCTGTTTGTTTAGAGGGCGCCTTATTGGAAAGAGCGGGAACTTTTGATTATCTAGGTGTTAAACTAGAAGACTCACACAACTGGCATGCCCACCTCCAGAAACCATTAATGTATCTGAAACAAAGGGCGGGTGGCATTGTGAGATTCGCAACCAGATCCCCCAGATTTGCTTTGACTCCTGCTCTTGAAATATATAAATCTCAAGCCAGGGAGGGGGCTTTGTATGGTGCCGAGCTATGGGGCCTTTGCAATCTGGAGGACTTGGTAAGGGCGGAGAACTTGTTTTTAAAGATGTTGTTAAGAGTCCCTTCAAGTACCCCTTCTTTGCCCATCCGAATGGACCTAAATCTTTTTCCAATCAACCAGATTGCCGCCTTAAGGCCACTGCTGTTCTGGATTTGTTTGTGGTCATCAGACGCTCTTATTCCATTTAGATGCAGGTTGACCAATCTGCTGGGCACTAATTTTAACACTAGAATTAAGTGGTGCGCCTATGTTGAACGGTCCTTATTTCATTATAGCTTGGGGTCTTATTGGAAGGATCCCTCTTCTATTCCTAAAAATGCCGCCCAGATCTTGAAAGACGTTTTTTGGCTTAAAGTCCAAACTGCGCAATTGGCTGAAGTCGTGCCCTCTTCTATGACTGACAGTTTTCTCCAATTTAAATGCCATTATGAGCTTGAGCTCTTTATGGATGCAGCACTCTCCCCATTCGTACGTGCCCTTTACATTAGATTTAGAATATGGTCTCTTCCTCTGCGCTCTTTAACTTACAAATGGCCCAATTCAATCAATAGGTCCAAGTCATGCCCGATGGGCTGTAAGAATGAAGAGACTGATTCCCATGTTCTTTTTCAATGTCCTGCACATTGCAAACAGAGGGCTCTTTGGATTATCCCTTTAAGCAAACAAATGAGTTTTAGGAACTGCTTATCTGCTTTGAGAGTACTCAAGTCAGATTCATCCGTACAAATAGTGTGCCCTGTGGCAACATTTTTTTAATCAATTTGGTGGTTTAGACTAGGGATTTTAAAGAACAAGACTGAGTAGTAGATATTAAAAGCAGGCATTATAGCGTACAGTTGCCGTTTATAAGTGGATGGTCACCAGTTTAATGTATTTATTACTCAGCTGAGGTTGCATGTCCTTTTTAAATTGTATATTTATGGTAAAAAATCTTAGCCACTGTTTTATTCTGTTTTTGAATTTTCCTGTTTATAGAGTTTGTTTTTAATCTTACCTGTTCTCCTTTTGATATCCTCTCTTCTGGACTGTTTTGTTCTGTACTTTTATGGTATGTTTTTACTGAAATAAAGTAAAGTGAGAGAGAAGTTCAAAAACTATGGAATATGCATTTTGTTTGTTCCCTTCAGCACGCAGCAATATTTTTTTGTACTTTAATTTGATTTTTAAAATTTCTGGTGGTGGGTTGTCTGGAGTTTAGCCTAGTGATTTTTTTTGCATTTCTTTGATTTTTCATCTTTGGTGAAGGAAAATTTTTGCACAGCTCAGTAGAACCTGTGCATTTCTACATGTTTTCTAACATTTGCAGAATTATTTTACTATGTGGCTTAAATTTCCAAAGGGCCATCTAGCCAGTAGGCCCAGTAGTAGTAGTCATCAGTGCATGAAATATATATTTCAGTGGTACATATTTTGAAAACTTCATTTAGGGCAGTGATGGCATTGGATTAAATTTAAAATGTTGGCAATTGTTTGAATTTCATTTTTTTTCAAAAAGTATGTATGTTGTGTGGTAATATATGATGGCATATGAGGATGTGTGCAGTGTTGTTGTGACATTTCTGTTGCTCAGTTAAGTTTCATGCTTTATATTGCTGAATTATTTTCAGTGTTTTCTTTAGTGTTAGCGCCATACCTCCTTATGGCCAGTGTGTGTATGTGTGTGTTTGCCACCATCCACCTTGTGTCTTTGTTCTCCTTGCCACGTGTCCAGTTGGCATTTTGTGTAGTCTATTAACATTGGATTGGATGTGTTCTTTTTTCCCCATGCCTCCTTTTTCGCAGTTGCTGTTTGACCAGGTGTCCATTTTCTACATCCACCCAGTGTGTCTTTGCCATAGGCTTACAAATGTTCTTCTTTGTTCTCCTTGCTCCTTGCTGTTGTTGTTTGACCATGTGGCTAGAAGACATTGCATGCATGCAGCCACTGTTTCTTTGTCATAGGCTTACATGTGTCTTTTCTTTGTTCCCAATGCCTCCTTGCTCCTTGTTGCTGTTTGACCACAAGGGTGGTGGCCATTTTGTGCATGCAGCCAGTGTTCTTTTGTCGTAGGCCTGCATGTGTTCTTTCTTTGTTCCCCATACCTCCCTGCTCCTTGTTGTTTCACCATGTGATTGGTAGTCATTTTGTCCATCCAGGCAGTGTCTCTTTGACTTAGGCTTGCATGTGTTCTTTGTTAGCCATACCTCCTTGCTCCATGTTATTGTTTCACCATATGGCGGGCAGCCATTTGGTGCATCCAGTGTGCCTTTGCCATAAACTTGCATGATTTCTTCTTTCTTCCTCATGCCTCAGTGTTCCTTTTTGTTGTTTGACCATGTGGCTGGTCACCATTTTATCCATCTAGCCAGTGTCTCTTAGTCATCGGCTTGCATGTGTTCCTTGTTTGCCATGCCTCCTTGCTCCTTGTTGTTGTTTTATGATGTGGCTGGCAGCCATTTTGTGCACTCAGCTAGTGTGTCTTTGCCATAGGATAGCATTCAACTTTGTCAATTATTGATCATTTGTTTATTTTAAGTTTATAATTTTATTTGTTATTTTTATTTTCCATTTCAATTTTTTATTTTAAATTTTTATTCTATTATTTTTTTATTTGAATTTTATTTTTTGTTTTAATTTTGTATTTTTTTTTTTTTTTATTTTTTATTTTTTTTTTTAAGTTTAACTTTTGGAATTTCTGTTTTCTTTATTTTTATTTTCACTTTCATTTTAGTTTTCTAGGTTTTTTTAGATTTTTTTAAATATAAAAATAAGTTTAATTTCATTTTGTTTAATTCTGTGTTTTGGCTTGATCCATCCATCCATCCACATCCATACCTCCTCCCACACATCCATCCATCCATCCACCCATCCATCCATCCAACAAAGGGCACATAGCTTCACTACAGCATTCGGTTTCTTTAGGGGTACAATAATTCCATTTCCTTCTGGAACCCCTGACTGCAGTGCACTGCAGACAAATCAGCAGCATAATTCATTTTTTAATGATTATTCCACTACCCCTGGACCACGTTGCTGCCATAGGTTTCATAAGGAGTTTTGAATTCACCTATGCAGCTTTCTCTAACTACCACAGGTGCCTCCATTAAAACTGATGGAGATAAAGCAAAGAGCTATATCTGCATGTTGTGCTGTCTGATTTGAAATAAAGTTTTATGGTGTGGTTTGACTTTACAATGTTTGATTAAATTGGTATTTATTACATAAGTAACCAACCGCACTATGATTGCATTTGTCTGTACTATTTCAACCTGCAACAATGCCACATTTCAATAACTAGATTTTGTTTCTTGCTTGGTTGCCCTTAGGTACACAACTGAAGTGATGTCACATCATCCACAGTACTGTCAAAGAGAACGCCTGTAGTTACTTCAGTCCTCCAAACTTTTCTGCTTGTGCTTCTGAGTGCCACTGCCAACTCAGACCTTAATAAGGCCCCAAAGAAAGTTGCTCCCAAGAAAGGGGTCAGTGAGGAGAGGCAGCTTTCCAGTAGTGGCCTGCCAACCACAACCTTTTTTGGGAGATGTATACCTGCCATATCAGCCTCTGAGAAGGAACCTGTAAGCAGCACTCCTGCATCAACAGCACCATCCCAACTTATGCCCAAGATCATCTCTGTCTGTGAGGCAGCCACTGCAATCATGGAAATGCTGACGAGCAGTGACCTTGAATTGGATTTGTCCTTTTCACAAAGTAGTACCCAATCACTTTGGGAAACAGAGCACAGTCGACAGAAGTTGCAGCCATCAATAGTAGATCTTCCCAAAGATGGAACAGAACAGAAGGTTGAGCTTCCTCCCAAGTAAGAACATCCTCTTGTAGAATAAATGGCTCCCAGATATCTAGCAAGAAAAACAAAGGGTACTATTCCACCTTCTTGTCCAAGCACCACTTCTGATGAGGATGAGAGGGACATGAAATGGAATCCAGCAGAGTCCAGGAGAAGCTAGCAAATGCAAGGGAAAGAAAAGTTCCAGAAAGCCTTAGAATCATGGAAGGGGATGATGATGATGAGGAGGATGATGACAAGCCACTCATTGTGGAAGTTGGCACAGAGGAGTCCAACAATACTATGCAACCTGCTCTGAGGGATGTGGCACAGGCAGCATCACTAGCTCATATTTGTAAGTCCCCGTGCACTGCAGGGCTGCAATTGACACACAGACCTACTTCCAGTTCTTCTTCAGGCATTGGCAGAAGCACAAAAGAAAGTACTCCTCCCCAGTTTGGGACTTTTTAATGACTAGCAAACAGGAGTAGAACATTGTGATATGGTCCATTTGCCATGCAACTGCTCATCGAGGTAAACCTGGTTCATATTATGGTACTGAAGGCCAGACAACCCATATGAAAACACATCACACAATCATATGGCAGGAGCACATTAAAAAAATGTCTAAACATGATTGTGGTGGTGAAGGTGAGGCAAGCCAGGAAACATCAGTTACAACTGGTCAAATCATGGTGGAAGGTGAGGAAGCATCCTCAAGCAAAGCAGCCCTGTCCCCAGCAGTGTGCCAGAATCCCCCACCTCAGTGACCTCACAATGGCACAGGAAGTCTCATAGTCAGATGGAGACACTATGGCATAGGATGACTGCAACATGATGCACATTGAGTCTACTACCACCTATATCTCAAAAGTTGCCTACGTCATTGGCCCCACAAAAGAAGAAAATCCACACTACAATTAGGGGCATGTTTAGGCCGGAAGGGCCTTACGACCGCAACCACCTAACATTTGTACGATGGAAAGTTGACAAAAATGTTAACACTGCACCTCCTCCCCTTTTCTTTTGTGGAAGGAGTGAGATACTTAAAGTTTGTGGCAGCCATCTACCTGAAATGGAAGGTTACAACTCAGATCTATTTTGACTGATTTGCTTTTCTAGCACTGCATTACAATGTGCTGCAACTGGTTGGACAAGCTTTGTAGTTCAGTGTTGTCCACACTATCCACCTGACGATAGACATGGGGACCAGTTGTCAGACTACTGATTACATGTGCATTACTGCACACTGGAACTCTTTTGTGAGGGTAAAGCAAAAGCGATCTACAGGTCTTTCCTCTTAAGAAAGATTTAAGAGCGTTCAGCAGCATGCAACAGTAGCCATGTTCGCCAAAGAGAAATCACATACAGCTGCACACAACTTAGACAGATTTAATAGCAAGTTGTTTGAATGGCTGCAACCCAGAGGTCTCTGAATTTTATTTGGTGCCAAGGACAATGGCAGTAATATAGCCAAGGCCATGGCAGACGGTGGCTCTTTCAACATCCTGGATTTGGCGCACAGCATCAACCTGGTTGTTAAAAAAGAAGACATGATCAGCAACATACTGACCACCTGAAGGCAAATCCGCATTCATTTCAGCCATTCGTTTAAAGCCCGGAAGCAGTTGCAGATTATTCAGCATGGTAATGAGTACCAGTTAAAGACCTGATACAGGAGGTGCCAACACGTTGGAACTCAACCTATTATATGTTGCAAGATCTGTTTGAGCAGTACAGACTAACCAATGACTATATAATTCTAAGGAGGGGATGCAAATAGGCAAGCTATGACCATGGATGTGGACAAATGGGGCATTGTCAAATGTCTGACACAGATGCTGATCCCTTTTGAGGCTTTCACGCAGGAAGTTAGCAAAGAGGACAGTACAATGGGCCTACCTATCCCATTGTTGCATCTGCTATAGGAGCAGCTAAAGAAGATGTCCGGAAGGTTCACCCCAGAGGTGTGAAAGAAAACCCAGGAGCACGTGCCTAATTTTAGAGCTTAATCCTTTGCTTGGCTGGAAATTCAAGGCTGCAAAATTATACTATCTCATCCAAAGAGTACATCTTTGCCATCCTACTTGATCCATGCTACAAAACAATTCTTCCCAAGTTCATTCCTTTTTCTTAAGGGGATGTTTCAAAATACAAGAGGTGGATGTTGAGCAAGCTGGAGAACTAGAAGACGAATGCCCGGAACATAGAATCCCACTCAGCAGTTCTGGGGTTCTCCCTTCAACTTCCAGAGAGGGTAGTCTTGTCTAACAGCAACCAAAACCCGCAACAAGAACACCGGCAACAACGGCATTAGAAGAATTTTACAGAGCCTCTGCATTAGCTTTGCTTCAAGTGGCAGGTCTTAAGTGTAGAGCCGAGGCAAAGGCAAAAGAGATTTACAAGTGACAGCACCAATGATACCTAAGAGGATGTTCCAGGAGTATCTGGATGACCCAAAAGAGGTGTAATGTGGATCAAAACCCATTGGTGTATTGGTATGAGAAGATGAGTTCATGGACAGAGCTCAGCAGGCTGGCAATAAAGTATCTATCTTGTCCTGTAGCAAGTGTGTCTGCTGAACAAGTGTTCAGTACAGCTGATGCAGTTGTAACAGTGAGAAGGACCAGTCTCTCACTTCAAAATATAGAGAGATTAACCATGATCAAAATGAACCAGCATTTTATTCCACCTGATTACACTATTACCGAAACACTACAGGAGGAGGAAAAGGATGATTGGTCAGAATCAAATGTGTCTGCTGACCACCTTCTGGGTGATCCACGTGAGTTTGAGAACAAACTTTACTTCCCAAACTGAGTATGGCAGTGCCAACATAGAATTTTTCAAATATTTCTCATTGAACTTCTTTCTCTCTTTCTTTGCAGTTGGATGCTGCCCCACCATTTTTTACTCATATGTTATATGGCCAGTTTGTAGCTCGACCAATGGGCAGTGAAGAAGCCCCACTGTTCCTTCAGGACATTGGAGATGATGCATGCCTCCCTCATATGCCATTGCCTATCCTTTTTTTTAACATCACCTAGCAGGGCTGCCCCAAAAGAAGATTATAAGATTATCAGTGCAAATGCCACATTCTAATGTGTTGCTACTTGCTACCAATGGAGGAGTTTAACCACCATGCTTAGATTGGAAGAGGTAACTACTAACTATTGCACCCAATGAGTGGTGACATACTGATCAATTGTGAGTGATGATTGCTAATGTATGTGGTGACTGACAAGGAGGGAGTTCAACAAATTTATAAACTTGATTCTTATGATTTGCAATGTTTGAGGACCAATAGGTGATAGTTTTTTCCTGAAAGTGATTGATCTTTCAAAGTTAGTGAAATTTACCTGCAGGGTCCACTCCTTTTTTCTGGTTCCTCAGACCAGACCAGTGACTTTAGTTACCAAACACACATCTACACAAAGTACACCAGTTCTGGTTCTCTATTTGTTCTTCAACAGCAGTGCACTTGACTAAACAGGTCTACCTCACTTGGTTTGCGACTGGAAGGAGTTCCTCAGAATCAGGAGAAGGAGGGTGGAAGGACTCAGGGCAGGAATACCTCAACAGCTAGAAGGAGAAAGTCATTGACTTCAAAGAGAAACCAGGATGTTGGTGAAGCCTCTGAGGCCAAGTGCTCACTTAGCTTTGTGGACGTGAGAGAGGTGCATTGCTGAGAAATACTGCTGAGTATGTGATTGCTATGTTGCTGCCTCAAACATCAAACTCCTCTTAGGCTCTTGCTCTGCTTCTGAGTCTTCCTCTTACAATCCTGACTCCTCATGAAGCTTGTTTCCTTTTGCTTTTCTCATTTACTCTATATTACAATTACTGTTGTTTTTTTCAGTATGCAGGCCTTTTCCTAGTCCTCTCCTACCTGGTGGGTGGTGCTGGTCAACCAGCAGGGGTAACTATATAGAGAGAAACAAAAAGAAAAATTGTAAACAGTGCTCTAAACAAACACAAAAGTAGGTAGTCAGTGGCATGGTAGCCATACTTTGCTGGTCCTCTAGTCCTCTTGGGACATTGGAATTTGATGTTTTTTTATGATTTGTAGAGTCACAGGGCTAATTTGATTTGTTTACCCACACATGCCTCAGGTGAAAAGCACTGACTGTCTGGTAGAAAGGAATTGAGGTACAGTAACATCAGATTAAAAATAAGTGATTTTTTTTTTTCTTTTAAAGGCTTTTCAGATACGTTCAGTAGAAAAATAAAAATAAATTACCTCTCTTTTATGAGTAAGGCATTATGTAACATAGAGTGCAACTGGTTTTGCCAGATTAAGGGTGGCATGCTAGCCAGCACTTTGTAAACTTTGCTACTGTCTGAAGCTGGAGCAGCTACAGCTACAATTACCTACCTTTAATTCCAGTGGCCCTGCTTTTCCCCAAATGCCTTTCACTTACTTTCTACCCTGACTTCAAAGAGGCAGATAAATAAATAAGATACGTCACACATGTTTTGTAAAAAATGCAGATTCAGTATGCTGTCTGCCATAAGTAGACAATAGGGAAAATGATACACTGCACTACAGGGAAATGAACTGTCTATATAGATTGCATTTGGAACTTTTGTCACAGAGTATCCCTTATGCCAAACTTGAAATCAATTCAGGCACTTATCAGTCCTACTTTACTCACTGGCCTCACCCACCACCACAAACTCTTTCCAACAAATTCATTCGCTGGGCAGTAAGAAAAGGAAACTTGACTTATTCCACTGCAGGGTAGGGCTGAGGTATTTGGAAGGTAGGTTGAGCTTTTGCTGTAGAACAGAGTGTCACTCATCATCGATTCATCATGCACTTATTCAGTCACTGCATAGACTAACGTCTAAAGGGAAAAATCTGAACAGTCATAAATTAAATCTGTTATGGGAAACCATGGAATATATTTTGGAAACACTTCACATCGTCATAAAAATGTGTCACATGCCAAGAATGGATTTTTCAATTTGTTTGGTAGGCTGCAACATAAGAACATAGGACCAAATAAAGGCGTGAAGTACTAAGAGGGGACTTAGTGGGCAAAGGGAAAAAACATATCCTGTCTGTTCGGTTTGCAATGCATTAAGAACTTTGTAAATGCTGACACATGTTGCATAGCCAACACTGCAGGCATGAATTTAACCTTGGTCATGGGTGGCAAAATGCCATGGGCAGGGAGGGGGTTGATGAATGATGATGGGTGGGATACATATCTACTTTGTTTAACAAATACAGTGAGTCAAGGGATTAGAACACAACCCCCCCCCACTTAGAAACATAGTTTGATAACAATAAAACACAAAGGGGGTCATTATGACTTCGGTGGATAGTTTACACTGCCTGCCGAAGTCCTGACGGGCAGGCTGCTGCCAGTGGGGCTGCCTCCCCACAGGCCCTATAACAAGTTTCCCACTGGATCAGCGGGCTGAAATAGAGTTTCCACTCACTGGCCCAGCGGGAAACAGCTTACAGCAATGTTGCTGACTCGTAATTGAGCCGGCGGCATTGCTGTAGTGCGTAGGGTGCACCAGCTGATAGTGAACTTTGAGATGGGGCTGGCCAGGGGGCTGCTGCACTGCTCATGCCAAGTGCATGGGACGTGCAGGGTCCACCCAGGGTACCCTGCACCCCTTCTCCACCAACCTTTATATGGTGGTGCTACCACCATGTAACAGCTGGTAGAGAGGTGGGTCGTAATCTTGCAGCACTGCCCTGGTGGATTAAGGCCACAAGGACTGCCAGTCTGCTGGGATGCAGTTTCCTGGTGGTGGTCAGACTGCTGCCAAAGTGGTCGGACCACCGCTTTGGCATTGGTCAGACTGCAACCGTGACTCTGAGGGTCAATAGACTGCCAGGGTCATATTCGGGTCCAAGGTGAGCAAAGTAAGTGGGCTGCATGCCACTCTCCAGAAGTGTGTTCATCCAAGCAATTATTCAATCATTCTTTCATTCTTCCTACTATATTCTCCCAAAGACACCATTATTTAAGCTTTACTTTCATCTAGTCTTTCACCAAAATTCACAATCCATTATCCATCCATTCAGTATCCACTACCCACCCTTTCCTTCAATCATCCTTTCACCCATCCATCCTTGTACCCAATACCCGCAAACGTATCCTTTTCCCCACCCATGCATCCTTTTCTTTCACTTATTTCACCCATCCTTTCTTTATCCTTCCCTTCTTTCCTGTTTCCATCAAGCCATCATTTTTAGAGTCCATTATGTGTGCTTTTGCTGAGTTGCAGATAGAAGAGGTCATAACAAATCAAGCCACACCTGTAGCTGGTAATGCACAGGTTCACAATTACCACGACACCCTTGTAGCTAGTGATTACAAATAAATGTCAATAAGCAAGCGATGTGACTTACCACCAGCCATCCCTGCCGTTACTTCTCCCCCTGCTCCATCTACTTCTGCAGCAGAACTTGCACCAGCTCCACTGGTGGTCAGTGTGGCTAGAAAAAAACATTATATAGTTTTTCAATGCCAGGTACACCTTCCCTTGATTTTTTTAATCAAAATAATGCAACCACAATACATGCTACAGTTCAGTTAGCGCTGCAGTGGAAATAATATAATGATGATAATAATATTAATAATTATAATAATAATAATAATAATAATGGTAATAATAATACGTAATGAATAATAATAGGATTTACTGGGATGAGCAGAGCCCTCAGCTTTGGTGCTGGTGATCAGTGCCTACCCATTTCCGGCCGGACCCTCATCTGTGGTGCGCCTCTTCTTGCCCAAGGCTGCTGATGTAAGAAATAAATAAGATTTAAAAAAATAGATCAGTGGTACAGTTAATCGTCACAAAATTATTATAACAAGCAAAGGCAGTAACATTGTATTTATCTAAATCTGATCACCTATAGAACTAGTATGACTGACTATTGTTGAGTTAGCTATACTCCTAAAATCTGTATTCCAAATTTCCTTAATAAAAACTACATTTGGAACTAATGCATTGCAATGAATGAACTTTGATTATATTCTCATTTTGATACCCCCTTGATGAACCAACTCAATCTCTCTTGCACAGATGCATACTAGTACCACACATCACTGTCAAATTGCTTGGGGATGTACAAGCTACCTAGAGAAAGTCACAGATAATGCTAACTCACTGACTTCACTAACACACTATGGTGACAGGAGGACAGAGAAGTCAGCATTGCAAAGGCTTCCTAAATAATCAGCCAAAGCGAGCGTCAATGAGTACAATGATGTAAAGCGGAGCACTTGTCTAGTTCTAACTGGATCACATAATAGCATTCTTAACATAAACTAAACATAACTTACCTCTGAGTGTGAGCAGCATGCTATTTGGAAAAAAAAGTTAGCTTTGTAGAACACAAGCACAATAATATAGTTAATACTCACCGAGCCCCAGAATCTCTATGCCTAGCAAGCAAGTAGATCCTGCTCGCGGTCGATGATACCCACCCAGTGGGTGTCAGCTGCTGGGTGGTGTGCTGTACCTGGGTGGTGTGCTAAACCCACCTGAGCACCCTCCCCCAAGGTTCCTGATGGTCCCAGAGGGGGTAATCGCTGCCAAGCCTGCCGCTTGCTGCCAGCATAGAGGGGAGGTGGTGCTGCATGTAGAAAACCAGTGCTGCCCCCATACCTCACAAAAAATGACACAGGACTGTACCCCTTGGTGGCACCGCCACCCACAAGATAGACGGCTGCTGCTTTCTGTCTGTGAGTGCCTGGCTCTGCCACTCCCCTGTTCGCTGGTGCCGCCCTGCTCTGGCATGGTGCTGGGTGGTGGGGTTAAGAAAAGAAATAGGAGGAGAAGGAAGGAAGGAAGAACCAAGAATAACTAAGGAAGTAAGGGGAAAAACAAAAATACAAAAAGACCAAAATACATGAAAAAACTAAAACACAGAATACATAGATACAAAATTACACACTATTACAATAAATAAAAATGAGGGGTAGATTAATTAGGAGGGTGGAGGATTGAAAAGATTGTTAAGGCAATGAAAAAAACAGGACCAGCACCATAAACAGACTAAAAACCAAAATGGAGGTGCCAATGCGAACTGCATGGCACAGTTTGCATGCAGTTTTGAGGCAAATGTACTCTGCATTGCGTTTGACGTAAAACACAACATGAATGGTTACGATAGGGAAATGCTGCATAGTGTGGCAAAGTTAGCACAATGCCATGCACTCTGTCCAGGCTTAGTCATAATTAGCAGTGACAGGCGAGGGCCTGAGTTATAGTTACTTGAGATGACCATAATTATAACTTTAACATTTCTGTGTTTTTTAGAGTTTAGAACATTACTTTATTACTGAACATTTTATCTAACTACAATGTTTCTTTAACCTTTGTTTTTTCATTGAATATCTTTTTTCTTTAAACATTAAGTAATATTTAATTACCAAAGGTAATTCTAATTTCTGCTGTGCACGGCCAGGCCCTGAAGCCAACTCCCCCAAAGACAGTAAACCGTACACTACACAGGGCTTTCACTCATGTGCAGAGGGTTTGGCCACAAGGCCTAGTCCATGGACAGGCCTTGTAACCAACCTCCACATGTAGGCAATCCCACACTGCACATGGCCAGCAGTTGTGCGCAGTAGGGAATTGGCCACAAGGCCTGGAATACGGACAGGCCCTGTGGCCAGTCCACCTAAAGGCAGCCAACCCCACACTGTACACAGTCTTCGGTTATGCATGGTGGGGGGTTGCCCACAGAGCCTGGCCTGTGGCCTGGCCCTTTGGCCAACCACCCACATACAACCAAACCAATGCTGTGCACTGCAGCAGGCGGAGGTGATGATAATAGTGGAATGTTGGATAAGCGGGTTACATCGGACATGAATTATCATGAGAAGAAAGTCCCCACTACGGGCTTAATTGAATTTGAGCAGCAAAAATTAGCCACCATGTTTTGCAATAGGATTGTGCAGCATATTCTGGTTGGAACAATGATGTGATAATGGTGGTATGTCGGTGAAGCGGGTTTCATTTGACATGAAAAGAACAATGCATTATTGGTATTAGCTTGCTAATTTTTGCATAGACTACTATTATTTCTCTGTCATCAAAAAATTGCAAGATGCCTCTCACAGGCAGTGTTGCAGCAGCATCTAATTAAAACAATAGCAGAATAAGGGTACAAGCAGAATAACGTTTGAACTGTATAATAGAATGAAAGATTGAAATGATTTGTGAATAAATACTAGATACTCTCTGAGAAGATGAACATGTTGATAAAAGTTTCAGTATTATTTACACATTGCAAGATGATGCCCATACGTGGGTATCTAGTTTGGTAATCCCTTTGTGTTTACTTGCCTACACTGTACATAATGAGCACTTGAGGTGATCAAGAGATTTTGTGAGCAAAACCCTACGTGGTCCAAACACACCTAATTTATTTGAGCTATTTTCACACTCACACCTGAGTGCTCATTCTCACTAGGAGATATTTAGCAGAAAGGTAGATTTTTGCTCATAAAGAGTCCTGCTTGTGATTTGGTGTAAATTTGCTCAGTAGTTTTTGTGATATTAAAGAAAAAGAAATATAGGTATGTAGGGAAATTGACCCTTAGTGGATCCAACAGTCCCTGTGCTGACAGCCATTTTGGGACTTGGATTCAGCCAAGTCAAAAAAAGAACATAAAAATAAAGAAAGGGGGCAGGGTAGAATGCCCTGACTCACTAGCCCTTGTGTCCTTGGGACCCCGTCAGGGGCCAAAAATGTTTTTTGTTAATTTTGCCATTACATCACGGAGGATCCATGAATTTACAGCAAAATTGAAAAAAAAAACAAGTAGTATCCCTGTGCATGTTTTTCATTCAGCCCATGGGTGGGCTAAATCCCAGGGGCATATGTGTATGTAACATTTTGTGAGGGATGCACACAGCACCCCCTCCTTGTGTTTTAGAGTGCCCCAGAGGCCACCACCACCCCAGGGCTCTAATAAAAAATAGGAGTGGGATCACGTGTACCCCTCCTTATGCTCAGAAAAAACCCAGGGACCACCACCTTCCCTGGATATTAAAGAATACATAGCAGGCAGAAATGCAGACCACCCTTCACAGGCTCTAAAGATCCTTGGGAGCCACTACTTCCCTGGGGCTTTAAAAGCAAATTGGAAGGGAGCTGCGTGGGCCCCCCTCTTTGGCCCTTCAGGGGCCAGGTACCACCACCTCCCTGGGGACACTAATGCAAAAAAAAAAAAGGAGTAGCCATGTGGCCCCTCTCCCAGGCCATTTTCAGCGCCCTAGGGATGTTTTCCTATCTCCTGAGGTGGCCACCCTTGAGAGATAGCAGTTTGGTCTCTCTTGATGGGAGTTTTGACAGTTCCTGCCAGCAAGAGCAAACTGTAAGACTGCTCCCAGTGGGCAGGAGCAGGAAACTTCTCCCACTCACTGGGACTGGAATTTTCATCTGTTTTCTTACCCACTCTCAAAACAGGCAGAAAAACAGATGAAAGGATTGCTCCTGCACACAAGGAGCAGCATTTTAACTGCACCCTGTGTGGGCAAGCAACGCCAGATCCCATTCAAGGTGGGGAGCTGGCAGGGACCGTGGGGGCCTTGAGACTTGAAAGTTATCTGGAATACTTGATAAAGGTGTATGTATTGTTGCTCCTTCAAGCACAATATCTTATCTAGTTACTGCTATGATTGGGTTCATTCTTATCATCTCCTTTTATGACTAGATGTCGTCTTTCTCTGCTTTAACCACTACGAGTATGAAAAATGACCTTGAAGCCCACCTATTTGGCCTGGCCACATGTACGCTATTGGTATGAAACTTCTTCCCTCTTTTTTCATGGATGATGGACAGCTCTCCAAAAGGCCAACTCCATATGTTTCCAGATGATATTGGAGATGAGTTCTTAATGTAGAGGAATATGAGCACATCGCAACCAAACAAAAAAGCACTTACTAAATTTAATTAATAGGAGGAGGAGATTCAAGTCTTTGCAGACTCGTCTTCTCTACACAAGGATTCATGTCATTGCAGATTACTGTATAAAGACACTAGAGGAACAATCACATTGCCAAAATTACAGACACACAAGGTCACTAGAGACACAACCTCGGGTCCTTTATCCAGCTGTTGTGTGGAATATGCACTATACATTGGCCCCAAGAGGTAGCTCTTACTAATTAGCCAGTAGAAACTACTCCAGTTGAGAAAACATTTGGTGCAAAACTGTGACCTCTTCTTGGACAAATAAGCAGGTCAGAGAGCATTCTGGCACTGATGCTCATTTTGCATAAATAACATTTCAGCTCCCCCCTCCCAGGGTACCTGGGGCGTTGACCACTGGGTCTGACCATAGACCAGGCCCTGCAGCCGACAGTGACCGTCCGTGGTGCAGGGTTGGATGCCTACAGGGAGTTGACCATAGGGCCGTGCTGGACACAGGCTTAGATGCCTGGAGTTGATTGTAGGGCATGGGCTGCAGCCAGGCCCTGCGGCTAACCCCCCACAGTGCCCGACCAAAGGCCATGTGCAGCATGGGGCTGGATGTATGCGTGGGGCCGGATGAAGGCAGCGGTTGACCGAAGACCCTATGACCAACCCCTCTTGCGTTAAAACATTAAAAAGTCACTGAAAAAAATGAAGGTCACAGGGACACTGTAGTACGGAATTAGAATTTAAAAACCTTAGAAATCTATTAAAAAAACAAAAAAACAAAGGTTACCTGGACTTTATATTTAGCCTCTGAATTAACATGCACAAAACTACAGAAATTCAGCTGTCATAGTTGGAGTTATTTTACGTAACTATAACTCATGGCCTAAGGTAACTATAACTCACACCCTCATCATGCACAGCTAATTACCCCACATATTACATCTTCAAGTTATAGTTACTTCAAGCAATGGTGCAACTAAACTGGAGGGGCCCCCCTGCAAAGAACATGGAGTACCCCCCTGGAGTCACTCAGGCAATATACTGTGCTGTGGGGGTGCCCTTGAGCGTAGAGGCCCCACACACCATGGGGGCTGCAGGGGCCTGTGGGGCACCACACACTTCAAATAACTCTAACTATAACAGCTGAGTTTCTATCGTTTTTGTTCATGTATTTTCAGAACCTATAACATCCCTGTAACCATTATTTTATGCAGTATTTGTGCCACTTTTAGGTCATTATTCCTAACAATTATATTTTTGACAAGACATTTTTGTTTTTCACAATATAGTATATGATCAAGATATTTTTTCTAACAATATTTTTGACACGTTTTTCTTTACCAACATTAATGTTCACAATATTATATCAGTGATCCATCAAAGCCATTGAGTATGCCTGATAGACAGCCATTTTGTCTTTTTTCGTGATGCATTCTGCCTTCCCAAGCCATATAATTGGCATCCAGTTTGTGGAACAAATGCACATGTGTGTGAGAGTGTGTGTGTGAGAGAGTGTCAATTTTTTTTTTTTTTTTTTTTAATGTAATCAATTTTGTATGCCTTCCCCTGGCTGCCATAAGGGTCTTAAGGGTCCCAGAGAAATGCATTATATATGTAACTTTTGAATATTTTTCATCTAACCTATGTCCAGTTTAACAAAACAGTTAGTTGACTTGAGTGTTAGTTGACTTTTTTGTTTTAGTGAATTGTATTGCAATGCCTTGATTGTCTGAACTTCTACGTTCTTTTTTTGATTTTTGCCTGCAGACAGACGATGCTGAGGGTGAGATTGGGAGAGGTCTGTGAACTAGCTGACACCAGGGTATAGAGACCTCTCTGCTAAGTGCTGCTGCTCATGTTGACCATCAAGAAGTGCTGAAAATGCCCTTAAGAAATAGGCTGCTCACAATAAAGTGTCCAGTGAGCTGCATCAAGCCCTCCTCCTTTTTCAGTTTGTGTGTGCAGCCCTGGGTTCCTCTTCTGGGAAGGAAGACATTTTAATCACACCTGAATCAAAATGGTTCCCAAAACAACCAAAGCCAAAGCAGATATCTTTCAGTGTGTGCTTGACCGCAGTAATGGCTGAGAGCACTGAGAATGAAAAGGAACTGCTGCAACAAGGCTCAGACAGTCACCACAGAAGTGTGTGCTATGTTTAAGCTGTACTAATACATTCAAGGGAAAAAGCACATCATAATAAATTCCAAAACTAATATAGACTAATAGATAACTTTTTTAATGAACTAAGAGACATCATTATATTAGGATAAAAGGATATGGATGTGATTTTTTTTAAAAGTCATTCTACTCAAGGCATTTTATTTATTTTGAATTAGGATAATGAGAAAAACAAAATACTGGTACAAGGAAAGTCACAAATAGAAGAGATTGCAGTATACAATCAAAATGATATGTCCCTAAATCATGTATAGACTAAGCTAGCATGGACAAATAAGAAAAGCAGGAATCATTACAGCAGATCTGGTATGAAAGAGGGCAGCAAAACGGACACATTTGAATACACAGGGATTCAAAATGAACCGCCTAAATGGGTAAGACAAATACCAATAGACATCTTTTGAGCAAAGCGCCACAATAGCATAAAAAATATGGATGCTATTGGCCTAACGTGCATCATGGTGCACCGTATTGTAAATTGGGTGGTGGTGGGGGGGTGCTCAAGAAATCTGGGACACCATTACTGCTGATGCACCAGATTCTTTAAAATCTAGGCCTAAAGGTCCATTGAAAACAGCTGGTACTGGTTGGCCATGACCTACATGTGATGTCAGGTTGATGATAGAGCTGTGCTCAGATTAACCAAGTAAATCACCCCATCATAGTTTTTTACCTTCTCTGAAATGGAAGATATACTCTTCCAACAGGATAAAGAGCAAATCAAAGGCCAGTGAGGGCGCTCGAAGTTGGATGCACTGTGGTGAAGCTATCTTAAAAGTCAGTGTTTTTTTTATTCAAAACCTCAGTGATTCAGAATTGGATTTTGCGGCTGTTGAGGGTATCAGTGGATAGTTGTATCACCTTGACCAGGTACAAGGATGTACTTTCAGACTTTTTGGAACTCAAAATCCTCCACTGGGACAAAGATGCAAGCTGTTTCCCAGCAGGGCTCTGCAAAGCTGGATACTTCTACTGGAATACCATCCTAAATGAATTTTCATTGTGGCAAGAAGCTCTGTGAAGAATAAAATGTGTTTAAGTACCTCTCTATGGTGCAAACATCCAAGGCAATCCTGAATACCTTGTCCCAAACCTCCAGGTGTAAAGAAATTACGAAATCCCATTTTTTTCCAGCAGCTTTTAAAGTTCCTTCTGGTCAGCTCTTGAGTCCCCAACTCCTCAGCACATGTCTTCTAATAATGAGTTGTCAAGGCAAACCAATTCACCACTAGACATTTAGACAGCAGCCACAGAGTATTATCAATAGTCATTGTGTGAACCTTCTTCTTCTACAAGGATTCACAAGGCTTCTTCAAGAAAGCTATCTTCACATAAAGCCTTCCTAGGTTCAGGAATTTAATGAGCAGGTTATGGTTGAGGCACCAGATTTTCCTGAAGCCAGTGATTGAACAAATTCTGCCACCCAAACCAATCTATTTTCTTGCAGTCCCTAACTCCTTTTGAAATACTTTCTCTTTGCCTCACCATAAAATTGCACTGGGGCTCCTGTTTAAATATGACACAGCCATTCTGCTACTGGGCAGACCACTCTTCAGTCTCTTAGCCACTCATCTATTTAAATGAGCTCTCATTCCACCTACCAGGGTCTAAAATAGTTGTCTCCTATACTGTGACTATCGACTGGCTGCATAGGAGGTCTTTGGGAGTGGGCACAAGCCCTCCGAGCAACTCCAAGTCAAAAGAGTAAGGGGGTCATTCTGACCCTGGCGGTAAATACCGCCAGGGCGGAGGTTGGCGGTAGCACCGCCAACAGGCTGGCGGTGCACCGCCGGGCATTCTGACCGCGGCGGTACAGCCGCGGCCAGAAGCGGAAAGCCGGCGGTGTACTGCCGACTTTCCGCTGCCCATGGGAATCCGCCATGGCGGCGCAGCTTGCTGCGCAGCCTTGGGGATTCTGACACCGCATACCGCCATCCTGTTCCTGGCGGTTCGCCCGCCGGGAACAGGATGGCGGTATGGGGTGCCGTGGGGCCCCTGGGGGCCCCTGCAGTGCCCATGCCAATGGCATGGGCACTGCAGGGGCCCCCGTAAGAGGGCCCCACAAAGAATTTCAGTGTCTGCTTTGCAGACACTGAAATTCGCGACGGGTGCAACTGCACCCGTCGCACCTTCCCACTCCGCCGGCTCCATTCTGAGCCGGCGTCCTCGTGGGAAGGGTGTTTCCCGCTGGGCTGGCGGGCGGACTTTCGGCAGTCGCCCGCCAGCCCAGTGGGAAACCCAGAATGACTGCCGCGGTCTTTTGACCGCGGTACGGTCTTCTGGCGGTTCCCGCTTGGCGGGCGGCGGTAGAATCACCCCCTAAGTGTGAAAGCTGTCCTTTGTACTCCCAACTGTTCCTGTCCACACTCAGACAGCTAACCCCTGCCATGTGCAATTGTCTTCTGATCCAGGTTCATTAACTCACTGGGTATTCCACCCTGGAACTGTGATGAATGTCAGAACTTGTTTTAAGGCAGCTCCTGCTAAGGTGACCTAAACTATTCAGCAAGAAATTGAGCTTGGCATAACAGCACCACACAGCCCCATCACCAAGGACACAGGGTGCCACTCCTGGCAGCTCACACCTGGTCATGTACCGGATGAACACTCCATTGCTGTCAGCCTAAACTTTTGACTTTGTCCCGGTCCGGCGCAACTAGGCATCTGCTGCTAGCACTTTGCACCTTTTTTGTGCTATTTTTACCATAAACCTTACATTTCATAACTCTGGTCCTACTTATTGGAGATTTCTTGTTTTGGTGTCATTTTAAAATATTCTCTATTTTTCTAATTTTATTTAGGATTGTTCTTGTGTTCACTTGATTACTGTTGGAAATGTACTTTACGTTAAGGCTAAATGCTTTTGCACCTGGCTACAGGAGGGTTAAGTACCGGCTTATTTAATGAGTTTTTTGGTTCATTTTGACAAATGTTCTTATTATTACATGATTGGGGCTCTCATTAATTTCAACTAATAACCCAATTTCTTAAATCCAGGAAGCAAACTTTCTCCAAAGCAAACTCCAGAGACATTATAAGAGCTTGTAATAGACTTTTGTTTGCCCTTGTCTTTAGTGCCCCAATCTGATTGCTACTTTCAAGATGCACCTGGAAAAAGTGCTAAAAAAGGAATGGGGCTGGAGGAGGAGAGGCACAATCAAGGACACTCTGCCCAAAAGCCAATAGAGGAACAAAAAACCCTTGACAACCCATCACCCTCTTCCTTATCCCACCTTTACTGTACAGTCACAAGTATAACTATTGTACTAATATCTCACTTATCAGACAGAGCAGAGCAATAAAAAGAGAAGAGCTGAGCTAGATTTGAAGGGATAGATGCTAGCCAAGGTAATTTTTAGGGTTTTTTAAATTGAACAGCACCAAAGGACCAGCCTTATACAATACTGAGGGCATTTTCAGACTGAATGAGATTCACTTTCACTAATACCAGGCAATTACCTGTAGCATCATTCAAACCAAGAGACCACAACCCAATAGCCCCCAGATCCTAAGATGAATCAGAAAATATGCTGTGACTTATTAGCTAAATTCTCAGTACTGAAGACAGAGGTGGTCATTCTGACCTCGGCGGTAAAAGGCGCCTACCGCCGGTCAGAAATCCTCCATAATCCCGCCGCGGTCGCGGAAACCCGCCACGGTCATTCTGACCCGCAGAAGGCAAACCTCCGAAAATCCGACCGCCACAACAGACCGCCAGACCAGCGGTCGGCGGAAAGGTGGAGGTGACCAAACCTCCACCGCCACGCCAACAGAAATACGCCCATCCCATTACGACCCACGAATCCACGCGGCGGTCATTCAAACGCGGTATTCCATTGGCGGGACACCCCGGCGCGGTCAGAATACCCACCAACGAACAAAACTCACCCACATTGGACGATTTGAATCCCACACACCTGATACACATACACACACCACTCCCACACACACAATACAATATAAAACACCCACCCACATCACCCACAAACCCCTACGCTTACAAAATCGTAAAGAAGGCAAGAGAGAGACACCAGGATCCAAAACATAACAGCCACAGCCACTCAACACCATCACCCACACACTATCCACACACAAAACAACACACACCACCACACTCAACTCACTTAAATACACATACTCCACCCCACACATCATACACACCACCCCATGGCACCCCAAAGACAACCCCGCTTCACAGACGAAGAACTCAGGGTTATGGTGGAGGAAATCGTTCGTGTAGAGCCCCAGCTGTTCGGCACACAGGTCCAATACACCAGCATTGCCCGGAGGACGGAGCTATGGCAGAGGATTGTCGACAGGGTGAACGCAGTGGGACAGCACCCCAGAAATCGGGAAGACATCAGGAAGCGATGGAACGACCTACGGGGGAAGGTGCGTTCCATGGTATCCAGGCACAACATCGCCGTGCAGAAGACTGGCGGAGGACCCCCACCTCAACCCCCACAATTCACATCATGGGAGGAGGAAGTCTTGAACATCCTGCATCCTGACGGCCTCGCAGGAGTCGGCGGAGGAATGGATACTGGTAAGTTGAAGCTTCAATACTGCTTCCCCCCCACCTGCATGCCAAATCAGACCCCAACCCTCACCCCCATCCTCGAACCCCACCCTCACCCCCACCCCCATCCTCACCCCCACCCTCACCCCCACCACCATCCTCACCCCCACCACCATCCTCACCCCCACCCCCAGCACACCTATTCCCCGCCAATGTCTCACCATCACAACCCACACATCCCAAAACCTAGGCCTGCATGCGTCCACTAAGCATGGACACCCATCACCAAAGCATGCCCAATGCATATACACATCCCCCCCACAAGCCACCCTCACCAAAGCCCCCACACACGAATGCCAGCACTTGGGGACACGGGAACCCACAGATACACCCATATGCCACACATTGAAACTATAACCATACCTCTATACCCCTGCAGGACCCGACCGTCAACACACCGCGGCGGAGGGGCCAGAATTATCCACACCCCCCACCCAAGAGGCCGTCAGCGATGACAGCAGCTCTGTCGATCTGGACACCGATGACCAGCCCGGACCATCGGGGACCTCTGGACAGTCGGTTCCCCTCACACAGGCACAGGCCACTATAGACCCTAACCCCTCTGGGAACACCAGCACAGCTCCCACCCAGCGGGCCCATGCCTCTGTCTCCAGGGCGCGTCAATCTGCGGTGTGTCTACCACTACAGGGCACCCAGGATAACCCACCACCCCAACAACAACAGGGACCTGGGGGCAGTGGTAGTGGGCACACCGGCCAGGGGGCAGAGGCCCAGGGAAACAGGCCAACTCGGCGGGCAGCTGTGCGACAGGGGGGGGAGGAGAGGCCCAGGGAACCCACTCTCCACGAGGTCCTCACCACCATCATGGGAGCATACAACCGCTCCCAGGAGACGATGGCGACGGTACTGGCCCGGTTCCAGGAGATCCAGGTGCTGCAGGAGGAACACTATCGGGGGTACAGGGAGGACATCCGAGCCATCAACACCACCCTGGTTACCATGGTAGGGCTGCTGCAGGACCTCGTAAACAGCAGGGCGGACACTGAACAACACCCAAGGGCCCCTGCCACTAGCCGGGACCAAGAACAGCCATCCACCTCCGCCGGCGCTAGTGGACAGGAGGCCCCCGCACAGCAGCAGCCCACCAGACCCCCACCTCCTGCAGGAGAAGAACCACCCCGCAAGAGGGCCCTGAGATCTCGCAAGACAGAGTAGGATGTCAAGACCCCCGCCAGCAATGGATACCACCTGATGTCATCCCACTGTCCCACATTGTCACCCTGTCCATCCTCGAACTGCCCATGCTCCATCTCTCCACAGGCCTCTGGACAATGCACCTGTGTGACTGTTACTCTGGACTCTGCCATGGACATTCCTTCACCATAGCCCCCACCCACTTGAAACCACCCATCCCATTTTGAGCACTTCAATAAACACCTATTTTGCACCAAAATATCAGGAGTCTGGCTGTGATTTCAATAGATTGTAATTGACATGACAGTGCAAATATGTCCTTGTACATGGTGAAGTCAACAAACAGCTGCCACAAAGCTGTAGTCCATGGGGAAACGAAGCACAGGACTCGTAGTGGGGACCCCAGATCTGAAATAGGGAGGGAAAAGCCAAAACTCAGTCATCATACACTGGGGCAAATAGACAGGCAGCAGAGATGCTGCAGAGTAGTTAACTTTTACTAAATTATCTTTGAAATGTTACCTGTGTCCTATTGGAAGTACTGTTCAATGATTCTGTCCCTGTTGTCTGTTTCAGCCCCGTCGTCTTCCTCCTCGTCACTCTCCTCAGGTTCCACCGCTGCCACAACACCACCGTCTCGACCATCCTCCTGCAGGAAAGGCACCTGGCGGCGCAAAGCCAGGTTGTGAAGCATGCAGCAGGCCACGATGATGTGACACACCTTCTTAGGTGAGTACATTAGGGATCCCCCGGTCATATGCAGGCAGCGAAACCTGGCCTTTAGGAGGCCAAAGGTGCGTTCGATCACCCTCCTAGTACGCCCATGGGCCTCATTGTACCGTTCCTCTGCCCTGGTCCGGGGATTCCTTACTGGGGTCAGTAGCCACGACAGGTTGGGGTACCCAGAGTCCCCCACTAGCCATACACGGTGTCTCTGTAGCTGTTCCATCACGTAAGGGATGCTGCTATTCCGCATGATGTAGGCGTCATGCACTGACCCTGGGAATTTGGCATTTACATGCGAGATGTACTGGTCAGCCAAACACACCACCTGGATGTTCATTGAATGGTAACTTTTTCTGTTCCTGTACACCTGCTCCCTGTCTCTTGGGGGAACCAAAGCCACATGGGTCCCATCAATGGCACCAATTACGTTGGGAATATGTCCAAGGGCGTAGAAATCACCCTTCACTGTAGCCAGTTCGCCCACCTCAGGGAAAATGATGTAGTTCCTCACGGATTTCATCAGGGCAGACAACACTCTGGATAACACCTTTGAAAACATGGGCTGAGACATCCCAAAAGCAATTCCCACTGTTGTCTGAAATGACCCACTTGCCAAGAAATGGAGTACTGACATGACCTGCACCAGAGGGGGAATCCCTGTGGGTTGGCGGATGGGGGACATCAGGTCGGGCTCCAGCCGGGCACACAGTTCATGGATAGTGGCACGGTTAAGACGGTAGGTCAGGATAATGTGGCGTTCTTCCATTGTCGACAGGTCCACCAGCGGTCGGTACACGGGAGGATTCATCCGTCTCCTCGCCCAACCCAGCGGACGGTGCCTAGGAAGGACAACATGGAGCACACAGTCAGGCAACCCACAGGTACGTACTCACAGCTAGCACAGTATACGATTCTCTATGCAGTGAATGGCGTGTATGAGTGGCTATGCAAGGCCTAGGCCTGTGTGACGCAGTTGAAATTGAGCCATGTGGGCCCTGGAAATGGCGGCTGCCTGACCTGTGAAGTGTGACAATGGGATGTGAGGTCAATGCGCTGGCGTGGCACACCGCGGCGGGCGGCGGGCCAAGACCGCGGCGCGAAGCCGCATTGGTTAACATTGAAGCCTATGGGTTTCAGGAGCCAATGGCGAAGGGCGCCGGCGGTGGCGGGACGCACCGCCGCGGTACGCACCGCCGCGGACGTGACCGCCATTTTCTATCTACTTATCCACTTGCGACTTGAACTTTCACAGGAGAGGACCTATACTGCAAGTGTTGCTGTGACCTCGGTGTGGAAGGGACAATGGCTGCTGCGACTGGGGAAAGGGCCCCTGCCTTCACTGGCGAGGAGTTGGAGAAACTTGTGGATGGGGTCCTCCCCCAGTATGCGCTACTCTACGGTCCTCCAGACCAACAAGTGAGTGTAATTCTATCTGGATTTGGGGCCACTGGCTGGCTTGGGGGCCTGGCGGGGATGGGGTGCATGTTGGGCCTGGCGGGGGCCTGGCGGGGATGGGGTGCAAGTTGGGCATGGCGGGGGGCCTGGCGGGGATGGGGGGCATGTTGGGGCTGGCGGGGGGCCTGGCGGGGATGGGGGGCATGTTGGGCATGGCGGGGGGCCTGGCGGGGGGCCTGGCGGGGATGGGGGGCATGTTGGGCATGGCGGGGGGCCTGGCGGGGGCCTGGCGGGGATGGGGGGCATGTTGGGCATGGCGGGGGGCCTGGCGGGGGGCCTGGCGGGGATGGGGGGCATGTTGGGCATGGCGGGGGGCCTGGCGGGGATGGGGGGCATGTTGGGCATGGCGGGGGGCCTGGCGGGGGGCCTGGCGGAGATGGGGGGCATGTTGGGCATGGCGGGGGGCCTGGCGGGGGGCCTGGCGGGGATGGGGTGCATGTTGGGCCTGGCGGGGGGCCTGGCGGGGATGGGGGGCGTTGGGCCACTGGAAAGGAAAATGCTGAGTAACTTGAACGTGGTATTTCTCCCTCCCTGTACGTGTCACATAGGTCCGCGCCCATGAGAAGATTGGGATTTGGCGTGCCATCGCCAAGGAAGTCCGGGGCCTGGGGGTCCACCATCGACGGGGCACCCACTGCCGCAAGAGGTGGGAGGACATCCGCCGCGGGACAAAGAAGACCGCCGAGTCTCTGCTGGGGATGGCCTCCCAACGTAGGCGGGGTGCCTGCCGTCAACTGAGCCCCCTGATGTTCCGGATCCTGGCGGTGGCCTACCCTGATTTGGATGGGCGCGTGAGGGCAGCACAGCAGACACAAGGGGGTGAGTACAAGCATCATCTACTCTGTTGTCGTGCAGTGGAGGTGTCTGGGTGGGGGAGGAGGGCTGTGGGTCCCCCTAGGCCAGGGCGATATCTGTAGGCTGGGCACCCCCGTAAGCCCCTGTGTCCCCAGCCACCACCCTCAGTAGTGTGTCAGTACAGCCATCCCTGGGCCGTGTCATCCATGGGCGCAGTTGACAACTCTAGGCGTGTAGGGCATGTTCCACGGAATGCGTAGCGGACCACAAGTGCGCAACTTAGTGCAGGGGGCATCTGTGTCTGTCATGTCCGCTAACTGTACCGGAGATCCATGTACTCAATATCCCTTTATTTCTCTCCCCCCCCCCCTTTTTGTTTGTCTTTCTGTGCTTGTGTGCATCAGCATCATCAGGCGGAGGAGAAGTGGCATCGGGGCAGGAGGGAGCTGCATCTCACATGGCCCAGGAGGGCCATGCCACAGAGTCAGACTGGACCAGTGAGACGGAGGGCGAGGGGAGCTCCACGACGGGGACGACTGGAGCCTGCAGCGACACGGACACGTCCTCGGAAGGGGGCTCCCTTGCGGGGGTGGCACCATCCGTGCCCCCCGCCATTACAGGTACAGCCGCCACCCAGCGCACCATCTCCGCCCTCCCAGCAGCCCCTCCGCGTTCGCCCCGTGCCCGCTCTGCCAGGAAGCCGGGCATCTCCTTCGCCCCAGGCACCTCAGGCCCTGCCCCTGTTACCCCCGCTGCCCTCAGTGAGGAGGTCATTGACCTCCTCCGAACGCTCATTGTTGGGCAGACTACCCTTTTGAATGCCATCCAGGGGGTGGAGAGGGAGGTTCATCGCAGCAATGCGTACCTGGAGGGCATTCATTCGGGTCAGGCTGCCCATCAGCGATCGTTCCAGGCTCTGGCCTCAGCACTGACGGCAGCCATTGTCCCTGTCTCCTGCCTGCCTCTACTAACTCCCTCCTCCCAGTCTCCTGTTCCTCTGCCTGTCCCACCCACACCATCAGACCAGCCTGCACACACCTCAACACCCAAGAGAAGCTCATCCAAACATAAGCACCACAGATCACCCAGACATTCACACACGCAACATTCCGATGCAGACATGCCAACAGTCACTACCACCTCTGTGACCCCCACCTCCTCGTCTCCCTCCTCCCTCCCTGTGACGTCTACACTCACACCTCCATACACCTCACCATCAGCCAGTGTTTCCATCACCAGCACACCCTCCACTCCAGTCCGCACACGTGCAGTCACCACCCCCACTGCCATTTACACGTCCCCTGTGTCCTCTCCCACTGTGTCTGTCACCCCCTCTTCCACACCACACAAACGCAGCCACCCACCCACCCAACAGCCATCCACCTCACGACAGCCTATCCCTCCTGCACCTGCACCCAAAGACAGCAAACGTGACTCACCTACAACCACATCCTCTCCCTCCACTCCCATTCCCACTGTACCTACCACTCTCCATTGTCCCAAGAAGCTCTTCCTCGCCACTACTAACTTCTTTCCTGACCCTGAGCCCCCCCCTCCTTCTCGTCGGGGTAAGAAGAGCACCTCAGCCACCACCAGCCCTGCAGCCCCCTTGACAAGGGTGCAGGGGTATTGGAGCCCGCCAGCCCGCATGTCTGGATCTTCACCCAGCAGCAAGGGGACAGCCAGCCCACCCCCTGGGAAGAGGAGCAGAAGGCGGAAGGGGCGCCGCAGGAGCCCGCCTTCTACATCCCCCCCGGACACCACCCAGAGACAGTCACCAGCCACAGCTCCAAAGGGAGGCAAGGGCCACAGGCCGACGACTAAGGAGGGCAAGGGCAGCAAGTTGGAGAGGTCAGGCAGCAGGCCTGCTGCCCAGGAGGAGCCCACAACCCCCATAGCCGCTGCCCTGGGAGAGCCCACCACCCCCATAGCCGCTGCCCAGGGAGGACCCAGCCCAGCTGGCCAGGAGGGCCCCACCACCCACAGCCCAGGTGGGCAGTGAAGGAGCACCATCCCCGCTGCCCAGGAGGGCACCACCATGCAATTAGCAGTTGGCCATAGACCGTCCGCCGTCTCAAGAACCGCTGAACTGGGCCCCGCCGTCTCAAGAACCGCTGACCTGGGCCCTTCAAGGCAAGAACCGCTGAACTGGGCCCTTCAAGGCAAGAACCGCTGAACTGGGCCCCGCCGTCTCAAGAACCGCTGACCTGGGCCCTTCAAGGCAAGAACCGCTGAACTGGGCCCCGCCGTCTCAAGAACCGCTGACCTGGGCCCTTCAAGGCAAGAACCGCTGACCTGGGCCCTTCAAGGCAAGAACCGCTGAACTGGGCCCTTCAAGGCAAGAACCGCTGAACTGGGCCCCGCCGTCTCAAGAACCGCTGAACTGGGCCCTTCAAGGCAAGAACCGCTGAACTGGGCCCCGCCGTCTCAAGAACCGCTGACCTGGGCCCTTCAAGGCAAGAACCGCTGAACTGGGCCCTTCAAGGCAAGAACCGCTGAACTGGGCCCTTCAAGGCAAGAACCGCTGAACTGGGCCCCGCCGTCTCAAGAACCGCTGGACTGGGCCCTTCAAGGCAAGAACCGCTGAACTGGGCCCCGCCGTCTCAAGAACCGCTGACCTGGGCCCTTCAAGGCAAGAACCGCTGACCTGGGCCCTTCAAAGCAAGAACCGCTGAACTGGGCCCTTCAAGGCAAGAACCGCTGAACTGGGCCCCGCCGTCTCAAGAACCGCTGAACTGGGCCCTTCAAGGCAAGAACCGCTGAACTGGGCCCCGCCGTCTCAAGAACCGCTGAACTGGGCCCTTCAAGGCAAGAACCGCTGAACTGGGCCCCGCCGTCTCAAGAACCGCTGACCTGGGCCCTTCAAGGCAAGAACCGCTGAACTGGGCCCTTCAAGGCAAGAACCGCTGAACTGGGCCCCGCCGTCTCAAGAACCGCTGAACTGGGCCCTTCAAGGCAAGAACCGCTGAACTGGGCCCCGCCGTCTCAAGAACCGCTGACCTGGGCCCTTCAAGGCAAGAACCGCTGACCTGGGCCCTTCAAGGCAAGAACCGCTGAACTGGGCCCCGCCGTCTCAAGAACCGCTGAACTGGGCCCTTCAAGGCAAGAACCGCTGAACTGGGCCCCGCCGTCTCAAGAACCGCTGAACTGGGCCCTTCAAGGCAAGAACCGCTGAACTGGGCCCCGCCGTCTCAAGAACCGCTGACCTGGGCCCTTCAAGGCAAGAACCGCTGAACTGGGCCCTTCAAGGCAAGAACCGCTGAACTGGGCCCCGCCGTCTCAAGAACCGCTGAACTGGGCCCTTCAAGGCAAGAACCGCTGACCTGGGCCCTTCAAGGCAAGAACCGCTGAACTGGGCCCTTCAAGGCAAGAACCGCTGAACTGGGCCCCGCCGTCTCAAGAACCGCTGAACTGGGCCCTTCAAGGCAAGAACCGCTGAACTGGGCCCCGCCGTCTCAAGAACCGCTGAACTGGGCCCTTCAAGGCAAGAACCGCTGAACTGGGCCCCGCCGTCTCAAGAACCGCTGACCTGGGCCCTTCAAGGCAAGAACCGCTGAACTGGGCCCTTCAAGGCAAGAACCGCTGAACTGGGCCCCGCCGTCTCAAGAACCGCTGAACTGGGCCCTTCAAGGCAAGAACCGCTGAACTGGGCCCCGCCGTCTCAAGAACCGCTGGACTGGGCCCTTCAAGGCAAGAACCGCTGGCCCTTTGGCAGACGTGGCAGGGCAGGATCTATCTTGCGCAGGGCTGCAGGATGTCCTCTGGCCAACTTGCCTCCTCCAGTGGCAGTGGGGTCTGTTATGGACTGTTTGGACTGTGGCTTTGCTCTCCCCAGGATGGCCCAGTGGGCAGGCCACCCACTGTATGGACTGTATGGACTGTGGCTTTGCTCTCCCCAGGATGGCCCAGTGGGCAGGCCACCCACTGTATGGACTGTATGGACTGTGGCTTTGCTCTCCCCAGGATGGCCCAGTGGGCAGGCCACCCACTGTATGGACTGTTTGGACTGTGGCTTTGCTCTCCCCAGGATGGCCCAGTGGGCAGGCCACCCACTGTATGGACTGTATGGACTGTGGCTTTGCTCTCCCCAGGATGGCCCAGTGGGCAGGCCACCCACTGTATGGACTGTTTGGACTGTGGCTTTGCTCTCCCCAGGATGGCCCAGTGGGCAGGCCACCCACTGTATGGACTGTTTGGACTGTGGCTTTGCTCTCCCCAGGATGGCCCAGTGGGCAGGCCACCCACTGTATGGACTGTATGGACTGTGGCTTTGCTCTCCCCAGGATGGCCCAGTGGGCAGGCCACCCACTGTATGGACTGTTTGGACTGTGGCTTTGCTCTCCCCAGGATGGCCCAGTGGGCAGGCCACCCACTGTATGGACTGTATGGACTGTGGCTTTGCTCTCCCCAGGATGGCCCAGTGGGCAGGCCACCCACTGTATGGACTGTATGGACTGTGGCTTTGCTCTCCCCAGGATGGCCCAGTGGGCAGGCCACCCACTGTATGGACTGTTTGGACTGTGGCTTTGCTCTCCCCAGGATGGCCCAGTGGGCAGGCCACCCACTGTATGGACTGTATGGACTGTGGCTTTGCTCTCCCCAGGATGGCCCAGTGGGCAGGCCACCCACTGTATGGACTGTTTGGACTGTGGCTTTGCTCTCCACAGGATGGCCCAGTGGGCAGGCCACCCACTGTATGGACTGTATGGACTGTGGCTTTGCTCTCCCCAGGATGGCCCAGTGGTCATGGAGTCCCCTCGTGGATCTGGCGTCGTGTACTCAAGTGGCTGAGGTGCCCCCCCTTCCCTTCCCCCTGAGGTGCCTGTCCTATTTTCTTTCTGATGCCCCTGCAGTGTTCTCTCCGTGGAGTTCTTGTCGTGGGACTGGGCCTTGCCCCTTTGCACAGGACCCCTGTGATCCACGGACAGTGGTTGGACTACATTTAGTAGCTGTATATATTTTGTACATAGTTTATTTCAATATATCTGCCCGTTTCTGATCTCTTCTTTTGGTCTTTGCATTATTTCGGAGGGGGGTGGTTTGTGGGTTGTGACAGTGATCTGTGGGAATGCATTGATGTGTGTGTTGTAGTGGGTGTGGGTGGGTGGGTGTGTGCCGGTAATCTTTTCCCTCCCCTGTGTCGTAGGTGCAGTACTCACCGATGTCTTCCGCGCCGCCGGGCGTGCTCCTGGTATATGAGGAGGAATAGGAGTGCGGGGATGACCTGCAACTCTGGCTCCATACTGCCGGAATCTCCCGTGGAGTGCGTAGAGGTGAGCGTTTTCCCGTTCGTAGTCTGTTTCCGCCGTGTTCTTATCGGCGGTGCTCCCGCCACGGAAAAGGTGGCAGATTGGTGGGTCGTAATAGGGTGGGCGGTACTTTGTCTGCCGCCGGGCTGTTGGCGGGAACCGCCGCGCTGTTTGTTTGTACCGCTGTGGCGGTCGGAGTGTTAAGTTGGCGGGCTGTGTTGGCGGTTCCCGCCAGGGTCAGAATGCCATTTTTAATACCGCCGGTCTGTTCGCGGTCCGACCGCCGCCTCTCCGCCGACCGCCAGGGTCAGAATGAGGGCCAGAGTTTGGGCCTCTTGTGTAAGAGATCAAATAGATGAACGATAATATGAAGTTATTTGTCCAAAAACCTTAACAGGGCTAACTCATAAGCAAAAGACTGGTGGCTACAAATGAAGCCTATCTAATAAAAATGCACCCATTGCTAAAGATATTTTGTTCCACTCCTGATTTAATGATGCACAGGATCAGCTTTTTATGGGCTGAGTTATTTGCCCAGACTGCAGTCTCCACAATTGCAAACTTACTAATAACTCAGAATTTGTGCATAGCAGAAAAATAGTAAACATAATCAAAAGTGGAAGTTTACATTGGCAAAGCACAATCATAGTGTCTAAAGCTGCCATCCTTGAAACACAGGAACCAGATATGAATTCTAGATTTCGCTAAATGTCCATCAATTCTGGGCAAATCTTTCTCTGTCCAAAGAGGAAAAACTCTTTGAGTAAAAGCACTATAAGAACAAACAGCCCAACACAGCAATCATTCCTCTTTTAGACATTAGAGTTAAAATCAAAAAGAATTGTTTTGCTTCCTTACTGAGCTGTGTTCTTGTTTCTTTCCCAAAGATATATTGTTTCAGGATTAGGGTCTCATTACGAGACTAGCTGTCAGACAGCTGCACTCCAGACAGGCAACCGCCAGAGTCGGTGGGACTACCAGGATTCCTAATGGGAGGGCGGCGGTCAGAGTCATGCTCGGACATGGCGGCGCTGAGTTCAGTAGCGACGTGCTGATCACAAGTTCAGTTTCTACCAGCCTTTTCATGGCGGAAACCCCGACATGAAAAGTCTAGCAGAAACCCAGTGCACAGGGCCACTGGGGGCCCATGCACTGCCCATGACCATGATGTGGGCAGTGCAGCCCCCCCCTGCCTAGCACCCTCGGAATGCACACTGTCTGCTATGGCAGACAGTGCATATTCAGAGTGTGCTAGGGGCACCATCTCTGCGACGACATTGGCTTTGGCTCCATGAGGAGCCGAGGTCAATGCGGCCGCACAGTTTCCCATGAGCTGACTGGTGGAAACCTCTGGACTTCAGATGTTTCCACTGGGCAGCCCAGTGGAAACCTTACAATCAGCCTTGCGGGAGAACGCCAGCTCCATGGTGGCCTCCTCTCCATGGTGCTGATGGTTAGCCTGCCAACCTCGTAATGAGGCCCTTAGTTATTTCTTTCGTATGTAGAGCTTGTTGCCTAAACACTGACCAAAACTCATATATTGTAAAAACCTACTAACAAGAATTTGGCAATATGGTGGGTTTTCCGCAGTGATCGACATACTGTTAATGGTGAAAATAGTAAAATTCACATGGAGAGCACAGCGTACTGTCGTTTGAAATGACATAGAAGCAGAATTGTACTTCAGGGTACAAAATGTGAATCATTCTTGAGCATCTAAATCTGGGCATGCAATAGCATAACTGATGGTGCACTGTCATGTGAATTCTTCATTTGTTTAAAGTGTGATAATTGTAAGAAATATAGAGCCTGATAAACAAAGCTTGTTAATGGTCATACTTTCTTGACTCACTAAATCAGAGGGTTTGCAATATTTGAAAATCATTTTTATACTTATTAAACACATTTACAGATTCAGAAAAGTGTTTCCTAATTGGAAATGTGTTTAGGAATGGATTGTGAATGAATTTGGAAGGGTCTTGACGTTGGTGTCCTTTCCAAATTATGGTTCGTACCCTGATGTATCAGTGATTGGCAACCAAAATTCTAGTTGCAAACTTTGATCAGTTACCAACTTCCACAATTGGGTGGTAACTGATTCTCAGAGCCATCTGGATCATTACCTAAATATTTAACCCTAAATTAAGTGGTTATGGAAGCAAGTCCAAAACTGTGATAAGCCAGGTGTTGATGGAGGTCAATATTGTCTCCAGTTCAACTAAGAAAACAGCTCAACTGTCCAGATGCAGGCTGGGTTACAAACTGAGCAATTCTAAGAGTCTTTTCTTGGGGTACATGCTTCAAAAGTCAGAGTTTCAAAGACAAAGGCCTTATGATTACCCAATGTTATGAATAAAATAAAAAGAACTCTAAAACATGTTGTAGTGTAAAGAAGTAAAATCCAGTAAACAACAAAGTTTACAAGCAACTGAAATAATAAACCCATGGTGACCAGTTCAGGAAGAACTTTATATGACATTTCTTGCAGCTCTCCTAGCTTTGCACCTCAGTTCCAGAAGTAAGCCAGGAATTCCACAAAAGTAAAGTTACACCATCTCTTAGCAAATCCTTCATTTGCAAGGATGTTAGCTGAACCTGAAAATAGAACTATTCCTTATCTCTGGAATAAAGGCATTTAACTTTAATGACGGAATGTGCTCCGTCACTTCAATTATAATCAAGTGCCAGCACTTTAAGGGTATTGTCTCTCATTGTGTTATATCACTGTTGAGATAGGGGGGTGGTCTTAAAATGATTCATACGGGTTTAATATCTCAACATTTGTTTGCTGAAAGCAAAACATTTACCAATTGACAATGCATACATTTTAGTTCACTAATGTAGTGTAACCCATGAACAGCTTAACATGGATTCCTTAAATCTGTGGCATATGATTTTTTATTTTGATAAACACAATTTACTCCAGTTTCAAATTCCCACAGATGTTAGAAAGTTTGACATTTAACACATTTTTTAGGACTTTTTTTAAACAATCTATAAGATTTTTCTGGTTCAATTTCTAGACCAGGCAAAAGCAGCAAAAGCATTTCAAAGAAAGCAGACGCCAAGGATACAAAACCATAGTGGCAGTAATCAATATAGGAGCATATTTAGGAGAGGCTTGTGCCACTGGAGTATCACTTTTTTTTGTGTTCCAGTGGCGGAAGCCTCTTAGCCAAACATATGAGGCCACGAAAAGCCACTTTGCATGGCTTTTCATGGCATCTTAGATACAGACTTAGGCAAAGCAGTGCAAGTCGCTGTATTCCCTTACTCTGCACCAAGGAGGCATGCCATTGGAGTTGTCGTGGGTTTTCCCATGCAACACTTTTTGATCTTGATGCTAACCCAGATTTCGCGCCACCCCAGAGCGGGGGTAACGTGGAGAAATATTTTTATTTCTCCTTGTTTTATACTTTTTTCTGCATTCTGCAGCACACATGGAAAGAAGAAAAAACCTCTCAGAATTGTTTTGTGCAGGAAGGTTCCCCTTCCTGTGTAAAATCAATCCTGACCTGCAATGTAAACCTTCTTGCACAATGGTGCAAGGGTGACTGCATTAACGCTAGGCAGCAAAATTGTGTCCTGGCGCAGGGGGAAAGGACAGGAATGCACTTTATCTCATAAATAGGGTACATTTCTGCCCTTTCACATTGTCAGTGGGCAGCACAGTATGAAGACTTGGGGTGCTGCCCTAAGTCAATTGCCCATAAATATGGACCATGGTCTAGAAATCTAGGTTAGCAAAAAGCACTCATTCATTATAAAAGCAGATCATGTGAGTGGCAGGTTTTCTTGTTTCTGCAAGGATACCCCACAACCAGGGGCCACTTTCATGCAGTGGAGGTGTGAACCTTATTTTCGCTTTTCTAAGCTTTCAATGCTTTTGAACGTTGTTTTATCTTTTCTTAGCTTTGAATGTTTTTTTAATCAAGCTGCCATGTGATCATTGTTGCTGTTGACTTTGCTCTGAGAATTACTAAAATATACCAAACAAAAGATGGCCTAGCAGTCCCAGACCCTCAGGGTAAAATGTTACAATACATGTCACCTGAATGGACTCCTAGAACCACTGAATCCACTGTGATAGTATTTTGCTGAATTTTTACATTAAATCGACAATCAATCGACATTTTCACTAGCGTTTCCACACATTTCTGAGGGCTTGCAATCAAATTTTACCTTCTATTTTGGTAGATATTTGGTCACATTTCCAAATTCTTTAAAATTATTTTTTCAATTACTCTGATTGACGCTGGTACCTATTAAGAAATACACGTTTTTTTCAGAGAATATACACTGTTTGAAGCAGCAGTACATGAAATGTGTAAAATGTGTTCAAACTTCCCACAACAATATTTGGGTGCCATGCGTCTGCTGCTGTAATCTGCTATCGAGATCAGTATTAATCATGATTTTCATTGTGCGGAATAATACAAGAAGTAGTCGTTTGTTAAAACTATTCCCAGCATTATAAACCAAGCCTCATTCCGATATGAATCGGTGAAACAAGCAATAAAAATAATTTAGCTGTGCTATGTGGCTACACATGTCACTATTTACTGCCTGAGCAAGATCCATATTTATTAAATTACAGACGGGAATCCATAATGATAACCCATAGAAATGAATAATAACACAAGTAAATGAGAATGAGCTCCCGTTGGTTTTCCGAGTCAGTGACTTCATGTCTTTCTGCTGTGTCTCCAGTCGCACTTTATTTTCAAGCAAAACTCCAATTTCAGCTGTACGCTGAAAATATCTTTGTTTTCCTCCCGTGGGTGAATGTGTACAATCAAATCAGAACACATTTCCTCTTTTGTAAACAGAGGATGAAGCTCTCATAAATTTCCAGAGCATGCATGCACATCAAATAATTAACTTTATTTTGCAAAGTAGCTTGTTAACTCTTCCATCCATTGCATTATTTCGTTTTTTTTGTCAACAATGTTTCTGGTTTTTTTTTTGCGGGGGGGGGGAGCGGTAAAACTGATGAATGTTTGTGAATTCAAGTAACCAAATTAATTTAGAAGCAAGAGCTTTTTCATGTAATTAAAATCCCTCTGAAAAAAATCAGAAAATCCCATCCCCAAAACAGTAGCTTATCCTCTTGGATAAACATAAATAGACACTGGTACTTCGTTAATGTACGAGTACGTGGTTTAACAGTCACATCGTCTATCTATAAGCTCAGCAGACAGCCGCTCTAGACGTATTTATAATGTTGTCTTTGCTGTGAGTCAATAAGTAAAGACCATGAATAAAATAATCGATCAGAGCAAGAATTAACTTCGTTAGCACAGACGACCCAGTCTCTTAGGTAGGAATTAGTTATTAAACCCAAAGAATTAAATAAACAACTAACAAAAACCAGAACAAATTATGATTTAAAGTGAAAGTAAAGTCAGTCTAAAGTGTGGATTGAGATAAGATGCTAGGTCGAAGCTGCGCCGAGTCTTTATTTATTGGTGTTATAATGCTCAAGAGAAAATCTAAATGTTAGGGAATGCTTACTTTTAAATTTACCACCAGTAGTTAACATGTGATACAATTCATCACATTTCCCATCTTGTAGCTGGCCTGGCATGTGGTGGGTACCTGAGGTACTTACACCTTATATCAGGTCCAGGTATCCCCTATTAGTGTAGTGTAGGCAGTGTCTAGAAGCCAGACTCTCTAGATGTAGCTGTGGATGAGCAGCCAAGGCTTATCTAGAAGACATATTAAGCTCATGCAATACCACTGTAGTCACAAAGTACTTACACACATGAAAGAATACACTCAGGTGCCCATTCTGAGTTTGGCGCTAACTGAACCGCCACGCCGATGGCGGTCTTGTGACCGCTGGCAGGGTGGCGGTGCAGACCACCAAATAACGAGTAAAGTGGTGAATTCAACTCAATACAGGCAACTCACCGCCAGCCCTGCCACCGCTAATGAGCCACATTCGCCAGCGGAAGACAACTTCAGGCAGGAGGCAGCCAATGTCCCGCCATCCATATTCCAAATAACCACTCCGCCAGGATATCCGGTTGGGCCATCCCACCATGAAAAACCTGGCAGAACCAGAAAGTATAAAACCCCCACCTCCAGGCACAGAGACGCCGCCGCGGCCACCATGGCAAATGAACTGCTAGTCTTCCCAGCGTTGTATCTCGCCATACACCTTCACGACCAGCGATGATGATGAAGATGACAACCGTAAGTATACATAGCACAGAGGGGAGGGAAATGGCAGTGATACACTCCCACACAGAACACACATACCCCCCCACACACACACAAAACATACCTCAATGCCAAATACCCAACACACACACAAAACCATGCAGATATGTGCCAAACATACAGTACAACGCACAACAACACCACCAACACACCCCATAACCACACAACAACAAATACCCCACAAACACCTCAACAATGGCATAGATGGGTGACACCACATATACTCACACACCTAGAACTCCATGTAGCAATGACACACTATCAATAGCTGAGAACACACATCCAAACAATCATACAGGTGACACAACACGTACAACCATCAATCAAGGAAATACACACATGCAGCACTAGACACACGGACAAACACAACACCCCATAAACATACAAGCAAGCAAACACACACATCACAACATCCCCATGGCCCAAACCATCTACCAAGCGCATGCAACCGCACAGACACAATCCACACACAGACACCACACAGCTTTGTATAGAGATGTCACACCACAAAGTTGAAGGAAACCAGGACAAGCATCTCATCTTGCCAACCACAGCAATGTGGGCAGTTGTTTTGGAACAGTAAACAATATACAAAGGTAACAATGGCAAGTTCAAATGTTCAATTTTGCAGGACACATTGTCCATCAAGAATGGCCCAGCCTGACTCCTGACTGAAGCTAGGCCTCCACTTCATTGGGGCAGCAATGGGACAGGCAGGCACCTCAGGGACATGAGGGTGGTGGGGGAGGCTTGGAAGTGGAAGGGGCACGTTGTGGCTTGGGTTTGGGAGGAGTGACCTTGGCACTGGGAGGGGTGGATTTTTTGCTGGGTGGAGGAGCAGGGGAAATACCGGAGGGGGGACCCAAGGAATGGGAGGTGGAAGGGCCTGAGGGGCAGGGGGACATGCTGTTAAAGGGGAAGACAGGGTGGGAGAGGAGTAAGGGAGAGGTTAAGGGTGGCAAGGAAAACACAGGGCAGTCACATGACTGGGAGAGAGGAGTGGAGGTAGAGGGAGTGGTCATCTGACGTGTCTGTGTACTGTACATGGATGATGGTGTGTGCAGTGACTGGATGTGTATAATGGCTGAATGTTGGGTGGGTGAGTTGGTACGTATGCATTTCTTGGGAGGGGGGCAGTGAAGCAGCGTGGGGGAATGGGTGATGTGTGAGTGAATGTTGAGGTGGTATGTGCAAGTGAGGTGGATGCTGCAGGTGGTAGATACGGTAGTTGTGGTTAGTGCGGTTGTAGTGTGTGGGGTGTGTGACTGTGAGTCTGCTGTTGTGGTGATTGTGGGGATGACAGGAATGACAGCAGGACCACTGTGTGATGATGCTGTGCTGGCAGGTATGAGTGGAGAAGTGACTGTAGGTGAGGAGGTGGTGGGAGAAGTGTCTGTTGTTGTGTCTGCAGATGTGTGTTGTGTGTGTGCATGCCTCTGTGAATGTCTGTGATGCCCATGTCTGTTTTTGTGCACTTTGTCTGTTGTACTGGGTGTATGCGTGCGGGTTGGTGTGCCATGGACGGGTGTAGGGAGAGGGCTTGTCGATTGGGAACAGGTAGCTGGAGGGGGGACGGAAGATGAAGGGACACTGGCTGCCGTCAACGTGGACGCCCTAGCCTGAAACGATCTCTGAAGGCCAGATAAGGCACCGCGAATGCCTTCCAGGAACGCATTGGTCTGCTGCATCTGGAATGCCAGTCCCTGGATTACATTCACAATTGTTGTCTGCCCCACAGAGATGGGCCTCAGGAGGTCAATAGCCTCCTCATTGAGGGCAGCAGGGCTGATTGGGGCAGGGGCAGAGGTGCCTGCGCGAAGGAGACACCCACCCTCTTGGGTAAATAGGCACGGGCAACTGGGTGGGGTGCTACAGGGAGGGCTGTGCTGGAAAGGGGGGTGGCGGACAACAATGGTTGGTGTTCGTGTGGTACCAGAAGGGTCCGCCACTGCCAGGGAGCCACCTTTGGAGGAAGATTCTGAGTCAGATGTTGTGGTAGCTCCAGCCTCTGCTGTGGTTCTCCCCTCGACCCCCGTCCCACTGGTCCCCTCGGAATCACTGCTGGTCGCCTCCTGGGTCCCGTGGGCTGCAGCATCCCCACTCGCTGGTGCCCTTCCTCCCACGCCAGATGATGCTAATGCACAAATAGACAAAGGAGGAGAGAGAAAAGAAGGGTGGCAGAAACAGAAAGGGAGGAAAATATTAGAACCCACAATCTACTTCAAAAATAAACCATGCAGATAATGGTCCCTGCCTGCCAAACACTGGACAATATAGCAGTCTTTACCAAAAAGAGTTATGCAAGCTATGTCCCAACCCATTACAACCCTGCAGACCAAACCCTTTCATGGAGACACCTACATGCCCATCATTGCCAAAATGACTACTTCCAGAATCAAGCTCTGGACTATAACCAATCACATGTCATCCAGTTCAGGGTGATATCAATCTAAGCAGAAAGGGACACTAACTAACTGACAGGAATGTGAGGAGTACATGTGGTACAGAGGATCCACAGTTAGCACTTACCCTCTTGTGGCTGCTGTGCTGGCTTCAAGCGCCCATTCAAATCAGCGTACTCCATTAGGGGGTCAGGGTCCGACGTGCGCCCCTCCTACATTGGGAGGCCGTCCCCAGCTGGGCCTCTGCAGTCTTCCGGGCCCAGCGACACAGGTCCTCCCACCTCTTCCTGCAGTGGGTGCTCCACCAGCAATGGATCTCCAGGGTCCGCACTTCCGTGGCGATGGTTCGCCACAACCCTTTCTTCTGGTGGGTGCTGACCTGATTGGGAAACAATGAGAAAAGGGGGGACATGATGTCAATGATAATAATCCAGCAGTGAGCGTAAGCGACACACAGTGAACACTGCTCATGCACACTGGCAACGTCCCACACATATCAAGTGCATGCTACACACCTGGTCAGTCATGACATGTGAATGAGCACACACATACATTGTCAAACAACACACAACTTGTGGAACCATGGATGTTGTACTGACCTGTGGTCCTGGAGCTCCATACAACCGCCCATACAGGGGTAAGACCCCTTCCACCAGTTTTTCCAGCTCCTCTGTTGAGAAGGCTGGGGCCCTTTCCCCTGCAGTGCGTGCCATCACTGCTCCAAGAGAGAGGACACAGCAGCACACAAAGTGGAGGTCTGTATTTCCTGAATGCCAGGAGTCAAGTGAACTGTCTCACACAAAACGGCGGTTACGACTGCAGCGTTCATGACCGTCACCCCGGCGTTGATCGTCATTGGTACCAGTCTTCCACTGACATCAATGTTAACCAATGAGGAGTTGCACAGTGGTTCTGACCGCACTCCGCCATGACGACTTCCGCCGGCGGAACAAGGTCACTTCCAGCAGTCCAATGTATGCCGGACACAAGGGTGCCATTTTAGTTTGTGACATTACTGTCTTGAGTTTACACAGCTTCACTACCTGCCTGTCAACACAAAAACATACTGCAGGTCTGACATGGTGAATATGACACATGTAGTGCATGTCTAGCGAAGTGTACAGACTTGGCACACCAATTGTCAGCATATTTGACCAGTAAGGTAAAACACAGAAAAGGTGTAGGTGTAATTGTCCTGTATACGTCCATCCACACAGTAATCATGTGCCATCCTCTGGTTAGGTATGGATGTTAGAGTAATGTGTACTGTCTCATTACAAGCAACTCGCATTAGTATTACATAATCACTGGTGTGTGTCATACTGTATTGCCTACATTGTGACAGACATTCTGATTGTTGTTTGTATTGTCGCGTGGGCTCTCATTATCCTAAATGAGACTACTGGATTTCTAGGCAGCAGGATCGATCACGGTGTGGGGGACTGAGTCGGACCCACATGTAAGGAACTCTGTCACCCTAAATCCGTTTTTTGCTCCGGCTAACTAGCAGTGCCTCATTTCTCCCAAGGGGAAGAGATGATTGGGCAGCCGAGCGCATGACATCTTTGGAACTTCTCAGGGAAGTCGTGGTCACTCAGATCCAAACCAACTCTCTCATTTACAGTATGATCTCATATACAAATGACAAAGGCAGTATAAGTTTTATATAATGTTTTAATAAAACGACTGTATTTTAGATAATAAGGCGTGAGCTGCAATAACCAGAACCATACAACACAGTAGGATTGAAATAGTCACCAGGAGAGTAAAACATAAGAACAAAGCTATCATGGTGTCTAATAGTTTCTACTCTCCCTCTGCTTGGTCTATTTCGAGCACAGCATGTTAAGCTTCTAACTTGCCTTTCTGAATCCCTGGGGAGACATCAGCCCTCATACCTGAGCAAAGGCCTGTGATCTTGGTTCACCATCTGCAACAAGGCAGTCAGCGTCTAGTTGTGGTTTCCTGGTCGGAATCTCCCACTTGCGTGTATTGGGACAAGGAAGTGATTTTATAACTAACATGTCAGCGTGATCACAAAATGTCCCTACGCAGGAATGCCAAAGACTAAACTCCTACCACGTCTATTGGCAATGTACCAGACTGTATCCTTGACTGAAGCACAGAGTGAACAGGAATGTGTTATGGAGAACTCCAGTGCTGAAGTAGGCTAAACAGTGTGATATGAATAAAAAACAAGACCATAGAACTGGCTATTTGAAAAATAACAGTGCAAAGACTAATAAAAAGCATTTAGAGCAAAGTGCACAGAGGCTCTAAGCTGCAAGCAAATGAATAAAATACATCCAGGGCAAAGTGCACAAAGGCCTAAAGCCTGAAGCTAATACGCAAAGGATACGTAAAACTTACCACACTACAGTATCCCCACACACATTTGGCCAGAATGGAGTGAACAGGAATGCACCAATTTTCCGGCCACTTGTTGATCTGGAAACCATGGAAGAGTGCCACATCATCCTGACCTATCGACTGAACAGTTTGTGCATCAGGGAACTGGTCGTCCAGTTGAAGGCAAACCTTCTGCCGGGTTTGAGGAATCCCCATGCCATCCCTCCAACAGTCCTGGTGTTGTCAGTCCTGCATTTCCTGGCAAGTGGCTAATTTCAGAGCATAGTGGGACTGGCTGCAGGCTTTTTGCAGTTCTGTAAGGGGTTGCAGGATGTGTTGGATCCCCTACTCAAGCATGTGCACAGGTACATTAAGTTCCCACTAGCCCCAGATTTTCCCACTGTGAAAGCAGCCTTCTACAACATCTCAAATGACCCACATTTAATTTGGGGCCATTAATGGGACTCACCTTGCCCTGGTTCCTCCGAGGATCAATGAACAGGTTTATAGGAACAGAAAGAGTACATATTCACTCAATGTACAAGTGGTGTGTCTTGCAGACCAATACATAACACATGTGAACACTAAATTCCCTGGATCAGGGCATGATTTCTACATCCTGAGGAACAGCAGAGTCCCTGCAATAATGTCCCAACTGCAGGGCGAAAGGGCCTGGCTCATAGGTATGTGAAATTCTCTCCATGTCAGACATCTATACCCCTCAAGACCCAGTCAGCACTCCGCCTAGAAATGTTACTCATGGCCATGTTTCCTTTCCCACACATGTGACTCCAGATAACCCAACCTGCCCTGGCTCCTGACACCTGTGAGACATCCAACTACATTAGGGGAGAACAGGTCCAATGAGGCACTTGGCCAGACAAGGCATGTGATTGAACGTACTTTCGGTCTCTTGAAAGCCAGATTTCGTTGTCTCCACGTGTCTGGTGGTGCACTACAGTACAATCCAGGGAAAGTCTGCAAGATCATTATTGCATGCTGCATGGTCCATAATCTGGCCCTCAGAAGGCACATTCCACTGTTGGAGAAGGGGGACGTTAATGCTGGAGCTGTGTCTGTGGCCGGGGACTCTGATGCTAAGGGGGAGGCAGACGAGGATGAGGCACATGACAAGAGGACTGACATGATTCGTAACTACTTTCCGTGATGTACAGGTGTGTCTGCATTACATATCCTCTGTGCATGTTAGATGTATTGTTGAAGGCAGTCTGTAGGCAGTATTTGCATGCATCAATGTATGTGTGGGGACTGGAGCCTTACATATTGGTTGACGACCTTGAAGGGTAGGTGCTTCACTATGAGGGATAGTGGAAATGCAAAGCTGCTAACCTCATTTGTAGTATGCTGGTGCTATTGCGGTACAGCCTTAAAGTTGTTGTGAAGGTTTTGGGTCCTAAGACTGCCTATTTGGGGTTATGTTTGGGGGACTTCTCACTCTTGTCCTGCTGCGTAGGCATATCATGCTTTGGCATCTGCTAGGTGTCAGGTACCTGTTTATGACTAATCAGGGAGTTGCGCAATTGAGGATGTGACCTATGTATCATCTTTCCTGTACCACACGTGTGTGAATACCAATGCAGTCCCTCATTTATGGTGCAACATGGGGACACTCATCTTGTGTTTGTGCTCAACTGCTATTGATGTATGACTGTAGTTTATATTCCTACCACCTTGTACCTCTTTCCATTAATTTATCACTCTTCAGGTGAAATCTCTGTTTGCAGTCTGCTTGCTGTATTTGCCTGTTGGTGTAGTTGACAGTGGATGTTAAAACACAATGGATGTATTTACACACCTGCTGGAGTATCACAATACATATGTAACTTGGACATCTGTGTTTTGTAGAACTGTGTATTATGTTTTTGTTCTTCAACATATTTGGCAATACTAACAATAGAGAGACATGCACCATGACTTGTGATTATAGGTATTTATTTAGTGCAGCACTTCACAGTCCAGTGGAATGGGCTAGTGGTCTAGGTGATGATCAGAGTAGCTGGTCCAGCTCTTAGCTTCATAGGCCCTGTGGCCATTAGCCTCGGAATGATGTGACCTTGGTGTTGGACAGCCAACAGGGTGATACAGTGCACACAAGGATGACATATCAGAAGAGGGATCACTTCCTGGTGGGGGGATTGCTCTTGGTCTGGGGTCCTGCAGGATTTCTGGATGGGTGACTGATGGATTAAACCCAGAACTGTGACTGGGGGTGAATGTTTGATTTGTTCTGCATTCCATCCATCTTCTGTTGTTTTTGCATTTGTTGCCCCAAGTGGGAAGGGTAAGCCCAGACGTGGATCCCGTGCTTGCTATGCCACCAGATTCAAGCTAGCTTGGCTGAAGAAGGGTGATACCCTGAAACCGGTCCCAGGATGCTCGTTTCTGGTCCAGGGAAGACCAGGCTGGCAGTTCAGGCAGTTCAGGCTGATACAGTGTGAGACACCCCATTTGCAAACACAACAGTAAATATTGACCCAAATAAGTATACTTGAAGAAACAAAGCATCAAATTTGATACAATTTCAAAATGTCCAATCCAGTCCAAAAGTTTATTGAATAAATATCTTCAATCACTCAGTAGCCTGTTCCCTTCAAAGCATACCGGTGGCTTGGGGAGGCTACCATTTCCAAGTCATGTAACACTTATTTCAAAAGGGAGAGGGAGTAACACCCCCCTCCCAAAGGAAATCCTTTGTTCTGCCTTCCTGGGCTTGAGCTGCTCAAGCAATAGGAGTGCACAAACCTGTCTGTGAGGTGGCAGCAGGTGGGACTACCTGGAAATCCTCAGAAGGCTGTAGGAGCAATGATGGGGTCCTCTAAGGAGCCCCCAGAGTGCATGGAATCATACAACCAATACTTGCAAAAGTATTGGGGTATGATTCCAACATGTTTGATACCAAACATGCCTAGGTTTGGAGTTACAGTTATGTAGCTGGACATAGGTAGTGACTTATGTCCAGTACACAAGTAATATGGCATCCCTGCTCTTACAAAGTCCAGGAAAATGGGTCTGGAGTTTGTGGGTGCACCTCTGCTAGTGCAGGGGTGTCCTCACACACAGGTACCCGTACCTGCCCTCTCGGCTGAGAGGGCCTACCATAGGGGTGACTTGTAGTGACCTGGTGCAGTGACCTATAGTAAAAACGGGTGCATGCACCTGGTTAACACAGACTGCAATGGCAGACCTGCAGAGCCCTTTTCATTGGCTCCCTATGGGTGGCACAATGACTGCTTAGCCCATAGCGATTTCCTGGAACCCCAATGCCCTGGGTCCCTGGATACACTATACTAAAGGGTTACATGGGGGCACCAGTATGCCAATTGTGGGATGAAATACAGAGTTTTGGGACAGAGGGTATAATCACTGGGGTCCTGGTTAGTAGGATCCCAGTGAACACAGTCAAACACACTGACATCAGAAAAAAAAGGGGTAACCATGCCAAGAAAGAGGGTACTTTTCTACACATCTGCCCATTGCCTTCTGCTTACTCTGCTTTTACAGACAGGGTTGAACAATGTGCTAACACGTGAATTTGTTATTGCCAGTTTCATAAACTTAAAATCTCTAAGAATGATGACACCTTGGGTACGGAAGAGGAGGCAAAGTCAAGTGATTTGTGAGTGTTCACAGCAGATCAGATTCGAATCCCACTGCAATCACTTGGCCATTTCTGCAGTAGGAGGTGTATTACCGGAAAGTAGATTTTCAACTTTCCAATAGTACCTCAACCCAAAATCCCTGTAAACGGAAACACAGGGTACTTTAGAGCTCACAGTTTAATCATAGGATTAAGTGAAAGGACAGACATAACTGACCTTTCTTACAGAACCAGGATCAATACATTGGTATTTGTTGGACCTGTCCCTTGTGGCAGGTTCATCCCCTGACTATTTGCCTCCTTCCTCCTATTTTTTCTGACCTCTCGCTGTTGACTCAAGGACTCTGAGCACTTTATCACTGCTGATCAGTGTTAAAGTGCAGGGGTCAGATGTATCATTCTAAACAATTATTACCCAATTGTGATGTTTTGCAAATCGCAGTTAAGGAATTGCTATTGGAATGTATGAAACTCCAGGAGTTCAATATTGCGATTCGCAAAGGCTCGCAAATTGACCTACATCATTAATATTCAGGTAGGTCACAATTTGCGAGCCATTGCGAATGGCTACAATCACAGGGATGGTGGCCTGCTGGGCTCAGCAGACCACCATGTCTGTGATTGCATTTCAATAAAGCAATCTTTTTTTTCTTTTAATGCAGCCCCTTTTCCTTAACCTCTTAGCTGCTGGGCCTTCCCCTCCGGTGCTGAGCCCTTTTTTGGTTATTTGGGGTAGTTAGCGTTTAGGCCTTCATAACTTTTTGTCCACATAACTATCCATGACAAATTTGCATCCTTTTTTTCCAATATCCTAGGGATTCTAAAGGTACCCAGAGTGTGGGGTTCCCCTGGAGGAGACCAAGAAATTAGCCAAAATACAACAACATTTTAGTTTTTTAAAAGGGAAAAAAGGGCTGCCAAAGAAGGCTTGTGGTTTTTTCCCTGAAAATGGCATTAACAAAGGGTTTGTGTTGCTAAAATCACCATCTTCCCAGATTTCAGGAACAGGCAGATTTGAATCAGAAAACCACATTTGTCAACACAATGTTGGCATTTTACTGGGACATACTCTATTTTTAGTATTTTTTGTGCTTTCAGCCGCCTTCCAGTTTGTGACAGGAATGGGTGTAAAACCAATGCTGGATCCTGAAAAGCTAAACATTACTGAAAAATAGACAAAATTCTAAACTCAGCAAGGGGTCAATTGTGTAGATCCTACAAGGTTTTCCTATGGAAAATAACAGCTGAAATAAAATAATATTGAAATTGAGCTAAAAAAATAGCCATTTTTCTCCACGTTTTACTCTGTAACTTTTGTCTGCGATGTCAGATTTTTTAAAGAAATATACCGTTACGTCTGCTGGACTATTTTGGTTGTGGGGATATATAGGGCTTGTAGGTTCATCAAGATCCCTAGGTACCCAGAGCCAATAAATGAGCTGCACCTTGCAATGGGTTTTCATTCTATACCGGGTATACAGCACTTAATTTACTGAAATATAAAGAGTGAAAAATAGGTAGCAATAAAACCTCTGTATTTCCAAAATGGGCATAATATAAGGTGTTGAGAAGCAGTGGTTATTTGTGTACATCTCTGAATTCTGAGGTGCCCATACTAGCATGTGAATTACAAGGCATTTTTTCAAATAGACGTCTTTTTTTACACACTGTCTTACATTTGGAAGGAAAAAAAAAGGAGAAAGACAAGGGGCAATAACGCTTATTTTGCTATTCTGTGTTCCCCCAAGTCTCCCGATAAAAATGGTACCTGAGTTGTATGGGTAGGCCTAATGCTCGAGACAGGAAACGCAACATGGACACGTCACATTTTTACATTGAAATCCGATGTGTTTTTGCAAAGTGCCTAGCTGTAGATTTTGGCCTCTAGCTGAGCCGGCACCTAGAGAAACATAGAAAACCCGTACATTTTTAAAAACTAGACTCCTAGGGGAATCCAAGATGGGGTGACTTGTGGGGCTTTCACCAGGTTCTGTTACCCTAAATCCTTTGCAAACCTCAAAATGTGGCCAAAAAAACACTTTTTCCTCAAATTTCGGTGACAGAAAGTTCTGGAATCTGAGAGAAGCCACAAATTTCCTTCCACCCAATGTTACCCCAGTCTCCCGATAAAAATGGTACCTCACTTGTGTGGGTAGGCTTAGCACCGCGACAGGAAATTCCCTAAAACACAATGTGGACACATCACATTTTTCGAAAGAACACAGACCTGTTTTTTGCAAAGTGTCTAGCTGTGGATTTTGGCCTCTAGCTCAGCCACCACCTAGGGAAACCTACCAAACCTATGCATTTTTTAAAACTAGACACATAGGGGAATCGAAGATGGGGTGACGTGGGGCTCTCACCAGGTTCTGTTACCCAGAATCCTTTGCAAGCCTCAATATTTGGCAAAAAAAACAACTTTGTCCTCACATTTCGGTGATAGAAAGTTCTGGAATCTGAGAGGAGCCAAAATTTTCTTCTACCCAGCATTCCCCCCAGGTCTCCCGATAAAAATGGTATCTCACTTGTGGGGTAGGCATAGTGCCCATGACAGGAATATATCACACAACGGTCAATGTTGGTCCTTACATGAGGGCAACTGTTGATCCTGGGTGATCCATTCCTGACGCAGACACTGGGTACCGGCTCTCAAGTGGGTTAGTGTTTTTATCAGGACAGGTTAGGAAACACTGGGTGGTAGGAATTTTATGGATACCAGCATATTCTTTTAGTTTGTGGGACAGAAATGCAAGAAAAAAATGATTTTTTATTCAACATTTCAGCTTTGCAGGGTTTTCTGGGTAAGAAAACTTTGGGGAATCCACACAAGTCACACCTCTCTAGACTCCTCCAGATGTCTAGTTTCCAGAAATGTCTTAGTTTAGTATGTTTCCCTATATGGCCGCCGAGCCCAGGACCAAAAACCCAGGTGCCTGCCTTGCAAAACCAGTTTGTTTTGTGATAGATAATTTTGATGTCTCCACAATACAATTTAGGTGGTTGAATTTGGGGCTAAATTAAATTGGAGAGCTCCCAAGAGAGCATTCTCTCTCTGTGCTTGCCACCGCATGCACCTGTCCTCTGGGTTGGGCTAACCCGCTATTGTCCCATTGCACAGACTACTTGCGAATGGACAACAGGGCTGTCCTCATCACCTCCTTCATAATTACTGGAACAGGAGTTATTGAATGGGACTCCTCCGACTGAAAAATCACTCCCAGAGTCTGCGCCATTGTCCTATCCCTCAGATGCTGTCTCAGTATCTGCTGTCTCAGTCTCTGATCCTATGTCAGAGCTGTCCTCTATAACCTCAATGAGGGCTTGAGCAGCAGTCATCCAATGAGACACCATATCTGCTACTGGCTAAAGTGTTGCTCCAAAACACTAGCCTACGTAGACAGTCACAAAATTGCTCACCTCAAATGTCTTCTTATCTAGCAAAGTTTTTAAGCATAGGATCAGAACAGCACTATCTACGCCAAGCTAGAAAGTGACAAAGTCTTTTGCCAATTGTACAGCAAAATCTTTAAGCATAGGATTGACACAGTGTCATCCTCGCAGAGCTGTAAAATGACATGTAAAATGTAAAAAGACTTTGTCACTATCTAGCTCGGCGTGGATAGCACTGTGCTAATCCTATGCTTAAAAACTTTGCTAGATAAGCAGACATTTGAGGTGAGCAAATCTAGAGTGTCGCTGGTGTTGCAGGGTGCCCCTTACTAGAGCTGCTCTCTGCCTAAATTTGGGAACTTCCCAGAGTTCTCTCTTGTTTTTTTTGCATAATGTCTGTGTCTGCGTCTATCTATATAGATATATCTATCTACATTGATAGATATATATATATATATATATATATATATATATATATATATATAAATGTATAGATATATTTTTTTTTTTAGTAGTTGTATGGTTTCCTTGGAGGCCATAATGGCTCCAAGCGAAACCATACAACTACAAAAAAAAATTATTGCCCCCACACGGGCGATCCCCTGTCAATTTCTTTATTTTAAATTAAGCCCCTACCTTTCTTCCCCAAAAAATATGCCCGGGGGGCTGTTTGCCGAGGGGGCAATAGTCTCCCCTTTCAAACGATGCCTTCCCGAATGTAGGGAAGGCCATTTGGGGCTCTTTTCCCCATTGGCCGCAAGGCTGCTTCCTGCTCCGATGGGGAAAACAAAACAGTGACATCAGCGCTCCTCGGTGCGCGCTGATGTTTCAAAGGGGGCGGGTAGGGGGTGGGGGGTCAGGGGAGACAGGGAAGCTCTTCCGTGTCTCCCGTTTTTTTTTTTTTAAACAACACACCTGAGGCTTTTTTAACTCCCTCCATGGTGTCAGCCACTAGTCGGGACCCACACCAGGGAGGTAGTGTGGGCGTCGGCCACACAAGGGGTTAAAGGAAAACAGGATGCATTTAAAAATGAACAATGAAAAGTTTTCTTTTCATTTTTTAAGAGCCTGCTCTTAAAAAAACGTTTCGCATGCATTTACAAAGAAGAAGGGGTCCCTTGGAGACCATTTCCCTTTTGGAAATGGGTTACAATCTACATTAATTAGGTGGCAACTGCAATTGTTTTGCGACTCCATTCACGGTCGCAAAACAATCATACCTCTGCAATTCGGTATTAGGAAGGGATGCCTTTGACACGCCCCTTCCTAATACCGAATCGGAATGTAGTCGCAATCCAATTGGCGATTCAGTAACAAGTTACTGAATCGAAAACTGGACTTGTTACATACCAAAATGCATTTTTGCGATTGCAAAAATGTTTGATACATCTGACCCCCAGGTGCTCTTCCTTCTAAAGTTGGTATGATTGGCTTAAAACTACTGGCATATTTAATTTACCTGTAAGTCCCTTGTACTGTGGTATCTCTACACCCAGAACCTGTAAATTAAATGCTACTAGTGGGCCTGCAGCGTTACTACATGTAAGTCACCCCCTAAGGTAGGCCCTAGCTAGCCCTATGGGCAGGGTGCTATGAATGTAGAAGGCAGGACATGCGCCTAGTAGTGTGGCCTGTCCTGGTAGTCACAAACAGCCTATTTGGGTTCTCACTGCTGTGAGTGCTGCCTCCTCATAGGATTGTATTGGAAATGCCCTATTGTCTGATTTATGAGGGGTAGCGTAGGCATGTTTGGTATGGTTGTAATGGTAGTGAGAACTGCTGCTTACTGGTGTAGGTGGATTTTTTATTACTATTACGAAAGTGCCACTTCTAGAAAGTGAGCATATCTCTGTGTTTATGACTCTGGTGTTTTGCAGCTTGACTCCAATCCACGACTGGGCAGAGTGACAGTTGGGATCTGTGCATTCTTTTCAGACAGCCTGTACACAGGGAGGGTGGAAGTGTCAAAGAGGTGCACCAGCATACTGAATAGTCTTCCGGGGCTGAGAGAAGGGAAAGGCATTTGTAAAGGCTGTGCCCTGGCCTCACACAATAGGGCCGTTTCCCCCCAATTGATGTTTGGAGCCTATGCTAGAGGAGAGAGGGAGCACTCCCAAAACCAGTTATAAGTGGTTGGAACCTCCTCTCACCTTTTGTTTGTAAACACACTGTAAAACTGAGTATAAGTACAGGGGAGTTTTCCCCACAATTTGGGGACTCTTTGGAACTAACTTGAAACTGGACACAGAATGCTGGAGGGACTCACAATGAACAGCCATGGACTGCTGCTGCTGTGCTGACCTGTGACCTGCAGGTTCACTAGGAGGAACTGACACTGATTACGTCCACCTTGGGCTGGCCTGCTGCTGGGCCCTGCCACCAGTGCTCCTTTTTCTTTGACTGTTGTCCCCCAGATGCTGGGTGCCATGGCCCTGGACCCCTTCACAAGTTGATATTGCCTGGAGGGCGCTTTGCCAGCTTTTCCTGAAGCGCTTTGAAAGCACTTCCCTTGTGGTCAATTTTTGCACTGGAACGTGCTTGCTGGTTTGCGCTTGAAAGCACTTTTCCGACGCCGAGAACCACCACCACGATTTTCAAAATGCGCTGAAGGCGCGCTGCCCCTAGGAACTCTGGGGCACCAACAGAGTGAAGGAAGGAACAAGCATGCTCCTATCGTGCCCCCGGGGTAAACCGCGCTCTGATAAACACCCCCAGGGCAGAAGCAGTCACCCACTCTTGTGCCTGTTGTCTCCTACGGCCCAGGTGGGCCGCAGCCTAGATTAGGAAGCTGGGCAGGGGAAGGAAATCATCATCTGATGCTCCCCCGCCCCACCGTAGCCCCTTTTTTTGTTGTGGACGGGCAGGGGGGAAGGAAGCCTCATCGAAGGCTCCCCCTGCCCCAACGGAGCCCCAAAGTGCCCTTGCAGGATGCAGGCTGGGTAAAAGCCTCGCTGGAGGCTCCTTGCCCCACATAGTCCTCACTTGTTGTTTTGGGCCACCCGCGAGAGTCGGTTGAGACACCCACTGGGCCCATATCGTGATTGCTGTATTTGCCCCTCCCCCCTCTGGAGGGCCAGTTGAGACCCAGGGAGGCCCCAGAGAGCGTGGGCCCCAGGAGGGGCCCTTTATTAAAAACCAGAGGGGGTGTGTGTCACCCCTCCCCATGAAATTACTGCGAGGCTCCCATTTAGCGTAGTGGAGCACTTCCTGGTCCCCTTTGTTTGCTGCCTGGCAATGGAAGTGCCTTTCATCATAACAGGTAATTTTGAAAGGACTTCATATTCAAATGTTCCTAGTATGGGCATGATTGATTTATATGTTAACATGCCTAGTTTCATGATGTGCTACATATATGTACTAGTGGTCCTTTTATAGGCATAACATACTTATTTGTTTTCCATATGTTTTATAATGTTCCTGATATGGGCATTTATGATATTTCTATGGCAAGTGCATTTGTGTAGTAATGTGATTCCGGACTACTGCTTACGTTGCAGAATAATAAGTAACCTTCTGGCTCTGCAGAGTAACTAATGTGTAACGTTCTGACAACTGCTTGGTTAGTAGGATATTACTGACATTTGTGTTTGGTCTAATAATGGCATTGTGTACTATACAGTATATTTTCTTATTACTTGGTGTTGTGTTTGCTTTGTGGTGGGGATAGTGTGTCACGTGTGTTGTGGGCTGTGAAAACGCTTTACACTAGTCTCTGGGATAGGCCTGACTGCTCATGACAAGCTACCAAGGGGGTGAGCAGGGGTTATCTGGGACATGTAAATCCTTGCCCTGACTAGAGTGGGTGGGTTCTGCCTGGTTTAGGTGCATACCCTAGCCAACCAGAAACCCCATTTCTAACAGTATTTCTCATAGCTTTGGAAGAAAGATGTGGCCAGTCTATACAGTTCCCAAAGGTGAGGAGCAAAATCCTTTGTGATTACCCCCAGCACGTCATTCTCCATAACCGCTGTAGGCTTTTGAAAGTGCTTGGCAATCATATCCTATTGCTACCATCTGGGACCAGATTTATTAATATTTCATGCACCACAGAGCAGAACGACAACTTGCTGCACTGTTAGGAAGGGAGGAATAAACCATGTTTACCAATATAAGGATCATTCCTGTTCTCTGCCTGTGCTAGTGCACTATCTGTTGCCTAGCACCAACACGGCACCCTTGCACTATGGTACACGGGTACCTCAGTTACAGGCAGGATTGTCCATGTGCAGGAAGGTACACTTTCCTGCACTAAAACAATCCTTAGACGCTTCTTACTCTTTCTAAGTGTGCTGCAGAATTCATCACACTTAGAAAGAGGAAACAATGAGGAAAAAGATATTTCTCCTGGTTGCACCTTCCCCAGGAATACGTGACAATTGGAGGCATTCCCAGGTTTACCAGTCTTGGTATATCTGAGAATGCACCAAAAAGCATGGGTGGATGCATGGAACACCTATGTTTCACCCATGAAACGCCTTCCCCGGGGAGAGTAACACAAGGTTGTCTTGCGCTTCCTTGCGTTACTCCAGATTTGCCCAGCAGTGCAGTGCCACACAAGGTGGCCTTGCATTACTTGGTAAATCTGAATTTAGTATTGTGTTGCCCTTGCCCCTAGAGCTTTCTGTGACAGATGGGGTGGACCAGGAAACATGAGAGTTTTCAGTGACAGCGCTCCTGTGCAACACACCCTTTTCTACCCCAACAGGTCTGCAAGAAAACCAGGAATTGTTTTGCTGGAAGCCAGTTACTACCACCGATGTTAGGGCTTTTTAACATCCTCAAGTCAATTAAAGGATGGCTCAAGCCTCTTGGCTGGTGAAGACAATCCTGCTCCGGTGTTTAGACGCGCGGGCTGGGAAGAGAACCAGAACTGCAAACAGGAGCAACTCTCCTAGTGCTGAGTGCTTAGAAATGACCTCCAAAGTGAGTTATGCTATGAATGAGAAAGTCACAGTTATAGCACCCTAAATATCAACATGTTTGTAAATATTTAAAACAATCGAAGTAAAACTGGTGGAACTGAAACAAATGATTTTGTTTTCGACTTACGTCCCCATTATGGGTGGTTAAAAAGTCCCCCATTATGTACCTGTCCATGTCTTACCATTCCTGGGTCCATCGGAATCTAAGGGCCACTTGTAATTGAGGAAATACTCACATTTTACCAAAAATAGTGGACTCTTGTACCATATTCATCATCAACTCACCTTTATTCGGCTATCAGCCATAAAAGGAAAATACAGTCAAAGAATCATCGTTTAAATACCAGATAATCATATGAATACTAGAACCAGTTTGCTTAAATACAATTGGTGCTCCTAAAATCAATAAATAGCAATCAATTTCATCATTACTTACACTAGAAAAAAGAATTTAAAATTCCTAAAATATATGTCCTGCCCGAAATAATAGCATTGTTTTGTTAGAGAGCTGTTTTAGCATTATATAAAAACAATTAATAAATATGGAGTGATATTCTTAAAATACAGAGAAACTATATTCTTCCTTCAATGTAAGAACTTGATTTATATCTTAAACAGAATAACTACCCAAGGTCTATTAGCTTACAAGGAGGGGAACCCGTTAACCATTTAAAACATCATAAAATGTATCTGTAAGTATTAGTTAAATCTAAACTTATTAAAACCTCAGGCCCTCCTTGTCCCTAATAAATGAAATTGCTAGAAGAAAGCAGCTTATTCCAAAGACAATAAATGGGGTAGTATTAGACCTTAGCAGTCTGGCCGCTTCATTACAATTTCTAATTCCTACATTCCTACAGATAGGTCGAATCAATTTTTTCCTTGGCTTATCGTAGGCTTTACAGATTAACAAGACATGATCCACTGTTTCAATGGTCTCCATGTTACACAACCCACACTTCGTCTCATGACTATTCTCGCTCTGAGGACCCCATTTGATAGTGAATGCCTTGGGTCTGAAGGATCCCTTATCGAAACTTCATAGATAGTGCTTTCGCTCGCCTAGGATGAATTCTATCTAACCATTCCTCAGCTCTTGGTATTGGCTTAATATCCAAAAAACTCGATGTCAGTCTACCCAAGTCCTTACTGCGGAAAAGACTAATAGAGGAAAATTCCCAGTAAACTTGCTTTAATAGAGTCTTGGATTGTGACGTGAGTATATGGGGATCATCCCAATATGATTTCAGCCCTAGGTTATAAAACCAATACTTTATGTGATGAAGCCACAGAAGTGAAACTGATTTATCAAGGTCCATTATCTCAATTAGTGCTTGTCTATAATGTATCAGTTCAGGGATTGTCCAAAGTCTACACCAATAGAGTAAAGGCCTCAGAGCTGCCAGTTTACCTATTTGCTTCATGTTTATATCATAGGTGAGAGGGATCAGTGGAGTAGATGTTGGCAATCCCAATACCCCCCTCATAAAACTGTTTTCTTGAGATATTAATGGGGTAAGGTTTGCAATTCCCCAAAGCTCAGCACCATATAAGACAGCAGCCTGCGCTTTGTATCTATAGACTTCAAACACTGGTGAAACGATCCCAGTTCTTGAGCTTTTATAGTTGTTATTTATCGCCATGGAGCTGTGGACTAAAGAAGTTGCAGCTTTGTTAACATGCGGCGTCCAGGACAACTTAGCATCCAGCAATATCCCTAAGTAGTTACAGTTTTTTACTCGCTCCAGTTCATGCCCCTTAATCAAGATACTTCTTTTAAGTGCTTTATGGGGATTGACAGCCAGATATTTTGTCTTATTTGCATTTATTTCCAGCCCCTTCAGACTACAATATTTACTAAACGTTTCTAATAAGGTTTGAAGACCCATGGGGGTTTGCGATAGTAAGATGGTATCATCCGCAAACAGGAGAGCGGGGACTCGATCTCCATTCAATCTTGGTGAGTCATGGTTACTCCGTTTGAGATACTCTACCAGGTCGTTGATATATAACAAAAAGAGGGTTGGGGCAAGCACACAACCCTGCCTCACTCCCCTCTTAATAGGTATTGGGTCAGTCAGCTCTCCATTTGGACCCCACCGTACCTTTGCGTATGTGTTTTCGTGCAACCTCTTTATCTGGTGCAAGAGGTTCCCCGGCATACCCTGGTTCCCTAACGCAGCCCATAGAGAGTCTCTTGGAACCAGATCAAAGACCGCTCGTAAATCCACAAATGTAATATAAAGGTGGCCCTTTTTTAATTTTGCGTATTTCCACATTATTACTAGTAACCTGAAGGCCTGGTCAATTGTGCTTGTCTGCTGCCTGAAGTCTGCCTGGTATATTGTCAAAATGCTTTTTTCTTCTATCCAGCAGCCTATTCTATTCAGCAGCTGCCTAGCAAACATTTTTTGCATGACATCGATAAGGCTAATTGGCCTATAATTCCCAGGGTCTTCTCTAGAACCTTTTTTATAGACATGGATTATTTCCGCACCTTTCTATGTCTCAGGAACTGGCTCTCCCCTTGCTAAGGCATTGCAGAGTAGATTTACATAGGGTGCCCAAATTTCTATGTTATATTTGAAAAAAAAATCCCCTGGGATTTTGTCCAAACCTGGGGCTTTACCTGATTTAATCGCTTCAATGGCAGTCACCGTTTCTTCCAAGCTAAACTGTATATCAGGAAAAATGCCCCAGGAGGGTACTTCTTTGTACAGGGAAGAATATGAATCAAGATTGGAAAAGACGGAATAGAGGTGCGTAAAATGGTTGACCCACGCACTGGGATCTATATGATGTTCAGTATTATATGTCCCCTCTTTCCTGCCATGAGTAACTATTTTCCAAAAAGCCACTGCGTCATTGCATTTGGCTGCCTCTAAGAGGTCATGTCATTTTTTGTCCTCCCAGTTTTTTTGTGCTGTAGCCAGAATTTTCCTGTAACCAGCCCTTGCCTTTTGCACGACTATTTAATTTTTCTGCTTTAGGGCCTCTATCAATAATGTTTTTCCCTCTCTACATTCTGTAGTATACCAGGGGTTAGATGGAGTGATTTGCTCCTTGCCCTTTTTATACTTTTGGTGTATTTGTTTAGTAAAATAGGGTCTTAGTGCAGTACTCATTAATTGATGAATATCCATGATAGGGATGTCAGTGCAATTTTTATGGGCATGGGGTTTCAGCAGTGCTGTATATGTGTTATAAATGTTTGTCATAACACCCAAGTTGCCCACTATCACCGGCCATTTTAATGCCCTTCGGTTATTACTAAGAGTAGGATGTAGCTCCACCTTATCCTTTTCTATGCAGTTCAGGTCTATGAGGTAACCCCTAAGTTCAATTACTAACGGAAAGTGGTCGCTTTCCCTCCTCTTATCTATCTTAAAGGTCACTATTCTCTCCCATGTAATAGTGCTATGCATAATATAATCTAGTTTTGAGCCTATGTTACCTCTCTGGAAAGTATCCATATTAAGACCACCTTGGCCCACTCTACCGTTGCACGCCCTCAGTCCATGCTTTAGTGTGAGGCCCATAAGTTGTAAAGCAGCAACCGTACCGGGGACGGACTCTTCAATTGATAGGTGGGGGACTGCTCTTTCTAGGTCTTCATCTTCTGCCAGAAGTTCAAGGCCAATTTTAGGTTCATAGTTGCAATTAAAATCTCCCCCTATCATAATTGTCTCTCCTACCGGGATTTTTTTAAGCATGCCATGTAATATTTCTATTTCATGTGACTCCTGGTTAGATCTTCTGGGCCTTATATACACATTAAACATATGGGATAACACCTTATTTTTGTCCCCTAATTCCAACCACAGAATGTCGGGATATTAAGGGAAATTTTCACCCATACAACCAGCCCCCCAGACGGCCTTCCTCTTGCTGCGGCAGTTGCACTAATAAAGAAAGTTTTATACCCCAGTTTATGCGGTGGATCCTTTAACCAAGTGTCTTGAAAGAGACAAACATGAAATTGTTCAATATAATCATGCCAGTCAGGGTCTATAAGCTTGCTTTTTAGGCCTGCTACATTCCAGGAGACCATAGAGACTAATCACCTTCCAGTTGAGATCATATCATTGGTAATAGGGCTCTGAGATATGGTCAATTCCTTTCTACGGGGCAAATGCTCCTCAATGCTCCCTACTCTTATAACTTGGTGATTATTTCGATCCTGGGAAGAAACTGCTATTTGGTCACTAATCGGTCCCAAATATACTTGATCTAGTTGTGTTAGTCAATCAACTGTTTCAAGATCAGAATCTCCTTTTCTCATTTGCTCTCCCCAATTCCTGTGTTGTTTATTCCTCTGAGATGTAAGCTTGCAAGTATGTGGATCCAGGCTAAACCTCATAGCATTTTTTATGGGAGCACTGGCTCTCTGTTCCATATTAATCAGACCTTCATTTAGTCTTTCATCCCTTAATATCAGAGCAACAACATCTTGCTTCCCAACTTCCCCTGGCATCCTTTCCTCCCTTGTAATATCTGAGCGGATTAGGGATAAGCAATGTCGTTTATGTCTGATCCAGTGTATAGGTTTGTTCTTTAGGGAATCCTCATCCTCTATACTATTTTGGGCCAATCTCAGGACATTTAGCAAATAAATTACCTCAGCCCCAGAAGGCCTTAGTTTTCCCTCAGGGAGTCTACTCCTTATAATAGGGGGCATACTACCATTATATAATTTAGTATAGGGTTTTAATGTACGTTTCATCTTCTCTTCTTGTAACCCTGTTTCAAAACTGGGCTCCCTTGAGGGATTCGCAGAATCTTGTTGTAACTCTCCTACCTTAGCTACAGAATAATTGCGTGACCCCATATTACACCCATTTTCCTCTCTCTTAATGGTGCATATGGAATACTGGCTGTAGTTAAAGTGGGGTTGGACAGGACATTCAAACTTTGGGGGGACATTGGTCTGCCCTGTAAATGTAGTGATACTGTTGAAGTCTCCTCTGCACTCTGGTCTCTATGGGTTCCCAAACTCCCCCCATTTTTCACAAGAGCTGATAATGTTCCTACTTCGAGTTTTAACTCTCTAACTTCCTGCATTAATCCAATCATTAGGTCATAAAGATCTGTTAGACCCATTGTTTTACATTTTAAGCAGTTTTCTGGGTCTTGGTTAGCTAATGATGGATTCTCTATAGCTATCTGTACTAAGGGGATAGTTTGGTCATACTTGCCCACGGGTTTCCCCTCCTGGACCTTATGAGCTTTGTTGGAAGCGGGTTCTGCAAGGACTGCATAATTGTTAGAACACTCAATGTCGCTCTTCTACACATGGCCCTTCTTCCTAATACTTCCTAGTGTAGTTGGGTGATGACATATAGTCCGTGTTATATCATCTTTGTGATTAGTTATCCTGATAGCGGGGGTAGGTTTTCCTCTTGCTGGCTATCACTCTCTTCCCTATCAATTGATTTCTCTTTCCCTAGTTCTGTTTTCTTTGTATAATAGGAAGTTATCTTTTTATCAGAGCCCTCCCGAGGGGCGGACCTATTACTTAGTAAAGACTCTGCCTCCTCTATAGGGTCATCGATTTCAGATATCGTACAAATCTCGCCTGCATTCCTAAGTTTGTTTGTGGATTTCTCCTTCCCCCGTGGGGGTTCTGATGCCTTACATTTCCCCATATCTTCTTACCAACTATTTAATTCTTCGCCTCTACAAGATCTAAAACAAGGGCTCTAGGCTCTTGCCCGGTGGTGCTATTTGAGTTATCCTAAAGTACCAAGCAGGGGATACTAGGCCCCTGGGCAGACTGGATTTTCTAGTCCCCTTCAATTCCGGTAAACACTACCCTACCTGCCAAGCCTCTCTCAGGGGTAGCAGCGTCCCACTCGTTAGCTATATACTTAATTAATTACACCCCCCAAATTTAGCCACCAGTATCAGCAGATAAACTTGAGTATATAGTATTAGTAGAGCCAAATAAAATGTTACTACTCAATTTAAGATGTATGAAATGATCTTTGTTCTCTTGGGTAGCAGACTGGTCTCTTATTGCAGGTGAAAGAGGGGGGGCCCAGCCCAGTCTCCTCCGGTCTCCGACGGGCACAGGACGGGCACAGGACGGGCCTGCCCTTGGCCCGGGCTTCGCCCGTGCGCCGCCCGTGCGCGTCTTTTTGTTGATTGGACGCTGGCTCCCCAGGTGGTGCTGGCGCTCTTCCCGTGAAGCGGGAGCGCTTCGCGATTTTAAAGGGCTCCTGCCCTTTCGTTGATTGGACGCTGGCTCCCCAAGTGGTGCTGGCACTCTTCCAACGAGGCGGGAGCGCTTCGCGAATTTAAAGGGCTCCTGCCCTTTCGTTGATTGGACGCTGGCTCCCCAAGTGGTGCTGGCGCTCTTCCCGCGAGGCGGGAGCGCTACGCGATTTTAAAGGGCTCCTGCCCTTTCGTTGATTGGACGCTGGCTCCCCAGATGGTGCTGGCGCTCTTCCCGCAAAGCAGGAGCGCTATGGATTTTAAAGGGCTCCTGCCCTTTCATTGATTGGACGCTGACTCCCCAGGTGGTGCTGGCGCTCTTCCCTTGTACCATATTGCATGTTTTAAATCACATTAGAACTGCCAGTTGGGTTTTAGGCCTGCACAAGGGAGCAACCGGAAAGAAGCAACTCCTTCAACACTAATATTATTAAAATTGTCAACCATCTATAATGTAGGAGACTATGTAGAGCAATATCATGTAAAGTGTTGTAGAAAGGGACAGTGCAGTACATTTTATAAAAATGTGTTGTTGCAGTGCAAGTGTGAGCTTGCTCTTGTACTGGTGACAGTAGCACTGAAAGATAAAGAGGCAAATGTATGTCACTGGTTTATCTTTCCATGCCTGCTTCCTCTTTCAATGCAGAGGAACCAGTGGCACAATGAGAATAGGTTTAGCATCACCCCGCAGCTAAGTGCAGTGTTGTGAGTGCGCCCACTTGTGGCTGGATGCTTGTGGAGACCCTGGAACCACCATGTCCCCTTACCCCTTAGGATGGGTGCACTGAGACAGGACTCTGACTGTTCGTCCCTTCATATTTGGTGCATATTCAGTCGATCTCATGATGGCCTATTTGTCCCTGGGCCCACCGTTTTAATGCAGCATAGGCACAAATGTGTTCCTTACTTTGTAAGTGTCAATGACCCTATTCAAGTGAGCAAATGCTCACTTGGGACTGTGTGGGTGGAAAATTAGCAGTTCATATTACAGAAGTCGCAGCGTTTGCGCCTGCTGACTTTTCTGTAACACCAAAGTCCTCTGGGCTGCAATAAAAATGGCACAATACCCAAAGTGCAATGGAACAATTTCTTAAATACAGGACAAGAATACCGTAAAAAACATGTTAAATAGTATTTTAAAGGGTCTAAACCTTTCCAATGAAAGCAAGTACTCAAGTACCAAAATCAGATTTGGATCCATGAGCTCTAAAATAAAGAGGTTTATACGTTGAATCCTACATGGATATCTCACGTCCCCGAAGTTGTTCAACTTGTATATGTCTCTATTAGCTCACCTCATAGAATTCCCTCAATTGCAGTTCCATATACCCAGATCCATTGCACTAGAGGATGTAATATAATTTCAAAACAACATTTTAAAATTTCTCAAGCACACGCACAGCTACATAAGGGAGATTTCTTATGACAGGGACAGCGTTAAAGGGCTGAATTAACATATGTAACCCCTCATTCAAGTGAAGAAACCTTGCTTTACCTTGCCAACACCACTATTTGTTATTGCTCGCAACCTATATGGAACACTGTGAAAATGGGAATTAGTTTGGATCAAAGTTGGCCTGCACAATAAATACATGAGCCATATCTACATGACCAAATTAATGGATAATAATCCGTTATTCTGTTATTTATGGCTTTAAATCTCTTAGAAAAGACAGTAAAATAGCATCAAGTGCCATAAAAGATAACATTTATGATGATGATGACGATAGTAATAATAATAATAATAATAATAATAATAATACTGCTATTCTTCTTCTAGTACTACTATCACTACTACCACTACTAGTGCTAGTATTAATGATAATAATAATGATACCAGCCAGTAGAATTCAATAAAACATGTATTACCCATCTGAACGCCCAGCGAGTGAGGTCATTAACACCAATTAACCCCTTCGCTGCCAGGCCTATTCCCCCTCCTGTGCCAGGCCTTTTTTTGCCTATTTGGAATAGTTCTCGCTTAGGCCCTCATAACTTTTTGTCCACATAAGCTACCCACGCCAAATTTGCGTCCATTTTTTCCGACATCCTAGGGATTCTAGAGGTACCCAGACTTTGTGGGTTCCCCTGAAGGAGGCCAAGAAATTAGCCAAAATTCAGCGAAAATGTTTTTTTTTTAAAAAAAATGTGAAAAAGGGGCTGCAGAAGAAGGCTTGTGGTTTTTTCCCTGAAAATGGCATCAACAAAGGGTTTGTGGTGCTACAATCATGAGCTACCCAGCTTTCAGGAACAGGCAGGCTTGAATCAGACAACCCAATTTTTTAGCACAATTTTGGCATTTTACTGGGACATACCCCATTTTTACAATTGTTTGTGCTTTCTGCCTCCTTTCAGTCAGTGACAGAAATGTGCATGAAAGCAATGCTGGATCCCAAAAACCTAAACATTTCTGAAAAGTAGACAAAATTCTGAATTCAGCAAGGGGTAATTTGTGTAGATCCTACGAGGGTTTCCTACAGAAAATAACAACTGGAAAAAAAAAAATTGAAATTGAGGTGAATAAAACAGCAATTTTTCTCTACGTTTTACTCTTTAACTTTTTCCTGCAATGTCAGATTTTTGAAAGCAATATACCGTTATGTCTGCTGGACTCTTCTGGTTGCTGGGATATATAGGGCTTGTAGGTTCATCAAGAACCGTAGGTACCCAGAGCCAATAAATGAGATGCACCCTGCAGTGGGTTTTCATTCTATCCCGGGCATACAGCAATTCATTTGCTGAAATATAAAGAGTGAAAAATAGCTATCAAGAAAACCTTTGTATTTCCAAAATGGGCACAAGATAAGGTGTTGAGGAGCAGTGGTTATTTGCACATCTCTGAATGCCGGGGTGCCCATACTAGCATGTGAATTACAGGGCATTTCTCAAATAGATGTCTTTTTTACACACTCTCTTATATTTGGAAGGAAAAAATGTAGAGAAAGACAAGGGGCAATAACACTTGTTTTGCTATTCTATGTTTCCCCACGTCTCCCGATAAACATTATACCTCAGTTGTGTGGGTAGGCCTAGCGCCCGCGACAGGAAGTGCCCCAAAACACATAACGTGGTAACGTAGGCAAAGTGCCTACCTGTAGATTTTGGCCTCTGGCTCAGCTGGCACCTAGGGAAACCTACCAAACCTGTGCATTTTTTAAAACTAGAGACCTAGGGGAATCCAAGATGTGGTGACTTGTGGGGCTCTGACCAGGTTCTGTTACCCAGAATCCTTTGCAAACCTCAAAATGTGGCTAAAAAAACTAATTTTCCTCACATTTCGGTGACAGAAAGTTCTGGAATCTGAGAGGAGCCACAAATTTCCTTCCACCCAGCGTTCCCCCAAGTCTCCTGATAATTAATGATACCTCACTTGTGTGGGTAGGCCTAGCGCCCGCGACAGGAAATGCCCCAAAACACAACGTGGACACATCCCATTTTTTGACAGAAAACAGAGGTGTTTTTTGCAAAGTGCCTACCTGTAGATTTTGGCCTCTACCTCAGCTGGCACTTAGGGAAGCCCACCAAACCTATGCATTTTTGAAAACTAGAGACCTAGGGGAATCCAAGATGGGGTGACTTGTGGGGCTCTGACCAGGATCTGTTACCCAGAATCCCTTGCAAACTTCAAAATTTGGCTAAAAAAACACATTTTCCTCACATTTCGGTGACAGAAAGTTCTGGAATCTGAGAGAAGCCACAAATTTCCTTCCACCCAGTGTTCCCCCAAGTCTCCCGATAAAAATGATACCTCACTTGTGTGGGTGGGCCAGGTGCCTGCAACAGAATAAGGCGAAAAACTTTCAGAGATAGAGGGGATAGCACAGCGAGTTGCAAAGTGCCTCCCTGTAGATTTTGGCCTCTAGCTCAGCCGGCAATTAGGGAAACCTACCAAACCTGTGCATTTTTTAAAACTAGACACTTAGGGGAATCCAAGCTGGGGTGACTTGTGGGGCTTTGACCAGGTTCTGTTACCCAGAATCCCTTGCAAACTTCAAAATTTGGCTAAAAAAACACACTTTCCTCACATTTCGGTAACTGAAAGTTCTGGAATCTGAGAGGAGCCACAAATTTCCTTCCACCCAGTGTTCCCCCAAGTCTCCCGATAAAAATGATACCTCACTTGTGTAGGTAGGCCTAGCGCCCACGACAGGAAATGCCCCAAAACACAACGTGGACACATCCCATTTTTTAAAAGAAAACAGAGGTGTTTTTTCCAAAGTGCCTACATGTAAATTTTGGCCTCTAGCTCAGCCGGCAACTAGGGAAACCTACCAAACCTGTGCATTTTTTAAAACTAGAGACCTCGAGAATCCACGATGGGGTGACTTGTGGGGCTCTGACCAGGTTCTGTTACCCAGAATCCTTTGCAAACCTCAGAAGTTGGCTAAAAAAACACATTTTCCTCACATTTCAGTGACAGAAAGTTCTGGAATCTGAGAGGAGCCACAAATTTCCTTCCGCCCAGCGTTTCCCCAAGTCTCCCGATAAAAATGATACCTCACTTGTGTGGGTAGGTCTAGCGCCCGCGACAGGAAATGCCCAAACACACAACGTGGACACATCCCATTTTTTGACAGAAAACAGAGGTGTTTTTTTGCAAAGTCCCTACCTGTAGATTTTGGCCTCTAGCTCAGCCAGCAACTAGGGAAACCTACCAAACCTGTGCATTTTTGAAAACTAGAGACATAGGGGAATCCAAGATGGGGTGACTTGTGGGGCTTTGACCAGGTTCTGTTACCCAGAATCCTTTGCAAACCCTTAAAAATTTACTAAAAAAACACATTTTCCTCACATTTCGATCACAGAAAGTTCTGGAATCTGAGAGGAGCCACACATTTCCTTCCACCCAGCGTTCCCCCAAGTCTCTCGATAAAAATTATACCTTACTTGTGTGAGTAGGCCTAGCGCCCACGACAGGAAATGCCCCAAAACACAACATGGACACATCCCATTTTTTGACAGAAAACAGAGGTGTTTTTTCCAAAGTGCCTACCTGTAGATTTTGGCCTCTACCTCAGCTGGCACTTAGGGAAGCCCACCAAACCTGTGCATTTTTGAAAACTAGAGACCTAGGGGAATCCAAGATGGGGTGACTTGTGGGGCTCTGATCAGGTTCTGTTACCCAGAATCCCTTGCAAACTTCAAAATTTGGCTAAAAAAAACACATTTTCCTCACATTTCGGTGACAGAAAGTTCTGGAATCTGAGAGAAGTCACAAAGTTCCTTCCACCCAGCGTTCCCCCAAGTCTCCCGATAACAATGATACCTCACTTGTGTGGGTGGGCCAGGTGCCTGCAACAGAATAAGGAGAAAAACTTCTAGAGATAGAGGGGATAGCACAGTGAGTTGCAAAGTGCCTCCCTGTAGATTTTGGCATCTAGCTCAGCCGGCACTTAGGGAAACTTACCAAACCTGTGCATTTTTTAAAACTAGAGACCTAGGGGAATCCAAGATGGGGTGACTTGTGGGGCTCTGACCAGGTTCTGTTACCCAGAATCCTTTGCAAACTTCAAAATTTGGCTAAAAAAACACATTTTCCTCACATTTCGGTGACAGAAAGTTCTGGAATCTGAGAGAAGCCACAAATTTCCTTCCACCCAGCGTTTCCCCAAGTCTCCCGATAAAAATGATACCTCACTTGTGTAGGTAGGCCTAGCGCCCGCTACAGGATATGCCCGAAAACACAACGTTGACACATCCCATTTTTTGACAGAAAACAGAGGTGTTTTTTGCAAAGTGCCTACCTGTAGATTTTGGCCTCTAGCTCAGCCGGCACCTAGGGAAACCTACCAAACCTGTGCATTTTTGAAAACTAGAGACCTAGAGAATCCCGATGGGGTGACTTGTGGGGCTCTGACCAGGTTCTGTTACCCAGAATCCTTTGCAAACCTCAGAAGTTGGCTAAAAAAACACATTTTCCTCACATTTTGGTGACAGAAAGTTCTGGAATCTGAGAGGAGCCACAAATTTCCTTCCACCCACCGTTTCCCCAAGTCTCCCGATAAAATTGATAGCTCACTTGTGTAGGTAGGCCTAGCGCCCGCGACAGGAAATGCCCCAAAACACAACGTGGACACATCCCATTTTTTGACAGAAAACAGAGGTGTTTTTTGCAAAGTGCCTACCTGTAGATTTTGGCCTCTAGCTCAGCCGGCACCTAGGGAAACCTACCAAACCTGTGCATTTTTGAAAACTAGAGACCTAGGGGAATCCAAGATGGGGTGACTTGTGGGGCTTTGACCAGGTTCTGTTACCCAGAATTCTTTGCAAACCTCAAAAATTTACTAAAAAAACAAATTTTCCTCACATTTCGGTGACAGAAAGTTCTGGATTCTGAGAGGAGCCACAAATTTCCTTCCACCCAGCGTTCCCCCAAGTCTCTCGATAAAAATGATACCTCACTTGTGTGGGTAGGCCTAGCGCCCACAACAGGAAATGCCCCAAAACACAACATGGACACATCCCATTTTTTGACAGAAAACAGAGGTGTTTTTTCCAAAGTGCCTACCTGTAGATTTTGGCCTCTACCTCAGCTGGCACTTAGGGAAGCCCACCAAACCTGTGCATTTTTGAAAACTAGAGACCTAGGGGAATCCAAGATGGGGTGACTTGTGGGGCTCTGACCAGGTTCTGTTACCCAGAATCCTTTGCAAACTTCAAAATTTGGCTAAAAAAAAACACATTTTCCTCACATTTCGGTGACAGAAAGTTCTGGAATCTGAGAGAAGCCACAAATTTTCTTCCACCCAGCGTTCCCCCAAGTCTCCCGATAAAAATGATACCTCACTTGTGTGGGTGGGCCAGGTGCCTGCAACAGAATAAGGCGAAAAACTTGTAGAGATAGAGGGGATAGCACAGCGAGTTGATAAGGACATATTCTTCTTTTATACAACTTTAGGCTGACTCTGCTTTGGGGACACACACATCCCATTTTTTGACAGAAAACAGAGGTGTTTTTTGCAAAGTGCCTACCTGTAGATGTTGGCCTCTAGCTCAGCCGGCACTAGGGAAACCAACCAAACCTGTGCATTTTTTAAAAGTAGAGACATAGGGGAACCCAAGATGGGGTGACTTGTGGGGCTCTGATCAGGTTCTGTTACCCAGAATCCTTTGCAAACCTCAAAATTTGGCTAAAAAATCACACTTTCCTCACATTTCGGTAACAGAAAGTTCTGGAATCTGAGAGGAGCCACAAATTTCCTTCCACCCAGCGTTCCCCCATGTCTCTAGATAAAAATGATACCTCACTTGTGTAGGTAGGCCTAGCGCCCGACACAGGAAATGCCCCAAAACACAACATGGACACATCCCATTTTTTGACAGAAAACAGAGGTGTTTTTTCCGAAGTGCCTACCTGTAGATTTTGGCCTCTAGCTCAGCCGACACCTAAGGAAACCTACCAAACGTGTGCATTTTTGAAAACTAGAGACCTAGGGGAATCCACGATGGGGTGACTTGTGGGGCTCTGACCAGGTTCTGTTACCCAGAATCCTTTGCAAACCTCAGAAGTTGGCAAAAAAAACAAATTTTCCTCACATTTCGGTGGCAGAAAGTTCTGGAATCTGAGAGGAGCCACAAATTTCCTTCCGCCCAGCGTTCCCCCAAGTCTCCCGATAAAAATTATACCTCACTTGTGTGGGTAGGCCTAGCGCCCACAACAGGAAATGCCCCAAAACACAAAATGGACACATCCAATTTTTTGACAGAAAACAGAGGTGTTTTTTCCGAAGTGCCTATCTGTAGATTTTGGCCTCTACCTCAGCTGGCACTTAGGGAAGCCCACCAAACCTGTGCATTTTTGAAAACTAGAGACCTAGGGGAATCCAAGATGGGGTGACTTGTGGGGCTCTGACCAGGTTCTGTTACCCAGAATCCTTTGCAAACTTCAAAATTTGGCTAAAAAAAACACATTTTCCTCACATTTCGGTGACAGAAAGTTCTGGAATCTGAGAGAAGCCACAAATTTCCTTCCACCCAGCGTTCCCCCAAGTTTTCCAATAAAAATGATACCTCACTTGTGTGGGTGGGCCAGGTGCCTGCAACAGAATAAGGCCAAAAACTTGTAGAGATAGAGGGGATAGCACAGCGAGTTGATAAGGACAAATTCTTCTTTTATACATCTTTAGGCTGACTCTGCTTTGGAGACCCACACAAGTGAGGGTGTCATTTTACTTGGGAGACTGAGGGGAACGTTGGGGAGTAGGAATTTTGTGCTGGAGTGGTGATCGTACAAACGAAAGTCAAGAAAATATGCTTTTTTAAGCAAATTTTGAGGTTTGCAGAGGAGTCTGGGTAAGAAAATGTTGGGGGATCCAGGCAAGCCACACCTCCCTGGACTCCTTAGGGTGTCTAGTTTAAAAAAATGTCTGGGTTTGGTAGGTTTCCCTAGATGAGGGCTGCAGCCAGGACCAAAAACATAGGTGCCTCCTCCCCCCAAACACAGGTAGTTTTGTAATATATCATTTTGATGTGTCCACATATGTCTGTGATGTGCTAAACATTAAAATAGTGAAAAGAACCGCACTTAGGTTATGTGAAAAAGACCCCTCACCCACCAACCAAGTTGATGTCATGCTTCATCATCGGGGTCCCACCTGAGACAGCTAGCATGTCTCAAGTGTGCTGCAACGCCTGATTACAGCGGAGCAGGTTTTGTCATTTGTACTACACATACTGGTTGGATTTGGCACGAGGGTGAGTGATGGTTCAGTAGATCAAATTTTATTAACAAGAGATTTCACAAAAGTGAAATGCACTGGTAATAACTGAAAGGCCAAAAAACTGAACCAATGACTCACAGCTCGTGAGCTGTAAAGCCACAGCAAGGAACCAACCGCTTTACAGTCCATTCACACACCTTTCATACATGACATGCACAAGACCATTCACGCCGCCAGCCACGGGCCCAGCACATTACAACACTCGCATTGACAGACAGCACCAGTCAAGGGCCCATCACTTTCATACGCCCACATGCCTGATACAGCAATCACACAAGCTGACGAGTGTGTGGACTGGCATTTGGCTGGCACCGCTAGCCAAGCGCCACCCCACCCATACCGCCAGCCAAGCACCACCCCAAGCACACTGCCAGCCAAGCGCCATCCCACCCATACCGCCAGCCAAGCGCCACCCCAAGCACACCGCCAGCCAAGCTCCTGACCGCGGAGTGGCCATTCAGCGGTAACCGCATGGCGGGCGGCGACCGCCGCCCGCCGCGGTCAGAATGACTGCCTGAGTGTTCTGCCCTTGGCAGTCACGTTACTCCCTCTACTTCATACACTTGACAAATGTCATCCCTCCAGATGAGGACACTTCATGTGGGAGTTCCCAAACATGGTATTTTAGAGAGGAGGACACTGAACTAGTGACAGGAGTGACAATGAGAGAGTGCCCTGTGAGTTTCAGTTATGTAACTCCATGCACTATACATACTATACAAATGTTTTCCTCCCAGGTGAGTACACTTCAATAGAGAGTTAAGGCACAAAGGTCTTTAGAGATGAGAACACTTTTTTGGTGTTTGGAATCACTTAAACAGTGCCTCCTGGGAGTTGCAGTCAGATCACTCTCACTATCACCCAATACTTGACAAATGTTATACCCACAGTTGAGTAAATTTAATTTGGGAACTGACACTGTGCTGGTGTTTGGAGTTACAGATATAGGGTCTGCTGTGGAGTACCCACACCTGACCAGTGTTATCCCCACTAGTGAGTGCACTTCAATTGAGAGTTCACTAGAAGATGTATTTGGGCAAGTGAACACTGTGCTGGTGGTTGGAGTTAGAGAAACAGGACCAGCTGGGAGTTGTAGTCAGGTCACTCCCTCTACTTCCTATCAATAGACAAATGGTTTACTCCCAGGTAAGTACACTTTTATTGGAAGTTCACAAACAAGGGTATTTAGTGAAGGAAACACTGTGCTGATGTGTGGAGTTACAGAAACTGGGCCTGCTGGGAGTTGCAGTCATGTCACTCTCTCTACTACACACATCCCAGGTGGCTACGCTTGAATTGGTAGTTCACAAACAAGAGTCTTTGGAGACGGAAATACTGTTCTGATGTATGGTGTTACAGAACCTGTTTCTGCTGGCAGCTGCAGTCATGTCACACTCTCTACTACACACACTCTATGAATGTTATCCTTCCAGGTGAGTACACTTAAATTTGGGGATCACAAACAAGGGTCTACATAACACTGCGATCTGTAAGACCACCAACATGGCAGTATTTTTAGGACCTCTAACATGGCGGTCTGGCAATCCGACCGCCAAGCTCGTAATGAGGCCCTCAGTTTGGAACCAGGCAAAATATGGACCATTAAGAAGCACATCAACTGTAATTCCTCACAAGTTAACTACATGATTACTTGTCCATGTGTGTAATGTTATATAGCTATGAATGGCAGAAAGACAGAGACAAGAATTTGTGAGCACTGGAGCAACATCCATTGCAAAAGAAGCACTACAAGAATAATTGAGCATTTCTTAGCAACTTAACACACAACTAATTACCTTAGGTGGGTTGTTATTGAGCAACTTGAGACGGGAATTAGAAACCCCTAAAAGGTACTTTGAGAAAGAGCAGAGATGGATATATCATTTATTCACCCACAAAAAGGATTGAAAAATAAAAAAATAATTGGAATATAGTTCCTTTGTAAATACTTACAGTGCCTTGTCTTTGTTTTATCTCTTACACAATTATTTATAGTAGTTCTTAAAAAAGACACCCATAGGGCCAGCCAAGCGCCACCCCACCCATACCGCCAGCCAAGCACCACCCAACGCACACCGCCAGCCAAGCGCCACCCCACGCACACCGCCAGCCAAGCGCCACCCCAAGCACACCGCTAGCCAAGTGCCACCCCACACACAACGCCATCACTTTTTTTTGTTTATAAACAACAAAGAATCCACTAACTAATTATAAAATAAGTACAAAACTACAAACACAAAAGCTCTAACTAAATACATGACTGTAATGCCAACCGTGAAACCGAACATATGAAAATATAAATTAGGCAGTTTACGCTCAAGATATTTCCCAAAAGTTTTTCCTTGTGTGGTAACTTCTAAAACAGCCGGGCACACACAGCCCAGACTTTAAAGGGCATTCGGGGCACTACATCCGGCTCTCCCTCCGGATTGATCTCTGGGCACATACTCTACATTTCTTTGTGGGCAAGTCTTTTTTGGGAGTGGGAGGAATATGATCTGGAAAGTGGCGATCTTTCAATCTAGCCACTTCCTCAACCACTTCTACTCTAGGAACTGTTGCCCGTTCCACCACAATAAGGCTCTCTATCACTGACTCCGGAAATTTAACAAATGTCATCCTTGACTCAGGTGAACAATCCTTGAACACAATAAAAGCATTAAAAGTTGTCAAATGAAATAAATGTGGGGCCAACTTTTTATACCAGACGTAAGACTTACGAAGAGCAGTGTAAGGTTCCAACCTCTGATCTACTCTATTAACACCACCCATGTGCCTATTGTAGTCCAAAATGCACGCAGGTTTGCACACTTCTGCATCCTGACCCCAAACAGTCAGAGGGGAAGTACACTCATCATGGATGGTAGATGGCATGTACACATCCCTCCTGTCTGAAAATTTCAGAGCTAGCAGCTCATTATTCCGCAAGGAACTGCACTGTCTCCTCTCAAGAGTTTTCCAGACAAGCTCCCTTGGATAGCCTTTCTGGTTAGAACGGATTGTGCCACAAGCAACAGTGTCCACTCTAAACAACTCCTTTATCAACTGAACTCCAGTGTAGAAATTATCTACTACAAATGGTGACCTTTGTTAAACAGTCGTCTACCAAGTTCCCACACAATTTTTTCACTAACTCCAAAAGTGGCCGGACAACCAGGAGGGTCAATACTGGAATCCCTACCAGTGTAGAACCGTAAATTATACACATATCCTGTACTACTTTCTGACAGCCTATACAATTTAATCCCATACCGTGCCCTCTTACTAGGAATGTACTGCTTAAAAACTAAACACCCCTTGAAAAGGACCAAAGACTTGTCCACACTTATCTCTTTGCCTGGAACATAGACCCCTGAAAACCGATCTACAAAATGATCAATGACAGGCCTAATCTTAAAAAGATGGTCACAATCAGGGCGATCTCGTGGCAAGGCTAAAGCATTGTCTACAAAATGCAGCATACGAAGAAGAAGCAAATAGCGATTACGTGTCATAGTTCCCTCTTTGGGGGGTGGGGGAAAACAGACACGGGGGGAAAGGAAAGGGTTTTTCCTTTCCCCCTGTGCCTGTTTTCAGTGGATTCCGGCTCCATGATCGCGGGCGGGCCCGCGATCGTGCAGCAGGAATCCCCACTAGGCACCAGGGATTTACTTTTTATGTTAGTTTTTGGGAGCGACCCCTTGGGCAAGGGTCGCTCCCTTTGGAGGGCATTATTTTCCTTTTTCGGCCCCCCCTGGGGCAGATCGGCCGATTTTTCGTCCGATCTGCCCCCAGGGGGGGCTGAAAAACCACTGGACACCAGGGATATCATTTTTTTTATATATTTTGGGAGCGACCCATTGGGCAAGGGTCGCTCCCATTGGGGGGCATTATTTTCCTTTTTAGGCCCATTGGGCAAGGGTCGCTCCCATTGGGGGGCATTATTTTCCTTTTTCGGCCCCCCCTGGGTGCAGATCGGCTGATTTTTCGGCCGATCTGCCCCAGGGGTGCCGAAAAACCACTGGACACCAGGGACATTATTTTCTTTGCATTAGGGAAGCGACCCCTTAGGCAAGGGTCGCTGCCCCGGGGGCACTAATTTTTTTATATGGTTCAGCCCCCCCTGGGGCTAGATAGGCCATGTTTTTGGCCGATCTGGCCCCCGGGGGGGGGTCAAAACCCACTAGGCGCTAGGGATGGTGAGGGGTGTGTGTGTTTTGGGGCACCCCTTGCCTAAGGGGTCGCTGCCCTAAAACAAAGAAAATAATGTCCCTGGTGTCCAGTGGTTTTTTGCCCCCCCCCGGGCAAGGGCCTCTCCCTGGGTGGGCCAAACTATTTTTAGGCTAATCCCAAAAACACCAGGATACATTTTTTTGCTTTTTTTTTGTGAGGAGAAACCCCTTAGGCAAGGGTCGCTCCCTAGGGGGCCAATTTTTTTTTTTTTATTATATTAGGCCGATCTGCCCCGGAGGGGGGGCAGAAGCCACTAGACAACAGGGGATTTTTTTTTTATACTAACGCATCTGGGTAGTGGCCCTTTGGGCAAGGGCAGCTCCCAGTGGGGGCATAATATATTTAGACCTTTTCTGCCCTCCCTCGAGGCAGATCAGCCTAAAATATAATTGGGCTGATCTGCCTCTAGGGGGGGCAGAAACCTCTAGATACCACGGATATATATATATATTTTTTATTTACTTTATGTTTTTACGTATGGGGAGCGACCCCTTAGGCCAGAGTCGCTCCCCTGGGGGGCAAATTGTATTTAGGTGATTTCTGCCCCCCTTGGGGCAGATCAGCTTATTTGTGTTGGGCCAATCCCACTAGACACCAGGGATTGGTGTGTGTGTGTATGTGTGTGTTTTGTTTTTGGGGGGAATCCTCTTGGGCAAGGGTCGCTCCCCATGGGGGGACATTAATGTTGGCCGGCAGATCGGCCTATTTTTGGAAGGCCCATCTGCCCCTAAGGGGGGCAGAAAGCCCACCAGAGGCCAGGGAAGATTTTTTCTTTTCAAAATAAGAGGGTGGGGGTATGGCCATGCCCCCACCCCAAATAAATGGGGCCAAAGATGTTCTGCCCACTGGTGGGCAGATGGGGCAATTACCCCCGATCCACACCAGGGGGGGTAGAAAGTCTACTAGATGCCATGGAATAAAATAAAAAATAGTGGGGTGGTGGCTACCAACCAGTATGGGCCTGGTTATGCCCCCACCCCAACAGATGGGGGTAACAGTCTTTCAGCTCTCCCCCTGCACATTAAAACATCTTATCTCACAGCAAGCAAGAGGACATTTGATTATTTTGGGTTTTGGTTTTAGATTTGGGCCATGAAAGCTTGGTAACTCTCACAATTGTCCCACTTGGAATGGGGTGGGCTGCACTTTTTTGACTTTGGGACGGTGCCATGTAGAAAAATCCTCAAGACCTAGGCACATCTGAAAACTAAACATCAGGTTGATTCCAGGGTGGTGTGCTTCACATGTACCCCATACCATTTTCTTACCTACAATGCCCTGCAAACCTGCAACTTTGCTGGAAATCACTATATTCCTACCACCCAACTTTTGTCTTATCTATACCGATACAAATTCTGCTGCTCTTGTTAACCTAATTTTTTTAAACTGCCCTTTTGGACCCGTTTTGGTTCCCTCTCAATTTTGACATGTTTTCGGCTCTTCCCTGTCACAGGCACTTGACCCACCTACACAAGTGAGGTATCATTTTTACCGGGAAACTGAGGGGAACATTGGGTGGTAGGGAATTTGTCCCGGTGCGGTGATCTCAATCATAAATTTGGGAAAAAAATGTTTTTTTAGCTAAATTTGAGGTTTGCTGAAGATTGTGGGTAAGAGAACATTGGGGGATCCATGCAAGTCACACCTCCCTGGACTCCCTCGGGTGTCTAGTTTTCAGAAATGTCTGGGTTTGGTAGGTTTCCCTAGATGGCTGCTAAGCACAGGACCAAAAATGCTGTTGCCCCCCCACACAAAAACAGGTAGTTTTGTATTTGATAATTTTGATGTGTCCAGATAGTGTTTTGGGGCATTTCCTTTCGCAAGCACTAGTCCTAACCACACAAGTGAGGTGCTATTTTTATTGGGAGACTTGTAGGAACACTGGGGGAAGGAAATGTGTGATTCCTCTCAGATTCCAGAACTTCCTGTCACCGAAATGAGAAGAAAAAGTGTTTTTTTGGCCAAATTTTGAGAAAGGATTCTGGGTAACAGAACCTGGTCAGAGCCCTTCAAGTCACCCCATCCTGGATTCCCCTAGGTGTCTAAATTTAAAAAATGCCCAGGTTTGCTAGGTTTCCCTAGGTGCCGGCTGAGCTAGAGGCCAAAATCCACAGCTAGGCACTTTGCAAAAAACAGCTCTGTTTTCTTTGGGAGAATGTGATGTGTCCACATTATGTTTTGGGGCATTTCCTGTCACAGGCGCTAGGCCTACCCACACAAGTGAGGTACCATTTTTATCGGGAGACTTGGGGGAAAGCTGTGTGGAAGGACATTTGGGGCTCCTCTCAGATTCAGAGCTTTCTGTCACCGGAATTAGAGGAAAACGTGTTATTTGGCCAAATTTGAAAGTTTGCAAAGGATTCTGGGTAACAAACCCTGGTCAGAGCCCCACAAGTCATCCTATCTTGGATTCCCCAACGTGTCTAGTTTTAATAAATGCGCAGGTTTGGTAGGTTTCCCTAGGTGCTGGCTGAGCTAGAGGCCAAAATCTACAGCTAGGCACTTTGCGAAAAACAGTTCAGATTTCAATGTAAAAATGTGATGTGTCCATGTTGTGTTTCCTATTGCGAGCATTAGGCCTACCCACGCGAGTGAGGTACCATTTTGTAACGGGAGTCATGGGGGAACACAGAATAGCAAAACAAGTGTTATTGCCCCTTGTCTTTCTCTACATTTGTTCCTTCCAAATGTAAGACAGTGTGTAAAAAAGACGTCTATTCACCCCATAATTCAGAGATGTGCAAATAACCACTGCTTCTCATCACCTTATCTTGTGCCCATTTTGGAAATAGAAGGTTTTCTTGATACCTATTATTCACTTTTTATATTTCAGCAAATGAATTGCTGCATACCCTTTATAGAATGAAAACCCATTGCAAGGTGCAGCTCATTTATTGACTCTGGGGACCTAGGGTTCTTGATGAACCTACAAGCCCTATATATCCCCCGCAACCAAAAGAATCCAGCAGACATAATGGTATATTGCTTTCAAAAATGTGACATCTCAGGAAAAAGTTAGAGTAAAACGTGAAGAAAAATGGCTGTTTTTTTCACCTCAGCTGTTATTTTCTGTAGGAAACACTTGTAGGATCTACACAAATCACCCATTGCTGAATTCAGAAGTTTGTCTACTTTTCAGAAATGTTTAGCTTTCTGGGATCCAGCATTGGTTTCACACCTATTTCTGTCACTAACTGGAAGGAGGCTGAAAGCACAAAAAATAGTAAAATTGGGGTATGTCCCAGTAAAATGCCAAAATTGTGTTGAAAAATTGGTTTTTCTGCTTCAAGTCTGCCTGTTCCTGAAAGCAGGGAAGATGGTGATTTTAGCACCGCAAACCCTTTGTTGATGCAATTTTCAGGGGAAAAAAACACAAGCCTTCTTCTGCAGGCCTTTTTTCCCATTTAAAAAAAAAAAAAACATTTTTGCTGTATTTTGAATCATTTCTTGGTCTCCTTCACGGGAACCCACACACTCTGGGTACCTCTAGAATCCCTGGGATGTTGGAAAAAAGGATGGAAATTTGACGTGGGTAGCTTATGTGGACAAAAGTTATGAGGGCCTAAGCGTGAACTGCCGCAAATAGCCAAAAGCACAGGAGGGGAAAAGGCCTGGCAGCGAAGGGGTTAAAATGTAACATTAATTTTGATTTCTTCCACATTTAGGCCCTAATTACAGTTTGGTCAGTGTTTTGAGACCTCTGTGTAAATGCCTGAAAGTGCAGGTGTCACAATTACAAGTTAGGTGGTATTTACAACATCCGGTAATTACTGGGTGTGTTAAATATATCTTGCCCTTCATTGAGTTTCAACTTGTAAAACCTAACAATTAACATCAAGTTTAAATATCACGTCTACAGATTGCAACCCATTTTATGCTGATGAGTCTGATTGGTGAACCATGCAATACATATTTCCCACCTGGCTAAGCTATGAGATAAAACAGGAAAAGCCACATTTATCAACAATTTGCACTGGGTTTTTATCACAAAATTGACACAAACTTGCACAAAGTGTTAATTTTGAGATTTTTATTTTCCAGTGCAAGAGATGTTTACTCTGAAAAGTACCCCAAAAGGGGAAGCAGCCTGAAGAATGATGCCAGAACAACAAGGGTCGTTGTCCACGAAAGCGGAACAACGCTTTCATGAACAACGACCCTGTTTTTCTCTGCCTTAATCACGCATGTACGGAACAATGAACATGCCTGGTTAAGGCAGAGGAAAACACACTGGGGCATCACAGAGGATGCAGTCAGATAAGTGGGGCTGGGGCAGGGTTGGGGGTAGTTTTGGGGGTGGGGCAATTTTAGTTTTTAGTGGAAGGGGTGGGGGTTGGGGTAATTTTAGGTTTTAGGGTCAGGTGTGGGGGTCGCAGTAGTATTAGGGGGGTTGGGGAGTTGGAGTAGATTAGGTTTTAGAGGTGGGGTCGGGGTGGTTTTAGAGGTGGGTGTTGGGGTGGGGGTGCCATGATAATTGTAGGGGCAGGGGTGGGGGGTTGGGGTGGTTTTAGGGGTGGGGTGGTGGGTCGTGGTAATTTTAGGGGCGGGGTGGGGGTTGGGGTGGTTTTAGGTGTGGGGTGGGGAGTCATGGTAATTTTAGGGGCAGGGTGGCGTGTTGATGTGTTTTTAGGGGCAAGGATGGGGGTTGCAGTAATTTTAGGGGCGGGTGGGGGTTGGGGTGATTTTAGGTTTTAGGGGTGTGGTGGTGGGTCGCAGTAGTTTTAGTTTTTAGTTTTAGGTTTTAGGGGTGGGGTGGTTTTTTTCGCAGTAATTTTAGGTGCGGGTGTGGGTTCGGGTGGTTTTAGGTTTTAGGGGTGGGGTGGTTTTTTTCACAGTAATTTTAGGTGCGGGTGTGGGTTCGGGTGGTTTTAGGTTTTAGGGGTGGGGTGGTGGTGTGGTGATTTTAGGGGCGAGATGGGAATTTTTTAGGTTTTAGTGGCGGGGTTGTGGGTCGCTGTAATTTTAGGGGTGGGGTGGGGGTGTTGGTGTGGTTGCAGGGGCAGGGTGGGGGGGTTCCGGTAATTTTAGGGGTGGGGATGGGAGGTTGGGGTGGTTTGGGATTTTAGGGGTGGGTGGGGGGGTCGTGGTCATTTTAGAGGTGGGGTCGAGGGTAGGGGTGGTTTGTGGTTTTATGGGTGGTGGAGCTCGTTAATTTTAGGGGTGAGGTTCGGGGTTTGTAAAATCGTTGTTAAGGCATTCGCGGTAAAGGCATTAGTGGTAACAACGCGGTTGTTGTTCCAACCACGTTATTCAGGCATGCATGGTTCCAGCATGAGTTGTTGCGACATACATTCCACTACTTTACATCAAGGGTTTGTAGCATAGGTGGTACATGTGCGTTTCCATACAACTACTGTTAGGTAGTGCCAAAACTTTATGCCTACTCAAGGCAGGGCTAAAATTGAAGAAAAGTTTTCTTTTGTAACTTCATATAGATGCTGTATTGTACAGCACACATTTAAACTTTATTATTAATACATCATGCATTAACATAGTATTTTGTACTGGAATGGTGTACTCCCAAAACAAAACATATATTTGATATCACACACTCACCCTTGTATTATCGTATAAAGGGGTGTGAGTGGCGCAATGCAGCCTTAAGAGAGCCAATCCAGGGAGACAGAAAAACAGCACCACAGCTTCTTAGTAGATACAGAGCTGTTCTCTGCTCTCTTTTATCCAGCGCAGTGCAGAGCAGCAACTTTGTTTACTGTGCTGCTGTTAGACCTGGTATCCTTGGTGTGGTTTCCCCTGTCTTTTTGCCACTGCTGCCTGAATCTTTGACTGTGTGCTGGACTTCATTTTGCTGGTTGGGTACCCTGGGCACTTTACCACTGCTGACCAGTGCTAAAGTGCAAGTGCTCACTGTGTAAATTGTACTGGTAATGGGTTTTTCTGTGGTTGGCATATATTTGATTTACTATAAGTCCCTAGAAAAGTTCAATAGAGGTGCCCAATGCATGTAAATAAAATGCTAATTGTGGGCCTGCAGCACTGATTGTGCCACCCACATGAGTAGACCTGTAAACATGGCAAAGACATGCCACTGCAGTGTCTGTGTGGGCAGTTTTAAACTGCTAATTTGACCTGGCAAGTTTTACCCCTTGCCAGGCCCAATCGTTCCCTTTTTCTACATGTATGGCACCCCTAAGGTAGGCCCTAGGTAGTGCAGGGTGCAGTGTATTTAAAAGGTGGGACATGTACTCATGTCTTTTACATGTCCTGATAGTGAAATACTGCCAAAGACGGTTTTTACTATTGTAAGGCCTGTCTCTCCCATAGGTTATCATGAGAATGGCCTTTAAATGTCCTTTATGTACAGTTTCCCATTGGGAGCAGATGGAGGCCTGGAGTTTGAGGTCTCTAAACTCATAATTCAAAAAGACATCTTTTGGTAAAGTTGGTTTTCAGATTGTCAGTTTGAAAATGCCACTTTTATCAAGTGGGCAATTTCTTGCTTAACCATCCTGTGCCTCTGCCTGCTTGTGTATTCCACATCTGGGTTAGATTTACAGTTGGGCTGTTGTGAATTCTCTCTAGACAGTGACAAAAAGGGAGCTGGGCTGTAGTCTGCATATCCTGATGAGTCTCCTAGGCTGGAGTGGGGAGGGAGTAGATGACACTTACACCTGAAAGGTCCTCACAAAATGCAGTCTCCAACCCCCTGGTTTGTGTCTGGCGTCAGGCCTGGGCATGACTTTCCTTTGAAGTTTGCCCAGACGTATGCCACTGCCTGACTCTGCAACGCGGCCTGCAACTGAAGCCGTGGTCCCCGCAAGAGTGTAACGACCACACCTGCCATCGCAGGCCTGATGCTGCCACAGCCCCTCTGACCTTCAGTGACTTCATGAGTCCTGAGTGCTCTGTCACCAATGTCCGTGATACCCAACTCCTCTGCTGCACCAACATCCAAGTGGTGTGACCACAAACCTGTGAGGTCGCCCCACCACATCTTGACCCACCGGACATTAACCCTGACGGAGCTTCAGGAATCAACGCTTTGCACTACCACCTGCTCATCTCCCCTGCTTGGCAGCAAGGACCCTACGCTTCTGTTTCCTCACTTTCAAAACGTACTGTACCTGGGGGTCAGTGTGATCGGCACCATTGGCGTCAGACTGTTGGAATGACTCTGTCACGATGGGGTGATAACACGAAATTGAATCATTTGTGTTTCTGAACACTATATTCAAGTTTAATCTTTGAAAATACATAACTTTGCTTGTGTACGTTGGATGTTTGTCAGTTTGGTTTTATTTTACTCACATAAATATTGGCTATGTTTCTAAACTGGTGTTAAGTGTATTTGTGGTGTTTTCACTGCATTACTGTGTGGGAATGTACAAATGCTTTACACATTGCCTATAGTCAGTGTAAGACTGACTACTTGTGCCAGGCTACCAAGGGGTTGAGCAGGGGTTGTCCTTAGGTTTGTACCTCCCTTACCCAGACTAGAGAGGGGGTCCCTGCTTGGACAGAGTGCAAACTGACTGACAACCAGATATCCTATTTCTAACAGTGGAGTAAAGTGTTTTGGCATCAACTAAGAGCTAACACTCTGTAATATATTCAGCCAAGGCATGCTTGAAGGATTAGCCTTTGCAGTATCGCCACCTTGATGTAGCTACTTTGCATGTTTCAGTCTCACTGTAATTTAATGTGCTTTCCATAAGATTTGTGTGATAGATATTTGTTCAAGCCTAAACTCCTTGTTTTGTCATTATACCATGACATTCTCATGTGGGCATTTCAGAGTTGTGACATTGGCAGGCATCTGATGACTTTCTGACATACAAAGTGGACATGGAGTGTTCCAGGTAATGTAGGTCACAGATTTGGGGTGTATGAGGCAGCATGAACAGTGTTTGGGTGGAAGGTCAGAACTGCACATTGACTTGTTTAGTGTGCTGTGTGTGATCATGTGGCCATGAAATATGTTGTCATCAAGTGCAATCAATTCACCCTTCACAGAGGTTGAACCCTGTTCTTATATGACTAGTATGTAGCAGTAGATGTATTTCATCATTACAGAACACAGTGCCTGTGCCACAACACTGACCTATGTTTGTGTCATACCACTAGATGCATTGTTATTGGATTATGATGGACCTGTGATCTGGGACTGTGATACTGCCCTCTGTCTGTAGCTTGGTTTATGTTATGTTGGATTTCTTTGGTTTGGTATGTGATGAGGCTCAAGCTGGTGACATTGTTCACTTTTATGTTTGCCTTTTCTACAGAATTTGTCTGACAACGCCCTGCCTTCTGTGGTTTGGGGGTATACCTTGGTATGTATATCTTGACACAATGTCAGTCATTCTTGGCTATGACAGTTCAGACATATGGACAGCCTATATACTGTACAATGGAATAAAATGTTTGGTGTGACCAGACACTTGTAGCAATGTGTTTGTGTGTCTGTTAGTAATAATCCTTAGCAGGACACTGTACCTAAAACATATACCCCCTGTTGCATTAGCATCTTGTGTCTTCCTCATTTGCTTCACATGGTCTTACATCTCTACATAGTGAAATCTGGAACAGAAGCAAGCAGATAATAAGTTTGTGATAGGTGGACTTATTGAAAATTGGTGCATGAAATAATATTGGGCCATGGTTGAAAAGAACACTGAATTGTTCACTCATGGTGGATGAAATCATTGGAGTTGGTGCCACACCATTGGAAGTTCAAAGTCCAGTGTACTTCTCCCATTAGAAATGGAAGATGGTTGAAGAACATTCAACAGAGTGAATAAGTGGCACACAAATGAGGTCCTTTAGGGAGAGGTCACTTGCTGGTAGTGATGGGTCTCTTGCCACCTCCACCTCCTGAAGTCTTAGCTGGACGACTTGCGGGGAATATCTGCTGCTACAAAGGCAGGGGTGTCTGGGTGGGTTCCGGTGGCTGTCACCAATGAAGGGTCCGGTGCTGCTGCACTAAAGGAAGGGGTAGAATGTTGTTGACAATCCCTGATCAGGGCAGTGTTAATGTCCATCAATACCTCTGGTAGGGAGGCCATGTTGGTATTGTGGGCCTCCCAGTGTTCATGCACATCCTTATGGATATCCCTCTGCAGCTGCTTGATCTCCCAGAGTTCTGCAAGTACCTGACCCATCATGCCTTGGGACTCCTGATCGACCCCCTAAGACATAAATGATGGTGTCCTGGTCAGTAGCATCCCCAGTGGCCACAACCTGCTGGCCCACTGCATCCCTCCAATACACCCTACCCCCACAGCCCTGTGCTCTTGCCAAAGGGTGCCCCTTCCCACTGGTTCCAGGACTATCATTGTCCGAGGTGTTGTGCTGCAACTCAGGATCCTGGACTAGGGGGGCACAAGGTGGTACCTAAGGACATAGGTTGAGGGGTGTTGGACCTGGCCCTTTTGGCAGGTTGATACCCTGACTTTTTGCCTCTTTCCTCCTATTTTTTCTTTTCTCTTGCTGTCGGCTCTAGGACTCTGAGCACTTTATCACTGCTGATCAGTGCTAAACTGCAGGTGCACTCCCTTCTAAAGTTGGTATGAATCACTTATACCTAATTGCCATATTTAATTTACTTGTAAGTCCCTTGTACAGTGGCATCTCTATACTCAGGGCCTGTAAATTAAATGCTACTAGTGGACCTGCAGTGCGGCTTGCGCCACCCACTGAAGTAGCCTTTCAAACCTGTCTCAGGCCTGCTTGCGCAGGGACTGTGTGCGCAGTTTTCTGCCACAGGTACCTGGCATCTAAACTTAGTTGCCAGGACCAGATCTCCCCTTTTACTACATGTAAGTGAACCCTAAGATAGGCCCTAGCCTGCCCTATGGGCAGAGTGCTATGAATGTAGAAGGCAGGAGATGTGCCTGGTTGTGTGGCCTGTCCTGATAGTGACAAACAGCCTATTTGGTTTCTCACAGCTGTGAGTGTTGCCTTCTCATAGGATTGCACTGGAAATACCTTTCCTAATGTGTAGGGGGTATTGTCTGATTTATGAGGTGTAAAGTATGCATGTTTGGTATGGTTATAATGGTAGTGAGAAATTCTGCTTACTGGTGTAAGTGGTTTTTTTATTACTATTACAGAAATGCCACTTCTAGAAAGTGAGCATTTCTCTGTTCTTATGACTCTGGTGTTTTGCAGGTTGACTCCAATCCATGTCTGGGCAGAGTGCTAGTTTTTAGCTTTGTGCACACTTTTCAGACAGCCTGTACACAGGGAGGGTTGAGGTGTCACAGAGGTGCATCTGCATTTTGAATAGTCTTCATGGGGTGAGAAAAGGGACAGACGGGGCACACATACATCTGCAAGGGCTGTGCCCTTGCCTCACACAAAAGAGTTGTTTACCCCCAATTGATGTTTGGAGCCTGTGCTAGAGGAGAGAGAGGGCACTCCTAGAACCAGTTGTAACTGAGGAGAGAGAGGGCAGTCCCAGAACCAGTTGTACCTGGTTGGAACCTCCTCTCCCCTTCTTTGTTGAACCACTGCAAAAACTGAGTATAAGTACAGGGGAGTTTTCCCCACAATTTGGAGACATTTTGGAACTGGACACAGGATGCTGCTGGAGGGACTCACTAAGAACTGCCTTGGACTGCTGTTGCTGTTCTGACCTGTGACCTGCCTGGTCACTTGGAGGAACTGCCACTTGCCTGCATCCACCTTGTGCTGGCCTGCTGCTGGACCATGCCGCCCTGTGCTCCACTGTCCTTGTCCCCCAGGGGCAGGGTGCTGTGGCTCCTGACCCCTGTAACTGTCAAAAGAATGAGGAGTGCTTTGTTTTCATCATATAGCACCTGGAAAAATGCTTTCCACTGATCTTTAAGTGCTTTCAGCACTTTCTCTGTGTGCAGTTTGGCGCCTGAAGAGTGCCTTCAGACTAACCTTTAAGCGCCTGGAGGGTGTATTGCCAGGAAAGAATCACTGCAGCGACCCGGGCATCATCAATTTCAAAGTGAACCGGAGACATGCTGCCCCTGGGACCCCTGGGGCACCACTGAAGTGAAGAAAGGAGAGAGCGTGCTCGTAGCATGCCCCCCTGGGCAAAGCACATTCTGAGGAGCGCCCCCGGGGCACAAGCAGGCACCCACTCTCGTGCCTGCCATCTGTTGTGGCCCGGACAGACTTTTCCCTGCTGTTTGGAGCACCCTGCCCCCTTGAAGCCCACATCCTTGTGCAGGGGCTCGCAGGTGGGATGGCAGCCTTGCCGGAGGCCCCCCGCACCGCAAGGTCCCCTGTTTGTGTTTTGTGCTTTGCTCCCTCCTAGGAGGGCCAGTCATGGTCCAGGGGGACCCCCAGAGATCACGGGCCCCAGGAGGGACTCAATATAAAAACAGAGGTTGTGAATGCTGCCCCTCTCCCGCTAAAATCACTAAATGGCCCTCATTTGCGCTGTGAAGAGCCAGGGGCCCCCCGGGTACTTCATGGCATGAGAGGTGCCTTTACATCACCAGGACAGGTACTTTTTAGGGACCCTACACATTTCAGATGTTCCTTTTATGGGAATACTAGGACTAGTGTGCTAACCTGTTTTCTTGATGATTTGCCACATGTTTGTTAATGATCCTTTTATGGGCATGACATACTAATATGGTTTCATGACTTGCCATATGTTTTATAATGTTCCGGATATGGGCATTTATGATATTTCTATGATAAGTGCATTTCTTTAGTAATGTGATTCCTGACTACTGCTTATGTTGCAGAATAATAAGTAACCTGTGTGTTATGTGTGACTACTTCTGGTTTCTGCAGAGTAACTATTGTGTAATGTTCTGACAACTGCTTGTGTAGCAGGGTATTACTGACATGTTGTGTTTTGTCTAGTTATGTTGTGTACAATACACTTTGTTTTTATATAACTTGGTGTTGTGTTTTCCTTTGTGGTGGGGATAGTGAGTCACATGTGTTGTGCAAACGCTTTACACATTACCTCTGGGATAGACCTGTTTGCTTGTGGCAAGCTACCAAGGGGGTGAGCAGGGGTTATCTTGGATGTGTAACTCCCTTGCCCTGACTAGAGTGGGTAGGTTCTGCTTGGCCTAGGTGCATACCCTAGCCAACCAGAAACCCCATTTCTAACAAGGGGCAAATGGCTGCATGTGATGTCGAGGAAACCGGGTGGAAGGTGTTGATGTGGCCACAGTGAGACTCACTGTATGGGTCTGACCAGGTTGTCCAGATGGGTAAAAACAGTCCTCCACATCTAGACATCCAGGAGTGTCGTCTTCACTGAGGGCATCATCCAGGAGGGTAGTGGCAGTCTCTTCTGTGGCCTGTGTGTGCTCAGTTGCAGGTTGACCTGTTGATGTGAAAACATACAATGTTACTGGTTGTATTGTGACATGTACCTCCAAACGTTTACAGTGATATTTTGCAAAGACCTTGTACACAGTTGATTTGCAGGTTATCCTATTGTGACAGGTAACCATGATGTTGTTTGTATTGACGTGACATTTGTGAAGCATGCCAATTCCATTTAAGTCAATCAGCTGTTGAAATGTGCAGGTCATTAGTACTTGGGAATTGGCTGACAATTACATTTTGACACCAGTGCAGGCAAAGCAGTGGCTAGACAAGATGTGGCTTTGGCCATTTTGAGACCTACTTGATTGGTATGCAGTCAGACCCAGGACTTTGTTATACTTGTGATTGGAGTCATCATGTGGTCAGTGCTTTGTGAATGTGTCTGCTGCCAGTACCATTCTGGTAATGCATCTTTTAGGATCCTTGGTTTGCACACAGGGTAAGGTGTCCTTCCTGTCCTCAATCTTTTCATCTTGGGTACCAAGTCAAGATGGAGCTAGGTAGAGAGACACATTTCAGAACTGAGCATTATCTGTGTCTTGGTCACTTCCAGGTGAGTAAACTTCAATTGAGAGTTAACAGACAGGGGATTTTAGACAAGTGACCACTGTTCTGGTGTTTGGAGTCACTTAAACAGTGCCACCTAGGAGACGCCGTCAGATCACTCTCACTATGTCCCAACACTTGACAATTGGTATCCTCCCAGGTGAGTAAACTTCATTTGATTATTCACTAACAGATGCATTGGGGCAAGTGCACCCTGGAGTGGTAGTTGAAGTTACAGAAACAGGTCCTCACTGGGAGTTGCAGTCTGGTCACTATCTGTATTACACAGACTATACAAATGTTATCCTCCCAGGTGAGTACACCTCAATTGAGAGTTAAAAAACAAGGGTAGTTGGACAAGTGAACACAGGGCTTGTGTTTGGAGTTGGAGAGACTGAGGCCCTCATTCCAACCCTGGCGGTCTCTGACCGCCAGGGCGGAGGGCAGCGGAAGCACCGCCAACAGGCTGGCGCTGCTTCCTGGGCTATTCTGACCGCGGCGGTAAAGCCGCGGTCAGAAAAGGGGAACCGGTGGTTTCCCGCCGGATTTCCCCTGGCCCAGGGAATCCTCCATGGGGATTCCGACCCCCTTCCCGCCAGCCTGTTTCTGGCGTTTCTCACCGCCAGAACCAGGATGGTGGGAACAGGTGTCGTGGGACCCCTGGGGGCCCCTGCACTGCCCATGCCACTGGCATGGGCAGTGCAGGGGCCCTCTAACAGGGCCCCATACAGATTTTCACTGTCTGCTTTGCAGACAGTGAAAATCGCGACGGGTGCCACTGCACCCGTCGCACCCCTGCAACTCCGCCGGCTCCATTCGGAGCCGGCTTCCTCGTTGCAGGGGCTTTCCCGCTGGGCCGGCGGGCGGCCTTTTGGCGGTCGCCCGCCGGCCCAGCGGGAAAGCCAGAATGGCCGCCGCGGTCTCCTGACCGCGGAGTGGCCATTCAGCGGTAACCGCATGGCGGGCGGCGACCGCCGCCCGCCGCGGTCAGAATGACCGCCTGAGTGTTCTGCCCTTGGCAGTCACGTTACTCCCTCTACTTCATACACTTGACAAATGTCAGCCCTCCAGGCGAGGACACTTCATGTGGGAGTTCCCAAACATGGTATTTTAGAGAGGAGGACACTGAACTAGTGACTGGAGTGACAATGAGAGAGTGCCCTGTGAGTTTCAGTTATGTAACTCCATGCACTATACATACTATACAAATGTTTTCCTCCCAGGTGAGTACACTTCAATAGAGAGTTAAGGCACAAAGGTCTTTAGAGATGAGAACACTTTTTTGGTGTTTGGAATCACTTAAACAGCGCCTCCTGGGAGTTGCAGTCAGATCACTCTCACTATCACCCAATACTTGACAAATGTTATACCCACAGTTGAGTAAATTTAATTTGGGAACTGACACTGTGCTGGTGTTTGGAGTTACAGATATAGGGTCTGCTGTGGAGTACCCACACCTGACCAGTGTTATCCCCACTAGTGAGTGCACTTCAATTGAGAGTTCACTAGAAGATGTATTTGGGCAAGTGAACACTGTGCTGGTGGTTGGAGTTAGAGAAACAGGACCAGCTGGGAGTTGTAGTCAGGTCCCTCCCTCTACTTCCTATCAATAGACAAATGGTTTACTCCCAGGTAAGTACACTTTTATTGGAAGTTCACAAACAAGGGTATTTAGTGAAGGAAACACTGTGCTGATGTGTGGAGTTACAGAAACTGGGCCTGCTGGGAGTTGCAGTCATGTCACTCTCTCTACTACACACACTATGCAAATGTTATCCTCCCAGGTGGCTACGCTTGAATTGGTAGTTCACAAACAAGAGTCTTTGGAGACGGAAATACTGTTCTGATGTATGGTGTTACAGAACCTGTTTCTGCTGGCAGCTGCAGTCATGTCACACTCTCTACTACACACACTCTATGAATGTTATCCTTCCAGGTGAGTACACTTAAATTTGGGGATCACAAACAAGGGTCTACATAACACTGTGATCTGTAAGACCACCAACATGGCAGTATTTTTAGGACCTCTAACATGGCGGTCTGGCAATCCGACCGCCAAGCTCGTAATGAGGCCCCCAGTTTGGAACCAGGCAAAATATGGACCATTAAGAAGCACATCAACTGTAATTCCTCACAAGTTAACTACATGATTACTTATCCATGTGTGTAATGTTATATAGCTATGAATGGCAGAAAGACAGAGACAAGAATTTGTGAGCACTGGAGCAACATCCATTGCAAAAGAAGCACTACAAGAATAATTGAGCATTTCTTAGCAACTTGACACACAACTAATTACCTTAGGTGGGTTGTTATTGAGCAACTTGAGACGGGAATTAGAAACCCCTAAAAGGTACTTTGAGAAAGAGCAGAGATGGATATATCATTTATTCACCCACAAAAAGGATTGAAAAATAAAAAAATAATTGGAATATAGTTCCTTTGTAAATACTTACAGTGCCTTGTCTTTGTTTTATCTCTTACACAATTATTTATAGTAGTTCTTAAAAAAGACAGGAGACTGAAATTTTCTGGAAGGATCCCTTTGTAAACATAATTGCAATAGGTCACCAAAGGTCAAGGTGAGTAAAGGAGAATTCTTACGTTGAACAGTAGTTGAATAACCAACTGTTTTTGTTTTAGGTACTTTATGATTGTTTTAGTCCCTCAAGTTCCACATAATGATCCTTTCTTACATATTGATACACTTATCTTTCAGAGGTAGTTGACAAATTTTTGTGTTCCTCTTCCATCAACAAACTAATAAGTCCACATTGATGTTTTAGTGAAAATTAGGGTTAAAGGTAGAGGGCCAATAGAGTGGGTGATCTGTGGTTCACACTTTCAGTGCTGGATCCAGCAAATACAACTGTCATTCCGATATGCCCATTCTTGGGCCTGACCCCTATGTCATAATGCATTATGTAGCTGAGCGGCAGAATGCTCAGAGTGATTCACTGTGTCCATACCCGGAAGACCCATATCTTCACTGCGAGACATTAGCGCAATAACATGCAAAACATAGAGGATGCCAATTAGGTAGATTGCAGGTGAAAGATCTCGCGGAAGTAAGTTTGGGGGTGGGGGCTTTCATTGTAACAATGCGTGATGCCATCTGGAATGTTTTTTGACTGTGATACATCCTCCCCAGTGTGTGACTACAGGGTCTGCCTACCTCTAAGTATCTAGTAAGGTAAGGACAAGCTCATGTAATGTATTATTTGGCCCTGATTCTGGACCTAAGTCCAGGAAATGCATGTATTGCACTGCCAAGGACTAATGATAAAACCACGAGGAAATTAGAACAGGTATTGCTCTTTTGGACAAATATTATTTATAGACTGTATAAAATGAATGTAGTTTGATTTGAATTCTAAATACACAAGGAAACTTGAAACAGTTCTTTGCTGTAGGCACATTTGTTACCAACTGCATTATTTTAATGCAACTTGTTATCAGCATTCGTATGCATAGCAGGAATAAGGCAACTATTGGAAACCTGTTGTATGCCCTGTTTAATGATGTTCTTTTGCCTTGATCATAACAAACTCTCTCAAAACACACTATAGTAGTGCTCATATGTACCACAATATATGAGTAGGACATAATATTTGGGATCCCCCAGTCATGAAGAAAGCCATTGACCCAGAGGAGCAGCAGAGATCATGGCTGAAAAATGTAGATATTAGCTGTGGGAGACGATATAGGGGGTCATTCTGAGTTTGGCGGGCGGCGGTTGCCGCCCGCCAAGCGGGAACCTCCAATTGGCTGCTCCGCGGTCAGAAGACCGCGGGGGCCATTCTGACTTTCCCGCTGGGCGCCCGCCAAGGGAGCGCCCGCCGGCCCAGCGGGAAAGGGCCTGCAACACTGAAGCCGGCTCCGAATGGAGCTGGCGGTGTTGCAGGTGTGCGACGGGTGCAGTTGCACCCGTCGCGCTTTTCACTGTCTGCTAAGCAGACAGTGAAAAGCATACTGGGGCCCTGTTAGGGGGCCCCTGCAATGCCCATGCCAGTGGCATTGGCAGTGCAGGGGCCCCCAGGGGCCCCAGGACACCCCTTCCCACCATCATGTTTCTGGCGGTGAAAAACGCCAGAAACAGGCTGGCGGGAAGGGGGTCAGAATCCCCATGGCGGCGCTGCTTGCAGCGCCGCCATGGAGGATTCGCCCAGCCGGGGCTAATCCGGCGGGAAACCGCCGGACCCGGTTTTCCGACCGCAGCTTTACAGCCGCGGTCGGAATGGGCAATGAAGCACCGCCAGCCTGTTGGCGGTGCTTCAGTCGTTCGACCGCCAGGGTCAGAATGACCCCCATAGTGTCTACATGTCTTGTTCACATCAATCTTTGTTTTTAACCTTACCTAAGGATCCCAACATTAAATATCACCTTCAGGGAATGTGAGACCTTAAGATAATTGTAATTATATAGATTCCTCAAACATCAATAACCCACTCTGCTGTAAAACAGATGTTGAAGCACACATAGATACATTAGTCATCTCGGGTAGGACCCCAGTGATGAAGCATGTCACTAACTGACTAAATAGGAGTCACTTCTCATCGGATCAACGGGTTTTACAGGATGTCGGTAGCAGCATCTCTTTTTATGTTTTGTTTATAACGATCAGTTCAAAATTACACATTGATAAAGATTGCCATTACGACTCAAAACACTCTGCCTCATAGCCATTAGAATTGTCACTTAGAAATCTTTAATATTGCTTGAACAAATTAATCTGACAGCTTGTGTCTTAATCACCTTATGAACGTTCAAATAACTTTGGATAATTTTGGAGAAGTATTAGACCTACCCTCCTTGGTGTAGTTTCCCCTGACTTTTTGCCTTTCGACATCTTGCTTTGCTGACCTTGTTTTTGCTAACTGTAGGACGCTGGGCACTTTGCCAATGCTAACCAGTGCTAAACTGCATGGCTCTCTGCTTAAAACGTGGTAAGATTGGCTTACCCACAATTGGCATATTTAATTTAATTATACGTCCCTAGAAAAGTGCACTACTGTGCCCAGGGCCTGTAAATGAAATGCTAATTGTGGACCTGAAGCACTGATTGTGCCACCCACTTATGTACTCCTTCAACATGTCTCAGGCCTGCCATTGCAGAGCCTGTGTGTGCAGCTGTAAACTGCTGCCACCACCTGGCAAGTCTACCCTCTCTCCAGGCCCACACAGTCCTTTCTAATACATATAAGTCACCCCTATTGTAGGCCCTAGACAGTGCCTGGGCAGGGTCCAGTATATTTTAAAAGTCGGATATTTTCTATTAAATTTTATTTTTCACAGTAATGAAAAACTCTTAACCCGTTTTTCACTACGTCAAGGCTTCTTTTCCTCATAAAATAACACTGGGATTGGCTTTTTCCATTTTATAAGTATCATTCCCAATTGGGAAGAGATGGAATGGAGTGTGGAATCTCTGGAATCACAATTAAAAATCACAACTTATAGTGAAATCAGGTTTTCAATTGTAATTCTGAAATAGCCACATTTAGAAAGTTGGCATGTTCTTACCTTAGCAATGTGGTGCCTACTGCCTGTCTCCAATACACATCTGGGATGGTATGACAGCTGGGCTTGTGCATTTTCTCCAGACAGCCACACATAAAGGGAGCTTATGGATGGGCCATTTACAGCCTGCTGGGCCCTCTAGGGGAGGATGGGAGGGAAGAGCTGACACATCTGAATAGCCAGTATCCTGTAGCACACAAAGGTCTGCATACCTCCCTGCATTGCGTCTGTGGGCAGGGTAAGAAGGGCAGGGACTCAATGCACAATAAAGGCCTCTCTTTGAAGTCTCCAACTTCAAAGTCACAATTGAGTATAAGTGCTGGACCTCAGACGCCAACCCAGTACACTTCTGAACCCATGGATACTCTGCCAGGAAGAAGGACTGCTATGCTCCTGAAAGGACTGTCATACTGCCTGACTCTGCTGGACTCCTGCTCTGCTGTGCTGACCTGCTGCCCTCCTTACCTGGTAGTGAGAAGGACTAGACCTGAATCTCTCCAACCCAGACACAAAGTGACTCCAAGCACTTGCTGACTTGTCTCCTGTTCTTCTGAAGTGTCAGGAACACAAAAGACTTCCAACTCATTGGGCCAGATGTACGATCCTCAGTGTTTGCTAATAGAAATGTGCATTTTTGTGCGACTCACAAATTGCAAGCCACAAACACTGATGTACAACAGTGTCTGAAACACTGTGATTCCTGAATGGGTGACCAGGGATCTGCCTCAATAATATTCATGAGACAGGTCACAATTTGTGTCTCATTGGGAAGGCTTATCACTCACAGGGATGGTGGCCTGATGGGGTCAGCAGACCACAATGTCTGTGACTACTTTTTAAATTAAACAGTTTTTTTTTAAATTGCAGCCCGTTTTCCTTAAAGGAAACAGGATGCATTTCAAAAATAAAAATGAAAAGTTTTGTATTCATTTTTTGTAGAGTGGGCACTGGTCCACTGAAAAAATGTTGTTACCCCCTTTCACTAAGGGAAAGGAGTCCCTTGGCTACCCCTTCCCAATTGTGAATGGGCCCCTTCCCAATTGTGAATGGGCTTCTCAATTGTGAATGGGCCTCCTTTAAGAAGTCAGTATAGTATGAATGTTTTAAGATTGCGTTTCCAGTCACAAAACATTCATGGATACCAGTGCGACTTGCTGTTAGGAAGGGATACCCTTTGCATGCCCCTTCCTAATACTGAATCACAAAGGCTAAATGTGAGTCGGTAACAAGTTACAGACTCTCATTTTGCCTTTGGTACATGCAAAAATGCATTTTACCAGTCGCAAATGGCCCTATGAGCCATTTGTGACAGGTAAAATGTGCCACTCATTGGACCCATCATCTACAGCACTTGGACTCTGCCATTCGAGAGTCATGCCCTGCCAAGTAGTGGTAGTCCTGGGCCCTTGGAAGTGGGTATAAATTGCTGCTCTACTCTAAAATCCACACATCGATGCCACTGTGCCGCTCGGAACCAGCGTATCTCCATTGCTGCCAACACATTAATGCTGCTGCGAGGACTGAGGACACTGCATCACTGTGGATGCCAGGGCATCACTGCTGCTGTGAGGATCAAGGACATTGCATTGCCAACTGCACAATGCATCACCTCCATTCCCACGGCATCATCTACTTTGTGCAGCTCGGAGATGTCATATTGCATACATCTTCAGGTTAGACGCCAATGCATTGCTTCCTTTGCTCCTCGCATCTGGTTCTCGACATTGATGCAACTCGGAGCCAAGGTACTGTTACAGTGGGTCAAGAACAGTCCCTCTATCCCGCCAGCGCTCCATTGCAAATGGGCTGACTTTTCAGATTTGACCCAGTCCAGTGCAAGCAAATAGCCCCGGTTGTCACTTTATGCTTCTAAGCACTACAGCAAAGTTTATTCTTTTAAACTTCATATCTCCCCATTCGACTAAGTTGAATGCCTTTTCTGCATCTATCATTATAGCAGCAGCTTTCACCTTCTGACTAGAAAAAAAGTCTATAGCTTGCACCAAACATTTGTGTTTGACGACATTAACCTCCCAGGTAAAAACCCATTTTGATCACCATGAGTAACTGAACACCTTACAGAGGAAATCCTTTTGCCATTATTTTAGTAAAAAAGTTCTAATCACTATTTAGGAGGCTTATGGGGTGGTAAGAGTTCAGAACACCCTCAGGTTTATCCTTATCAAGGAAACTGACTACTACTTAGTCGGTAAATGAGCCATGTGTGGGCCATCCCTGAAGAATCTGGTTGAAAAGTCATACCAGGAAAAGAGCTAGTTGCTGCATGAATACCTTATAAATTTCTGCTGGCAATCCTTCTTTCCCACAGGCTTTGGCATTAGCCAAGGTCTTAATTGCTAGCTGTACATCTTTTAGGGTTACGGGTACTGTAATGGAATCTGCCTGTTCTGAGGTCAAGGTGGGAATTTGAATCTTCCCTAACCAGCTATTGATAACCGAGCTTGAGCTGTGTTTGGTATCCAAATATATGTTAGCATAATGTTGTAAAAATATCTGAGCAATCTTAAATGATTGCATACACATTGTTTTGGCCTGGGGATCAAATTTCTTTTTGATTATGTTGGCATTAACCCTACCTTTCAGAGACTAGGCCAGATATTTACCTATAAATTCATTTTCTTCATATCTTCTCTGGTGGTAGATGTGTGATTGACTACTTCTTTAGCAGTAAAAAACTTCTGAAATGTGTGCTTATCATTATCTAAAATTGCCTGCGTATCCTTATTAGGGGCCTGGGCATGCATTTTTATAGCTACATCTAAATTCTCAGAAAGCTCTGTACACTTTCTTTTCTCTTCCTGTCTATGATCTGCCAAGCAAGAAATTGGTAGACCTCTAAAATGTGTCTTTCCGGTGAAGTTTATGAGCTTGCTAAGACAATTATATACTGGGGCCATAGCTTCCATAATTATAAATATCTTCCTGACTGGGGAGATAGTCATCAAGAGTGCCCAATGTCTCCTATATTATTTGTGCTATTTATAGAACCTCTAGTTCGCACTAAACGTTAAGATCAATCCATCTGTCCCCCTATAGCAGAAGCTCCCAAACTCAAGCTATATGCAGATGATATTGTACTCTATTTAGCAGTGAACAAGGCACAATTCAGCATGATTTAGATAAAATCACTGAATTTACAGCTATAGGTGGTTATAAAGTCAATCAGACTTAGGGGGTCATTATGAACACGGCGGGAAACCCCGCCGTGTTCATGCTGGCGGTCATTTCACAGACCGTCAGCCCCTTTGAGACCCCGCTGGCCGTATAATAGACCTGCTGCTAGCCCGGCAGGCGGAAACAGTGTTTCCGCCCGCCTGCCGGCCCAGCAGAATGCAGGGCCGGGACATTGCCAACGGCTCCATATTGATAACCGAGCTTGAGCTGTGTTTGGTATCCAAATATATGTTAGCATAATGTTGTAAAAATATCTAAGCAATCTTAAATGATTGCATACACATTGTTTTGGCCTGGTGATCACATTTTTTTTTTATTATGTTGGCATTAACCCTACCTTTCAGAGACTAGGCCAGATATTTACCTATAAATTCATTTTCTTCATATCTTCTCTGGTGGTAGATGTGTGATTGACTACTTCTTTAGCAGTAAAAAACTTCTGAAATGTGTGCTTATCATTATCTGAAATTGCCTGCGTATCCTTATTAGGGGCCTGGGCATGCATTTTTATAGCTACATCTAAACTCTCAGAAAGCTCTGTACACTTTCTTTTCTCTTCCTGTCTATGATCTGCCAAGCAAGAAATTGGTAGACCTCTAAAATGTGTCTTTCCGGTGAAGTTTATGAGCTTGCTAAGACAATTATATACTGGGGCCATAGCTTCCATAATTATAAATATCTTCCTGACTGGGGAGATAGTCATCAAGAGTGCCCAATGTCTCCTATATTATTTGTGCTATTTATAGAACCTCTAGTTCGCACTATACTTTAAGATCAATCCATCTGTCCCCCTATAGCAGAAACTCCCAAACTCAAGCTATATGCAGATGATATTGTACTCTATTTAGCAGTGAACAAGGCACAATTGAGCATGATTTAGATAAAATCACTGAATTTACAGCTATAGGTGGTTATAAAGTCAATCAGACTTAGGGGGTCATTATGAACACGGCGGGAAACCCCGCTGTGTTCATGCTGGCGGTCATTTCACAGACCGTCAGCCCCTTTGAGACCCCGCTGGCCGTATAATAGACCTGCTGCTAGCCCGGCAGGCGGAAACAGTGTTTCCGCCCGCCTGCCGGCCCAGCAGAATGCAGGGCCGGGACATTGCCAACGGCTCCACATGGAGCCGTCGTCAATGCTGCTGTGCGCCGGGTGCAGCAGCACCTGTCGCGCAGATCACTACCCGTAAATCGGACAGTGACCTGCACGATGGGGCACTGCATGGGGCCCCTACACTGCCCATGCTAAGTGCATGGACAGTGCAGGGGCCCCCAGAGGGGCCTGGAGCACCTCTTCCGCCAGCCTTTTTCTTTCAGGGGAAACCACCAGGGAAGGGCTGGAGGAACAAGGGTTCTTTATCCGCAGGGCAGTGCTGCCCTCTCGGATAAAGTATTCCACCATCGTCAGGCTGCCTGGTGGGGGTAGCCTGGTGGTGGTGGGGGTAGCCTGGTGGTGGTGGGGGTAGCCTGGTGGTGGTGGGGGCCCGCCTGTGGGGGGCCTCCCTGTGTTCATAATATGGCGGTTCAGACTGCCATGCTGGTGGTGGTATTTTCAGCCACCGCCGGCATGGCGGTCTGAACCACCATGTTCTTAATGAGGGCCTAAGTCTGAAGCCTTACTTTGTGATAGCTCCTCGGAGATTCTTCTAGCAACAATGCATGCAACATTTCAAACCAGACGTCCCTTTAGGTATTTGGGTAAAAGTTACTTCTATTTGTGATGATTTGTATAGTCTTACCCATAAGTCTTTAATAGGAAAAATGCAGAATTTACTACAGCAGTGGAATTGTCTTCCTTTAACAATTATAGGCCGTATTTTCCCTTATAAAGAGGAATCTCTTGCCATTGTTCTTATTTGCTTTTCCTAATATTATGATTAAAATCCAAAATGAATTGTTTGAGGCCATTAATGCCAACATTCGCACATTTATCTGGCAAAAGAGGCATACAAGAGTTAATCTCTCAATTTTTTAGTTAATTCTGGAAGAGGGAGGCTTATGTCTTCCATGTTTTAGAAACTACTATGAAGCGGCCCTTCTAAGTTGGCTAACTTCTGTTTCAGTAAATACATCTTGTGATGGTAACTTTTATTTGAACATAATGTTAAAAGCTGCCTGGACGGACCTTGTTTCATTTACAGGGATTCCCAGACTTCTGACGAGGAGTAAAAACGTAAACATTGCTTAGGGTTTGATTTAAATTTCGGTTATCCCATGATCAGTAGATGAGCAGCTCTTGGCTTTCGACGGTTGAGAGATTTTTGTTGCAATAATTATTTGGTCTCGTGGCAAACGCTTACTCAAGAGAATGCACAAATGACCCCAAATCTGTATTTTATCTTCATTCAAATGCAGCATCTATATAGGAGTAATCCAGCGGAGGTGCTGAGATGGCTCAGAAAATAGGTCAGGGCTTTTTCATGTCTCGCCTGTCCGCTATTGGAAATTGATATTGAGGCCCATATTTATACTTTTTGACGCAAAACTGCGCCAACGCAGTTTTGCGTAAAAAAAATTAGCGCCGGCTAACGCCATTCTGAAGCACCATGCGGGCGCCGTATTTATTGAATGACGTTAGCCGGCGTTAGCCGGCGTTAGCCGCCGGCGCCGTCTGGTGTGCGTTAAAAAAAACAACGTACACCAGGCAGCGCCGGCGTAGGGGGATATGGAGCTTGGGCGTCAAGAAATGGGGCAAGTCAGGTTGAGGCAATTTTTTCGCCTCAACCCGATTTGCGCCATTTTTTTCCGACTCCCAACCCCCATAGAAATGACTCCTGTCTTAGCACAGACAGGAGTCATGCCCCCTTGCCCAATGGCCATGCCCAGGGGACTTCTGTCCCCTGGGCATGGTCATTGGGCATAGTGGCATGTAGGGGGGCACAAATCAGGCCCCCCTATGCCACAAAAAAAAGAAAAGAAAACACTTACCTGAACTTACCTTAATGTCCCTGGGATGGGTCCCTCCAGCCTTGGGTGTCCTCCTGGGGTGGGCATGGGTGACAGGGGGTGTACCTGGGGGCATGGGGGGGCACCTCTGGGCTCCTTCAGAGCCCACAGGTCCCTTAACGCCTGCCTTTTGCAGGCGCTAAAAAACGGCGCAAAAGCGGCCGTACGTCATTTTTTTTCACCCGCCCACTCCCGGGCGTGATTTTTGCCCGGGAGTATAAATCCGACGCACATGCCTCGAGTCGATTTTTTAGACGGGAACGCCTACCATGCATATAATTAACGCAAAGTAGATGTCCACGCTAAAAAATGACACTAACTCCATGGACTTTGGCGCTAGACACGTCTAACGCCAAAGTATAAATATGGAGTTAGTTTTGTGTCGAAATTGCGTCAAAAAAAACGACGCAATTTCGGCGCAAACGGAGTATAAATATGCCCCTGAGTATTATGTCAGAATTTAGGAATAAATCTTGTGGCGAACCATTTGAACATAATAGTGACTACCACGGTTGTGCCGTAACTAGAGCCCAATGGACATACGATAATCAGAATAAAGGAAAAGCCATTTGCGCAGCTAATTTTAAGTGCATTGCCTTTTAATGGATGCTGTATGATACTCAGGAAAAAATCTAACGAATGTACTACTGGGCCGATGTTAGGTGTTTTAGATGTGGGTCCGATTCTGGGGGCTAGATGCATATGATCTTCATCTGCCCTGAATTCAGCACGTTTTGCACCAATGTCTTTATTTAGATAGGGGTTTGGCTCCCACAGGTAGTCACCCCTGACCCTTTAGGGGCTCTTTTTGGCATTCCGTCTGTGGCAAATAATCTCCCGACTAAGCTTATACAGCATTGCTTTATTGCTACTTTAGTATCTAAGGGGCACATTTATACTTTTTGGTGCCAAACTGCAATAACGCAGTTTTACACCAAAAAAATTAGCACTGGCTTGCGCCATTCCTGAGCACCAGCCGGGAGCCATATTTATGGAATGGTGCAAGCTGCTGCAAAGGGTGGGCTAGCGAAAAAAATTACGTTAGCCGGATGGGGCTGGTGGTGTGGGAGAAGGGGGTTTTGCACCCAAAAAATTACTTTAGGCTGGTTATACTTACCCTACTTACCAGGGATGGGGTCCCCATCCTCCAATGTCCCTCTGGTGTGGGTAGGGGTGTTTTCTGGGACTTGAGGAGGGCACATGTGGACCCATTCCATGATGTTTAACCATGGAAATGAATCCACAGGTCCCCTAACGCCCGGTCTGACCCATGTGTTAAATAATATTTTGCCCCTCCTCCCACCCATGCATCATTTTAGCACGGGGGATAAATATGGAGCTATGGGGTTAGCACATTTTTTAAAATGGGAACGCCTTCCTTGCATCTCATTGACGCAAGGTAGGTTCACACATCTAAACAATGGCGCAAACTCCAATATTTTGACAACAGTGACATCAACAATTGTGGCTGTGTGTAAATGGTGCGCACTTCCAAAATTTCAGCTACTTTCAATGTACACAGTTAATGAAGAGAAAGTCTGATTTGAAGAAGGGAGTGCTCAAGTGGTTGTACACCCAGCCACAGGGTGTATAAGCTGTCACCTGAGAAAGGTCACAGTCCATGTATACAAAGAAGAAAAACCACGGCACATCGCAGGATTGTAGTGAAATCCATTTATTCCTTGGTGATGTCTCAGGAAACAAGTCCCCTGATCCATTGAAACACACTAGGTAAGTTGTTTGAAAGCCAAAACAGTTCTCATGATTGTGAGGAAACAGCCGACACGTATTTCGTCAAAAAATGACTTTTTCAAGGCTGTGAACAAATGGGATGTGTCAATCACAAAAATTGTTGGTAAATTGATAACAAATTAGATTTTAGTGTGGACTGTGAATATGGCCAAGGTTGGTGAGTTAAAGCGAGAAGCCCAATGCAGCAGGTTGGTAGTATGTCTTAAATATACCACAATAGGAAAAAATCCTAATAACCATTTATGGTGAACCAAGCTGGTGATGTGAGGAACATTCTGTGTTAGCAAAAATAGAAGAATGCCAGTACAAGTGTAAAGCCAAAAATGTCACTAGATGGAAATCCGTAGAAAGTGCATGCAACCCAAGATGAGAGGTTGAACATGGTGCTCAAAGATGTGTCTAACATCAAAATATGAATATGGAGTTAGTTTTGCACTGAATTTGCATTAAAAGATGATGCAAATATGGTGCAAATGGGGTATAAATATGCCCCTAAGTCTATAATTTTAGCAAACTGGAAATCAAGAGGCATACCTACTATTGCTCAATGGTATACAAAAATTGCAAAGGTAATGAGTTATGAGAGATTGTACGTGAAGAGGGTTGGAGCTAACAAGTGATTTAGTAGAATTTGGTCAAATTGTGAAGGAAAAGGAGATTTAATGAATTAATTCATAGCTAATGCCATTCACTAACTGTATAAATGTATATGTGTCTGGGTACTTTCTAATGTTTCAGATTACTATATGAATTTTAATATATAATCAACTTATGATGTTGAATGTTATTCAAGGATGGCATGATATTTTCTCTGCTACATTATGATAAATAAATACTAAAAATAAAACTTCATATCTCGACTTCTACTTTTTACATTTTTTTCATTTTGGTCTTTGTTTCGGTCATAAAATTGAAACGTATTGTTCTAACCAGGTGTGGTATCTTTTTGTGTGGCATTTTCACTGTTTCACTATTTGAAGTGTTGCACACATACTTCACACATTGACTCATAAGTTAAGCATGAATGCTCTGTGCCAAACTACCAGGGGGTGACCACATGTTGACCTAGGGTGTGTTTGTGACTTACACTGACTAGGATTGTAGTTCCTGCTTGGAGAGGGTGCATACCTTTGCCAAGAGAAAGCCAATTTCTAACAAGAAGGGTTGCGTAAAACGCACCCCCAAAATGCAAATAGAATGCATATATCCTTTTTGATCATCTGAGTAACATTTGTGTGGCAAATCTGCCAAAAATGAGTCAGCATGTGGACTAGTAACGAGAGGGGAACACTGAAACCATTCCTGTGTTTGGACTGCCAATCGCTTCCTGGACCGCAAAATGATTGAGGGAGGGACGGGCTACTCAGAGCCTTTAAGATTTTATTTCAAAAGGCCAATCAGAGTAATCTAAATATAGATAATACCTCTACTGTGTTGAAGGGCAGCCAGACAGAATTTCTGAAAGAGCAGTTTCATTATTAAATACTGGATCTCTATTAGCCAATCAGAGGTGGTAATAGTGTTCAGACCATTTTGATTTGCTGATGGGCAGCCAGAGTGAGTTGCAGCTGTCCAATGAATGCTGTGAGATATTGCCTGAAGGAAAGTGGAGTATTATGCAGTGAAGCTGGTTAGGTCTCACTATGCAATAATTTCCCAATGCACCAAACTGGTTCCTTTGGATTCACAGGAATAAATCCCTAGCTCAGTATTGGTAGTGTGGCACAGATAAGTCAGGCTTTACTAAAGGAACAGGTGTTAAGCATTTCAGAGGGTTATATGGCTCCTACTAAAATAATGGGTCTGGATATTTAGGACAGCAGAACTTCAGAATGTGGGAGGCTATGTCAGTCCACAGCATCAGAAACCACTAGAATGCTGGGTTGAAAAGTGATTTTTGCAACCTGAACCTGACACTCTTATTCCCCAGGGACATCATGTAAACAGACCTCACCCTTTAGTTATATTACTCAAGCATGCCCAGGCGAAACACAAGAGAGATATGAGATATGTTTTCAATACATTTATTTAAACAATGGCAATCTTGCATAGCGAGAATAAGATGTGATAATTAGGCAGTTGAAACAAAGCAAAGTTACCAGCAGTAAAGGATAATATAGATAGTTAACAACCCAATTATGGTAAATGCCTTCTAGAGTTTCTAGAAGTTTTATGTTATCTACAGGTTTCTACCTAACCGTAAGACTATTCTGAGCACACAGCTGGTATACCCTTCTGCCTTCCAGGATCTATAGGATTAGTCTTAGCCCGATACCTGGAAATGGTGTCTGGAGTCAGCCTGTAGTGTTGATTGCAATTTTCTCGGGAAGCTAGTAGATTAGCACCAGCAGAGCTGCATGTCGAAAACAGCATTTGCCCCAGGATGGTAATGGTTAGAATGCCCCTCTGACATTTCTGGGTCAGTGCATTATTTATATGCTAAAACCACACTGTGTTAGAAGCACAGTTTTGTTGCAATGCTATGTCTAGAAGTTAGAGCTCCCTCCTGAATGGGCATCACATACACTTGGATATTGTATACTGTGTTCCTAGCCTTGGAAAGCATGTACTAATTGCATATCGAGGAAAGGCTAACTAAAACAAGCAATTCAGACAGTATATTCCTAGAATAATATCGTACAGGCAAAATGAAGCAAAGTTTGTAAAAGGTCATTGTTAAAGTGACAGAGCTTCAACATGCAAAATATAATATACATTAAACAAACCTAAAGATAGGGGGAAACAAACTTGGGTCCAAGAGGTCCTCACAACACCTTCCTCTTGCTTGTAAAAAAGACAGATTCTAAAAATCCGTACTATGAAAGGAACAAATGGAATAGAATGCTCACTCCAACAGAAAAAAGCAAGTAAGGAGAATTAAAATAAGCCAATTAAAACATAAACAATTTACTTAAAAACAAGGGCAAAATGTCATCAATGTTATCAATGTCAATGAAATCCAAAATGGACCCAGCCTCAGCAGATGAAAGAACCACTAGAGCCTCAGTGAGTGAACCGAAGGAACAAACTTGTTCGGCCACTTCAGCCACCACAGAGATAGTAGCATTCTGTGGAGTGCCCTCAGGGGGTGAGCCAGAGGGATAGAATCCCAGAGTCTTGCTATCCATTTCCAAGTAGAATGGCTCATAAAAAACATCCAGAAACAATTCTAGTCTCATAGGACAACTCCAAAAATTAACCCTTAATAGGGACATCAGCAGATTCATGTACATAGATAGTGACAATTGCGTTGCAAGACAGAGGTGCAGTGCACACTGGAAAGGGCACCAAAGACAACAGAACACAGATTGCGCACAGTAGAACCATACTGGCTGGAATGATAAAGGCCAGATGCCATTTCGTTCCTCCAATAAAGGTACTTTAAATGTGTTCACGACACGGCTGGATGCCTGGATGTTCCATCAGCATTAGGCTCCGAATTGGGACCTCAATTGCAAAGCAGTGCAAGTACAATTAAAATTCCACCAATTAGGAAAAATACAAGTGGTATGTCTCCAAATACACTCAAAAACAAAGAGTGTATAAAAGATGTAATCATTCCGAAAAGAGGTTGGAAAGTGCTGACAAAACACGGACCCAATCACTTTAAAAAAGTGTACAACACCTACGGTGTTAGAAATATAAAAAATGCGACTCCCAAGTTCACCAAATATCTTTAAAAGTTGGTGTTTAAAAGTGACAGTATTTCACAGGACAAACTTGCAACTAGCAATTTGAAAGTTTCATGGGCAGATATAAGTGCCATGTTTTTTCTGAAACAATAGTGCTTTCATCCGGCTCAACTTGTTGAAGTTAAATGTAGGAATGGAAGGGCATAAAGTAACTACCTTAATCTCATGCAGTGGAGGATAAAGTACATTACCACAGCAGTTCCTATTTGAGAAACAGAAACCATATAAGAGACATGTACTCTCATCCCACAACAGCCTTGATCATTCAGGATTAAATAACTTCCATTTGAAAGTAACTGAAACAGTGGGCAAGTCAAGGAAATTGGCACGCCCTTCAAGTAGCATGCCAGAATGACCATGGAAGCATTAGGCACCCTGTGCAATGTCAAGTGTTAACACATCATTGAGTGGCTTAGAGAGGGTTTGCATTTGTTTCCAGTAAGAAAAACCTTATTTTCCCCCTCTGTACATTTATAATTGAAGGGTAATTTCCACACCTTGTGTATGAAACTCTCCTCTAAAGCCTCATATCTGCCTGCCAGAAAATGTTTCAAGCATGAACTGAATTGTAGAAATATGCAGTGATATAACTCCATGTATCAGCCATGCTGCAGATGGTGTTTCTGCTTCTATGAAAGCAAGTGAAAAGCACATTTTAAAACTTGTCTACATAAAGCATTGTGTATATATCATCTTTCTATGCCATTACTTTTTGTCTATGAGTTCGATTGAAAGGCAAGAACAACTTTGCTGCAGTCACTGGCTTCCATGGCACACTGTTCTCTATAGGAAATTGTAATGTCCAACTAAGCTGCATGATTGAGCTAAGTTGACTTCGCCGATGTTATAAAAAGACAGGGGGTCATTACAACATTGACGGTAAAAGCCGCTTACCGCCGTGCAGAAGACCGCCAACACACCGCCGCCGCGGCGGAATTCCGCCACAGCTATTATGACACACATCTCGGAATCCGCCGAAACTCAGACACCCACACAAGTCCGCCACACCAAAGGTCAGTGTAAAACTGGCAAAAACAAATCTTCCACCGTCACGCCAACAGAAATACGCCCATGCTATCACGACCCACGGATCCACGTGGCGGTCTTTCAAACGCTGTATTCCATTGGCGATATACACCGCAGCGCTCAAAATACACACACATCTCCAAAACACCGCCACATTGGACAATTCAAAATACACACACCTGATACACATACACACACCACTCCCACACACCCAATACAATATAAAACACACACCCACATCACCCATAAACCCCTACGACCACAAGTCACGACCGAAGGCCAGAGAGACAGAGAGCACAGCCTCTGAGAACCCAACCACACAGAGGCACACAACACCATCACCCATACAACATTACACGCACAATACACCACACACCACTACACATTACCACACACATCAACACTGACACCTCCCCACACATCACCCAAACCACCCCATGTCACGCCAAAAAGACACCCCCCGTTTTCCGAGGAGGAGCTCCGGGTCATGGTGTAGGAAATCCTACGGGTAGAGCCACAGCTATTTGGCTCACAGGTGCAGCACACATCCATAGCCAGGAAGATGGAGCTATGGCGCAGAATAGTTGACAGGCTCAACGCAGTGGGACAGCATCCAAGAAATCGGGAGGACATCAAAAGAGGTGGAACGACCTACGGGGGAAGGTGCGTTCCATGGTCTCCAGGCACCACTTTGCGGTTCAGCAAACTGGCGGCGGACCCCCACCTCCTCCCCCACAACTAACAACATGGGAGGAGCAAGTCTTGACCATCATGCATCCAGAGGGCCTCGAAGGAGTCGGTGGAGGAATGGACACTGGTAAGTCAAATCTTAACTATCATATCCCCCACCCTACCTGCATGCTATCACACACCCCCACCCTCACCCCCTCCCCTATCACTCCAACTCCTCACTTATGTACTAGTAACAAAAACCACACATCCCAACACCAAGCCCTGCATGACACAACTAAGCATGGTCACCCCTCACCAAAGCATGCTCACTGCACATACCCATAACAACCCCCTAACCATCATCACACAAACCCACACACAGGAATGCTTGCACTGGGGTACACAAACAACCACCCATTGCACACCATTACACACACACATGCAATAATCATGCTCTTATATTCCAGCAGGACCACTAAGGAACGTCACCACACAGGAGGGTCCAGACATCTCCACTCCACCCACAGAAGAGGCCCACAGTGACTACAGCAGCTCTGCCCTACTGGATCCTGATGACCAGCCCGGACCATCGTGGGCCTCGGGACAGTCGGTTCCCCTTGCACAGGCACAGCGCAACACTGACCTTCCACCCTCTGGTAACACCAGCACAGCACCCACCCAGCGGGCTCATACATCCGTATCCAGGACACGTCAATCACCGGTGTGTCCACCACTACAGGGAACCCAGGATAACCCACCACCCCAACAACAACAGGGACCTGGGGGCAGTGATAGTGGGCACACGGTCCAGGGACGGAGGCACAGGAACACAGGGGAACTGGGAGGGCTGATGTGAGACAGGTGGCGGACAGGCCAAGGGAACCCACTCTCCACGAGGCCCTCTCCTCCATCATGGGAGCATACCACCACTCCCAGGAGACGATGGCGACGGTCCTGGCCAAGTTTCAGAAGACCCTGCGGCTGCAGGAGGAGCAGTATTTGGGGTTCAGGGAGGAGCTCAGGACCATCAGCTCCGCCCTGGGCACCATCGTAGGGGTGCTGAAGGACATACAAAAGACCATGAGAGACACCGTGGCACTCCGAGGGGCCCCTGACACTAGCCTGGACGATGAACTGCCCACCACCTCCGCCAGCGCTAGTGGACAGGACGCCCTGCCACAGGACCACCACACCAGCACCCCACCCCTGCAGATGGACAACCACCACGCAAGCGGTCCCTGAGATCCAGGAACAGGACAGAGCAAGATGGCAAGACCCCCGCCAGGAAATGAGACCACCCTGATTGTCCTCCCACTGTCCCACTTTGTTACCCTGTCCATACTTAAACTGCCCTAGCTCCACTTCCTATGCCCATATGGACAGTGCACCTGTGTGACCAATAGATTGGACTTTGCCATGGAAATTCCTCCACCGTCCCCCATCACCATTTTCCAACCCCCTCTATTTTTCAGCACTTAAATAAACACCCTTGAACCACAAAACAATCTGGAGTCAGTCTGTGATTTGGTAAATTTGTATTATCAATGACAGTGTCAAAATGCCTTCTCAATTGTAAAGCCAACATTCCTATGTCACACATCACAAGTCCTTGAAGGATACAAGCAGATGACACACGTTGGTAACCACACCTGAAACCGTAATGGAAAGGTACAACTCAGTGACCAAATACTGCTATTAAATAACAAACAGGATAGAGTTAAAAGTGTGAAAGTGAATGTAATGTTAAAAAAATAATTGTTCTCACCTGTGTGTCACTGGAAATATTGCTGTATGACTGACTCCCTGTTGTCTATGTCTTCTTCCTCAGCTTCCTCCTCATCACTGTCCACAGGCTCCACAACACCGCCATCTGGACCATCCTCCTGCAGAAAAGGCGCCTGGCGTCGCAAATCAAGATTGTGAAGCATCGAGCAGGCGATCTGGCACACCTTCTTGGGTGAGTAGAATAGGGATCCACCTGTCATATGGAGGCACCTGAACCTGGCCTTCAGGAGGCCGAAGGTGCGTTCGATCACCCTCCTAGTCCGCCCATGGGCCTCATTGTAGCGTCCCTCTGCCCTGGTCCTGGGATTCCTCACTGGGGTCAATAGCCATGACAGGTTGGGGTAACCAGAGTCCCCTAATAGCCACACACCGTGCCTCTGGAGTTGACCCATCATATAAGGGATGCTGCTATTCCGCAGGATGTAGGCGTCATGCACTGAGCCAGGGAACATAGCATTTATCTGCGAGATGTACTGGTCTGCCAAACATACCATCTGTACATTCATCGAATGATAACTCTTTCGGTTCCTGTACACCTGTTCAATCCTGTGGGAGGGACCAGAGCTACATGGGTCCCATCAATAGCACCTATGATGTTGGGGATATGTCCAAGGGCATAGAAGTCACCTTTCACTGTGGGCAAATCCTCCACCTCAGGGAAAATGATGTATCTCCTTACGTGTATAAGCAGGGCAGCCAACACTCTGGACAACACGTTGGAAAACATAGGCTGGGACATCCCTGATGCCATGGCCACTGGCAAGGAAATGGAGCACTGACAGCACCTGCACGTCAGGGGGGATTCCAGTGGGATGGCGGATTGGTGACATCAGGTCTGGCTCCAACTGGGTACATAGTTCCTGGATAGTGGCACGGTCAAACCTGTAGGTGATGATTAAATGTCGTCCTCCATTGTCAACAGGTCCACCAGCGGTCGGTACACCGGAGGATTCCGCCATCTTCTCAAATGTCCCAGCTGACGGTGCCTAGGAAGGACAACAGCGATCACAGAGTCAACAAATTCCCAGGTATGTACCCACAGATACATAGAACACAACACCAAACACAAAACTCTTCCTGTATGTGTGTTGAGTGTAGGACTAGCTATGTGTGACGCAGTAGTAAATGAAGCCATGTGGGACCCTGAAATGGCGGCTGCCTGACCTCTAAACTGGGACAATGGGAATGTGAGGTATTTGCACTGGCGTTGTACACCGTCGCGGTAGGCGGTCGTAGACTGCGGCACAATGCTGCATTGGTTAACATTGGACCCAATGGGTCCCAGGAGCCACTGACAAAGTGCGCCGGCGGTGATGATAGGCACCGCCGCGGACGTCACCGCCGCAGATGTGACCGCCATTTTCTATCTGTTCAATCACTCGATACCTGATCTTCGACAGGAGAGGACCTACACTGCAAGTGCTGCTGTGACCTCGGTCTGGAAGTGACAATGGCTGCTGCGTCCGGGGAAAGGGCCCCTGCCTTCACTGCTCAGGAGTTGGAGAAGCTAGTAGACGGGGTCCTCCCCCAGTACAAGCTACTCTACGGTCCTCCAGACCAACAGGTAAGTACACAGGGAGCACATTGTATGGGCTATGCCTGGGTGGAGAGGGCTGGTTGTAAGAGGGAAGGGGGCAGAGTTCAGGGAACATGAAGGAGTGTGAATGCATGTGCCACATGGCAAGGGTAGGGATGGGGGCCACTCACATCGACGGTGCAGTTGGTAATGACTTCTCTTCTTCCCCTGTGTATGTCATGTAGGTCAGCCCCCACCAGAAGAAGGACATTTGGCGTGCCATCGCCAAGGAAGTCTGGACCCTGGAGGTCCACCAGAGACGGGGCACCCACTGCCAGAAAAGATGGGAGGACATTCGCCGCTGGAGCAAGAAGACAATGGAGGCTCAGCTGGGGATGGCCTCCCAACGTGGGAGGGGTGCCTGTCGCACCATGACCCCCTGATGTTCAGGATCCTGGCGGTAGCCTACCCGGAGTTGGATGGGCGCTTGAGGGCATCACAGCAGACACAAGGGGGTGAGTACACTCTCATTCTGGGGACTTGGCGCGCAGTTGAGGGGTCTGGGTGGGGGAAGAGGGCTGTGTGTGTACCTAGGCCAGGCAGAAATACGTAGGCTAGGCCGCTCCGTAATGCAGGGCATGTGGCACTCCACCCCACCTCAGTAGTGGGCCAAGTACAGGTATAGATGCCCCTGTGGCATCCATGTGTGCAGATGTCCACCATAGCCATGTAGGCCATATCACAGTAATTGCATCTGTAGAGGCCAAGAGCACGGCGTAGTGCAGGGGGCTGCTGTGTCTGTATTGTCCGCCAACGGTAGTGGTAAGCCATGCACTCAACCTTTCTTTCTTCTGTCGTCCCCTCTCCCTTTTTGTGCTCTCCCTGTTCTTGTGTGCATCAGCATCATCAGGCGGAGGTACAGTGGCACCGGGGCACAAGGGAGCTGCATCCCACATGGCCATGGAGGGCCACACCACGAACTCAGAATGCACCAGTGGGACGGAGGGCGAGGGGAGCTACACGTCGGTCACTGGATCACCAACCAGCGACACGGACTCGTCCGCCGATGGGAGCTCCCCTGTGGTGGCGGCACCATCTGTGCCCCCAACTTCTACAGGTACAGCCGCCACCTCCCCTACCAGCACCGCCCTCCCAGCAGCCCCTCAGCGTTCGCCCCGTGCCCGCTCACCCAGGAGGGTGGACATCACCTTCGCCCCAGACACCTCAGGCCCTGCCCCTGTCACCCCTGCTGCCCTCAGTGAGGAGGCCATTGACCTCCTCAGGTCACTCACTGTTGGGCAGTCTACCATTGTGAATGCCATCCAGGGTGTAGAAAGGGAGTTGCAACACACTGATGCATTCCTGGAGGGCATTCATTCTGGTCAGGCTGCCCATCATCAAATCCTGCAATCTCTGGCCTCAGCACTGATGGCAGCCATTGTCCCTGTCTCTAGCCTCCCCCTTCCAACTTCCTCCACCCAGACCCAATCCCCTGTACCCCAGCCTGTCCCAAGCACACCATCAGACAAGCATGTATACACCTCAACACCCAAAAGTAGCTCAGGCAAACATAGGCACCACACAACCCACAGGCACTCACACAAGCATCACACACATGCAGACACAGCAACATCCACTGCCTCCACTGTGTCCCCCTCCTCGTTGTCTCCCTCCTCCCTCCCCGCTCACCTGCACTCACCACCCCCACTCCCATTTACACGTCCCCTGTGTCCTCTCCCAGTGTGTCTGTGACGCCCCCTCCCAAAGTACACAAACGCGGGCACCCACACACCCAACATCCATCCACCTCACGAAAGCCTCCAGTACCTTCACCTGCACCCAAAACACCTAAAGTGACACCTCCTACAACCACCTCCTCTTCCTCCACTCCCAGACCCCCTCCAGCTACCCATCCCAGTGTTCGTCAGAAACTGTCCCTCTGCAACGTTGACCTCTTTGCCCCCACCCCTCCAATTCATCAGTCCCGTAGTAGCGCCTCAGCCAAAAAGACTCCAGTACCAGTGGTGCGGGTTACAGGTGTGTGGAGTGCACCGGCCACCAGGGCAGGCAGTGTGACACGGAGCCAAGGCACTGCCAGTCCACCCCCTGTAAAGCATCTCAAGTTGGAAAGTGGCCGAAGGGACCGGGTGAAGACTCCTGGAGGCAAAACTACTCACAAGGGTCCCAGGGGGATTGCAGAGTCAGCTGTGACTCCTCCAAAGGTGGTGAAGGGCCAGAAGAAGTCTGCACAGCCTGGTGTGAGCAGCACGGCGGAGAAGGGCGGCATCCTCCCCGGCGGCCGGGACGCCACCGCCAGCACCGTCGTCACTGGTCAGGAGACCACCGCCGGAGTCAGTGCCCAGGAGGGCAGAAGTATCATCACTGGTCAGGAGACCACCGCCGGAGTCAGTGCCCAGGAGGGCAGAAGTATTGTCACTGGTCAGGAGACCACCGCCAGAGTCAGTGCCCAGGAGGGCAGAAGTATTGTCACTGGTCAGGAGACCACCGCCGGAGTCAGTGCCCAGGAGGGCCCCGGCTGCCACAGCCCCGCTGGGCAATGTAGGGACTGTCATGCCACACACCAATGCACAGGTCAGAGACCGCCATGGCAAAGCACCGCTGAACAGGGCAAGCACCGCTGAGCAGGCCTGAGACCGCCATGGCAAAGCACTGCTGAACAGGGCAAGCACTGCTGAACAGGCCTGAGACCGCCATGGCAAAGCACCGCTGAACAGGGCAAGCACCGCTGAACAGGCCTGAGACCGCCATGGCAAAGCACCGCTGAACAGGGCAAGCACCACTGAACAGGCCTGAGATCGCCGTGGCAAAGCACCGCTGAACAGGGCAAGCACCGCTGAACAGGTCAGAGACTGCCATGGCAAAGAACCTCTGAACAGGGCAAGCACCGCTGAACAGGCCTGAGACCGCCATGGGAAAGCACCGCGGAACAGGGCAAAGCACCGCTGCAGAAGGAAAACACCACCACATCAAGCATCGTTATCCCATGTACAGCTGGGAAAGTGACGGGACAGGAACTGTCACGGGGAGCCTAATCCAGTCTAGGCACCATTCCCCCTCCAGAACCAGTGGAGAGATCCATCCACTCTGTCTGTCCTTAACAGGAGGAAGCACTCTGGGCACCAGTCCCCCTCCAGAACCAGTGGAGACTGTTATCCACTTGAGAGACTGTGGCTTTGCACTCCCCAGGATAATGCAGTGGGCAACCCACCCACTGGAGAGACTTGAGAGACTGTGGCTTTGCACTCCCCAGGATAATGCAGTGGGCAACCCACCCACTGGAGAGACTTGAGAGACTGTGGCTTTGCACTCCCCAGGATAATGCAGTGGGCAACCCACCCACTGTAGAGACTTGAGAGACTGTGGCTTTGCACTCCCCAGGATAATGCAGTGGGCAACCCACCCACTGGAGAGACTTGAGAGACTGTGGCTTTGCACTCCCCTGGATACATCAATGGGCATGGAGCCCTGTCGTGGATGTGTGCGTGGTGCTGTAATCCGGCTGAGGTGCCCCCTTCCCTTCCCACTGAGGTGCCTGTTGTATATCTCTCTGATGCCCCTGCAGTGTTCTCTCCGTTTGTGGACAGGTATCTTGTGTGGGCCTCGCCCATGCATTTTTGGCCCAGTGGTGCATGGACATTGATATGTGCATATCTGCACTACTTCTCGTAATGTATATACTTTTGAATGTGTTTATATTTATCTGTATATATTTGCTAACTGTATTTTGATACATTACAATGTTTGAACTGATTTCGTTTTGTCTTTTCATTCTTCCGGGGGGTTTGTGGGCTGTTACTGTGATGTTTGGAAATGCATATGTGTGTGTGTTGTAATGTGCGAGGGTAGGGGTGGTGGTGGGGGTGTTGCATGTGTGTCCCCCTGACTTTTGCCTCCCCCTCCCCTATGTCGTAGGTGCAGTACTCACCGTTGTCTTCGCCGACGCTGGTGTTCGTAGATGAGTAGGAAGACAAGGGTAGGGAGGATTTGTAATTCCGGCTCCATGGTGGCCTCCTTCCTCGTGGGATGTGTTAAGGTGAGCGTTTTCCCATTGCAGAAACAGTTTCCGACGTGTTTTTATCCACGGTGAATCCGCCCCGGAAAAGGTGGCGGATTGGCGGGTTGTGATACTGTGGGCGGTACATTGTCTTCCGCCTGTCTGTTGGCGGTGACCGCCGCGCTGCTTGTCTGTAACGCAGTGGCGGTCGGAGTGTTAAAGTGGCTGTCTATGTTGGTGGTTTCCGCCACGGTCATAATTCCCTTTTTTTGTCCGCCGGCCTGTTTGCGGTATTACCGCACCTTTAACACCGTCCGCCAGGGTTGTAATGACCACCATAATTTTGTATGATGTCAATTGCAGAAGACACATTGGGGCAGATTTAAGAGCACCTAGCGCCTCATTTGCATCATTTTTTAAAGCTAATGTGGCCTAACGAGGCCAAAATCACAATCCAAATTTACAAAGTCGCGCAATGCATGCATTGCGCCACTTTGTAACCCTTTGTGCTACATTATGCCTGCGCCAGGCATAATATATGCAAAAGGGGCATTCTCCATTAGGGGCATCCGGAAAAATGGTGCAAAGCACTCCAAGAGATTGCTTTGGGTCATTTATTTTCGGCACTTTTAATGCTCAGAGCAGGCGTTAAAGGGAGGCACACCATAGGCTGTGCACGATTAGCATCAACATTTTTACTGCTAATCCTGCAAAGCTCCAAACTAGCGTCCACCTTTTTGACACAAGTTCCCTAACTACCATCATGGTGCGCCGTGTCTTAGATATGGTATGCTCATGGTGGCGTTAGGGAGCGCTAACCGGTGCAAGAAAAGTGGTGCTGCACTGGGTGCAGTGCCACTTTTCTTAAATCAGGCCCAATGTTTTTTAGTGTGTGAATACAAGTCAACCCTATGTTCATTTTGTTGTCAACAAGAGCCAATCCTTGTTCTAAATTAGCTTGATCTATCTGCCTTGAACATGCAGTAGCTTCAATTTAAGAAAGCTTTCATATTTCAATGTGAATGGCATAAAATAATCTTTTGGAGCATGGTGATCTAGGACCTAGCATGACACCTTTCACATCCATGTCATTACGGATGACAATATGGAGTTTTGTAACCATTGCTGACATAACTTCCCTACGCTATAAGTAGTGATTATCCCTGTGTGCTGTGACTGCATACAACGAGGGTCCAGTTTGTTACCCTTGAAACTCTGTGAGAAGTTTAAATAACGTGCATGAAAACCATTTGTGTCCACTGGCCACAATGACCACCTGTTGGGACCTGAAAATGTGGAGGTAAATGTACTATTCTGTTCCATACCTTTGAGGTCTTCTTCAGTGTAAACTGCTAAATGTTGCCAATTGTCAAATCGTGTGATGGAAGAGATAATGGGCACATTCATTTCTTTAATTTTTGCTAGACCCAGGCATGTAGTCTTCTGCGCCATATCATTCCGAAAAATCATCTGCAATAGTATTAGACATGCTTTAAATAAGGCACTGTACTTGCCAATCTTTTGTTCCCCAAAATGATTTTAAGTCAGTTTGTTCTTTCCAATATTCATAACCTTGAATAGCTAGTTGGGAAATGAATGAATATGAATAAATTAAGTTTGTGATGGTCAGCTTATTTTTCCTTCCTTTTAAATGATTTAAAATAATAAGATGCATGATCTGTAGTATCATGCCGAGGATATTATGGAAAAATGTTTCAGAACTACCCACTGGTGGAGATGCATAATAATCTCATTGTCTGTAATTGAAAGTTATTAGTGGAGTACTAGCTCTATGTAGGTTACAGTGTGCATAGTGATGATAACAAAACATTTCATCACAATTAGCGGAGATCATATACATATCCCCACTTTCAAATACAGTATAATATTCAAGTTCAGAAAGCATTGAAGAAACTGTCTTTCCATCCCAATCATCAGACACAACACCTGGAGTTATCACATCTTTCATTGTGACTTTAAAAACATATAGGATTTGAATAGTCTCTGTAGGACCAAGGATATCATAGGGGATCCTTATCCCATACAGGACCTGGAACAGCAGAAATTTTCAAAAGGGACAGGTCTCTTTGCAGTTTCTCAGAAGACAAATGAGGCTTCTATACCTCAGCTGCCAGTTCAACAGCAGAGCACACTGGAAGATAATTTCCACTTATAAGCAAGAAGAAATTAGTCACAAATCCAATCCACAAGAACAGAGAAAGCAAAGCAAGTATAATCCACAGATAGGATCCTGGGTGCATCAAATAGGTATGTTTCACCCAGTGAAGATATTTGTGTAGACCAGAAAGTGAAGAGGTGGAAGAGCCAGAAAAGAAGTTGTTAATGTTGACAAAGTAAGCAGAAGCAGTCTGTGTCAAGAAAGGAGCCTCAGCAGGTGAAAGAGAACTGGTAGACACCGTCAAAGGCAGTTCATCATAAACAAGTTTGTTGCTTTGAGAGGTAGTAGAAAACTGTAGACTTACGTCTTGTGTATTTCTTGTATTTGCAGCGGTAACTGGAATCAGCAACAGTCCATTCTCCATCTTCCCCAAGATAGGGGAAATATGTTGGTGTTGTTTTGCACTGAAGAGGTACATCTGGTATGGTAGTGAGAGGGGTTAAGCAACTACCCAGGTGTCCTTGAGGCCTACTGTGTAGATTTAGCCACAAGATGTAATTTTACTTACTCAATGGGGTCAAAGTATTTTTCTGTACAACCAGCAAGCGGTAGCAAAGCCACAGTTCTTGTCCCTTGCATTCCAGCAGACTGGCACCGGTGTATGGTATAATGTGCTAAATTCTTTATTCACTGCAATCTTTTATCAAACCAGAACCCAAACTTTTGGAATCAAGCCAGTGGTTTTCTGGTTGGTCCTTCACTCCTTCAGTGGCAGCATGCATGGTAGAATGCTCATCTCAAAAGTCTTGGGGTTCCTTTAAGGCAGTGAGATGTTTATGGATGTCAAAAGCTATGTCTGCTGGCACTGCGCCAAGACCATCAAGATCTGAGACATACACCTGGAGGCAAAACAAGACTTTGTATGGGACTCAGCCACCCAGAGAGCTTCTAGGCAGGTTTTGTAATGCTCTCTGGACTCAATAAAGGTGGTGTATCCAACTGAGACCTGAAGCTAGTAGTCTAATTATTAAGGATTGCTTTAAGTCTTTCCCCTATCTAATTTACTCAGGATAATAGGGTGAGGAATATTGCCCTGCCATACATGTGGTTCCCATGGTGTCCCTGTATGTTTTAGAGGCAAAAGCAGGGCCCTGGTCCGAATGGAATGCAGCCCTTGCATGTGTACCACTAGAGACCTGCAAATCTTTAATAACAGGGCAAGCATCAGCAGATCATTGTGGCCAGACCCAGAGGTATCTTGAGGAAGAATCTACAGCAACTAGAATATATTTAAATGGATCAACTGAGTTTAGAGGGCCGCAATGATCTAGATGCACACACTGCAGCAGTTTGTTTGATCCTAAGAGGTGTATCTGTGGTGGGCATTTGATGGTAGAACCTTTAATTTGTTGGCAAATGTGACAGCTAGGGACATAGGGCTTTGTCTGTTTGTACAGACCATGCCATCAATAGTGATTTTGCAGTAGAGAAACTGTGGTTGCTACACTAGCATGTGCAGATGCAACCCCCTCATGTGCAGACGTAATTAGTTCTAGCCAAGCAGTCCTGGTTGGGGATCACCTGATCACCCACTACCAAATGGTTTCATAAGGAATTTTTGGGGTACTTAGGTGGTACAAATATTTTGCTGGATATGCTTTTGGTAATTGGGTGACATTGCTGAAGTGTTAACTGCAGCCATTATTTCTTTATCCACCTTCCTGTGAAATTCAATAATCACAGCTACAATAGCAGACCTAACTGAAGATTTGGCTGTTTCATCAGCCAGTGAATTCTCTACAACGTGTATGCCAACATGCTGGTGATTCAATGTATGTATTGCATGAGCACATGACACGCTATCTATGAGTTTTTCTACCTTTCCCCAAAGCACTTTATGCTTGATAGTATTTCCTTTAGAGTCTCTGAATCTATTTAGGTGCCAAAACAGGACATTTTCAAGGAAAAGACTGGACACAGTAGTATGAATTACACACTGTAAGAGTAGAGAATTCATGATCCAGATACTTAGTGGCAGAATTAAATCTTTGAGTCCAGTCAGTTGTGCAGTGCAATCCCCTGGAGACTGTGTCAAGGTTTTTGAGAGTGTAACTCTCCATTCCCAATTACTTCATATACAGTTGAGCAAGCTGCAGAGCATTGATGTTTGGTGCCTATAGCAGGCTGATATGAACAATCAATATATATAATGCATTTATACTGCTCAAGAGGCAAACTGTTAGTGGGCATGTGGTATTCTTGATCATGCTGGAGAAATTCTTGAGTTTGGAATGAAGTTCAAAAATTTAATCCTTTGTGGATTTAAGGCTTTCATGTTCGGAACACTGTTCTTTGTGACAGCCTTTAAGGCTGGAACGGGAGAAACAACACATTTGTCTTGGGCCAATGGTCTTTCCTTTATGTCTAGCATCTGAACTATAGTCAAAAAAATTTCATTGGATTCAAAACACATGTCTACAGTTGAATACAAATGTGATTTATATGCAATAAGTATTGTTTCACCTTAATTGAAAGTAACATAAGTGAATCAAATGGCACCCAATATTATCGCATGACCAGGTTTGTTTTATTGACATGTGTGTAAGTGTTGTGCTGCAAGTATGTTAGTCTGTAGTGATTTAATAATTTGTGTATGTTCTGGTGTCTAATATTCTCTTGAGAAATCTGGGTGAATTAACTCATCCAATTGTTGTATGCGTTGTGCATAGTCTGGAATATATGATGTGCCAAAATTGAAAAAATACTAAAGGATTGTAGTTTTTTTAATAGTGTTTGGTGGTTGTAATTGGGTACACTTCTCAAGGAAGTATAGTCCCAGGCTGTTACCCTCATTTGATAACTCGTATCCTAAAGATAGGACACTAAGAAAAGCCATTTTAGTTTTCTTGAAGTTGAATTTGTCTCCTTGTTCAGCAAATCCCAAAACAATGCAATCTACTCTGGCCAAATGAGTGTTTAAGTCATTGTCCTTTAGATATGGGTAATCTATATAGGACACTGCTTCTCGACAAATATCATGCAATATTAATGTTACATTGGCAGCAAACAGTCCTGGACTGTTTTTATTACCTTGAGGGATCCAGCAAAAAGGGCGCTGTGAGATGAATGCAAAAAACAAACTATTGGTCATGTCCAGGGCCATTTCTTAATCCTTACGGACCATATTGTTTTTTCCTGCCAGACTGTGTGAGTTTTGTACTGCAAATGTAAGTATCTGGGTGTTTAAATATTTATAATCTAAGACTATTCTATAGGAATGATCCGGCTTAGCTACTGTAAACAAGGAGTTGTTCATGACAGACACACAGGGTTTAATTACTACCTGGTACTCAAGTTGTGAGACAAAGTTCCTCACAGGAGCTTTAGCTTGCTTATTTTACTTCTTCTGGAACTACGACCAAGAAAGATGGTAATGTTACATCTCTTGTGGGATGTTTCTAACAAACTCTGCTGGCCAATCCTTTTCAGCCAAGAGAATGTCATAACTGAGTGTTAGTGTTTCCCAGAAAATCATTTTAAAAGTGCATTTTATGTCTTCCTCAAACTGGACATTCAATTTCTTCACACTGTTTGGAGGGTGAATTTGCCGATCTGAGGGTTTGACTTCATTGTAGTTATTAGTTGCTTTTGCATCCAACAATTCTTGAAGATTCTGACAAACTATCATGACCTGTGCCGCACTGTCTAGCAGAGTCACTGCCCATATCCTGTATTCAAATAAAGTTCTCAATATGTGCTGCATATTTTGCCAGATTTCCTGCAGCCTTCTTCTTTTTGAATTTGGGTTTTTGTTGTGGAAGTTTCTTTTCCTTTTTTATGATGAATGTCGGACAACAGTTTTGAGTCCTTTTTTAATTCATATACTCTTCTCGTATGCTATCTGACCACCTTGTTCTTTCAGCCCATTTGTCAGATGAGTCCTGTGTGTATCAGTGTACTGTTACCTGTGAGATTGTTTTAAAGTATCACAGCTACGCAAATTATAACATTTTTCAGAGCTTTCCAGTTGTGGAGATTCTGCCTGTGATTTAGTTGATTCTTAATTGTTTCTTTCTTCATCCCAGCAATTCTTAGAAGTTATTCTGGTACTTATGTGGTATTATCCTTTTCAGAATAACCTTTAAGCTGTACCTTATTTGGTCTAGATTATCTCAACTTATAAATATCCACAATATCGGAAAACGCTGGCCCAATGCCTGGCTAAATCACAGTGCCCTACCTAGTCCCCCAACCCTGCTCGGATGAAAGGTGATTATGGCAACCTGAACATGACACCCTGAGTACTCAGGGAAGTTGTGGAAACATATCTCACCTATTTGTTGTATTACACATGCATGCCCAGGCGAAACACAAGAGAGATGTGAGATACATTGTCAATACATTTATTAAAACAATCACAATCTTGCAATGAGAGAATGACCTGCAACTATTATGCAGATGAAATACCAGCATGATGAACATGGTAAAAACAATCCAACCATGAAAAATGGGTTCTAGAGGTTTTAGAGGATCTAGAGATTCCTGCTTAACCCTAAGACTATACTGAGAGTATTGCTGGTATATACTTCTGCCTACCCGATCTATAAGATTAGCCATAGTGCCATACCTGGAAATGGTGTCAGGAGTCAGGCTGTGGGTGGATAGCAATCATCTTGGGAAGCTGGTACATTAGCGCCAACTGAGATGCATGTCAAACACAGCATTCATCCTAGGATAGCCGCTGCTAAAATGCCCCTCTGCCCTTCTGGGTAAATGCATCATTTATATAATAAAACAAAACTGTGTTAGAAGCACAGCTCTGATGCAATGCTATATGTAGATGTTAGAAGCTTTCACCTGAATGGGGAGCTCAAGCACTACAATATTGTGTACTGTGTTCCTAGCCTTGGACAGAATGTACTGATTTCATGTTGAGGAAAGGCTAACTAAAAGAAGCAACTCTTGCAATATATTCCTAGAATAAAACCATGCTGGTGATTTGCAGTGCAGTGTGTAAAAGGTCTTGCTAAAGTGATGCAGATAAAACATATAAAGTACAAAATATAAAAAATGAATCTAAAAACCTAGGAACCAACTCGGGTCCAAGCGGTCCTCGTGACAGGAGTTCCAACATGAATGATAAGTAATTGCCACAACTCAAAATAAATCCGCCACCAATTTGTGTATAAATTTAGACACAAAAACATATTTAATCAAATACATATAATTGGATGTATGGATTCTCAAAGGAAAAATAGATCAGTGCAATATAAATGCCAAACTTTAAAACTGTGATCAATGGAGAAAATAGCTAGTGACGATCGCTCGCTTTCAGGTCAACTCCAGTAGAAACCACTGGGGGTTAAGGTGATGCGGGTTCCAGGACTGGGTTCATCAGTAGGTACAAATTTAACTGTTTTGTAGGGCCTGGGTGCAGAGTTGTCCTGGCTGTCTTTTGTGCTGAAAATTAGAGCCACGTTTATTAGAAAAACATACTTGTGACACTTAGGTGGTCATTCCAACCTTGGCGGTAATATCAGCTTACCGCTGTCAGAAGACCGCCAACATACCGCCGCGGCCGCGGTAAACCGCCACAGTCATTTTGACCCACAACAGGCAAACCGCCAAAATACAGACATCCACAAAATTCCGCCACACCGAAGGGCAGCGAGAAACTGGCGATGACCAAACCTCCACCGTCACGCCAACAGAAATACGCCCACACTATCACGACACACGAATCCACGCAGCGGTCTTTCAACCGTGGTATTCTATTGGCGGTACACACCGCCATGCTCAAAATACACACACACTTACAAAATACAACCACATTGGACAAATCAAAATACACACACCTGATACACATACAAACACCACTCCCACACACCCAAGACAATACAAAACACACACCCACATCACCCTCAAACCCCCACTCCTCCAGAATCGGGACCACGCACAGAGAAATAGAGATCCGAGCACCCAGACGCGCATTTTACTTTCACCCAGCAATATTACCACGCACTTCACACAACACACCAATACACATCACCACACTTAGCACCACACAATCCACCCCACACATCACCCACACCACCCCATGGCACCGCAAAGACACCCCAGGTTTTCTGAGGATGAACTCAGGGTCATGGTGGAGGAAATCGCACTGGTAGAGCCACAGCTCTTCGGAACACAGGTGCAGCACACCTCCATTGCCAGGAAGATGGAGCTATGGAGCAGAATAGTCGACAGGGTAAATGCAGTGGGACAGCACCCAAGAAATAGGGACGACATCAGGAAGTGGTGGAACGACCTATGGGGGAAGGTGCGTTCAATGGTATCCAGGCACAACATCGCAGTGCAGCGGACTGGCGGCGGACCCCCACCTCCTCCCCCAGAATTTACAACATGGGAGGAGCAGGTCTTGGCGATCCTGCATCCTGAGGGCCTCGGCGGAGTATCTGGAGGAATGGACTCTGGTAAGTCTTAGCTTCATGACTTCATCCCCCCCACCCCACCAGCATGCCAACTCATACCCCCACCCTCACCCTCACCCCATCACACCTACTCCTTGCAAATGTCTCACCATCACAACCCACCCATCCCAACCCCAAGCTCTGCATGCGACCACAAAGCATGGACACCCATCACCAAAGCATGCCCACTGCACATCCCCATCCCCCCCAAACCACCGTCACAAAAGCCCCCACACGGGAATGCCAGCACTGGGGTACACGGGCACCCACCCATTGCACGCTATGGCACACACAGATGCAATAACCATCCATTTATACCCCTGCAGGACCCGAACGCCACATCACCGCGCAGGAGGGTCCACAAATGTCCACTCCACCCCCAGAAGAGGCCCACAGTGATGACAGCAGCTCTGTCGACCTGGATCTAGATGACCAGCCCGGCCCATCGGGGACCTCGGGACAGTCGATTCCCCTCAGACAGCCACAGGCCACAGCAGACCTTCCCGCCTCTGGGAACACCAGCACAGCACCCACCCAGCGGGCCCATACCTCTGTCCCCAGGACACGTCAATCAGCGGTGTGTCCACCACTACAGGGCACCCAGGTTAACCCACCACCCCAACAACAACAGGGACCTGGGGGCAGTAGTAGTGGGCACACGGTCCAGGGGACAGAGGACCAGGGAAACAGGGGAACTGGGAGGGCTGCTGTGCGACAGGGGGGGGATAGGCCCAGGGAACCCACTCTCCACAAGGCCCTCTCCTCCATCATGGGAGCGTACCATCATTCCCAGGAGACGATGGCGACGGTCCTGGCCAGGTTTCAGGAGATCCAGCTCCTGCAGGAGGAACAGTATTTGGGGTTCAGGGAGGATCTACGAACCATCAGTTCCGCCATGGGCACCATTGTAGGGGCTCTGAATCAGGTAGTCACCACATTGTGGGACACTGTGGCACCACAAAGGGCCCCTGACACTAGCATGGACCAAGAACTGCCTACCACCTCTGCCGGCGCTAGTGGACAGGAGGCCCGCCACAGGACCAACAGGCCACCAGCACCCCACCCCCTGCAGAAGGAGAACCACCCCGCAAGCGGGCCCTGAGATCCAGGAAGAAGACAGAGTAAGATGCCAAGACCCGCGCCAGCAAAGGATACCTCCCTGATTGTCATCCCACTGACCCACATTGTCACCCTGTCCATCCTTAAACTGCCCCTGCTCCACTTCCCACAGCCATTTGGACAATGCACCTGTGATAATACTAGTCTGGACTCTGCCATGGACAATCCTCCACCATCACCCCTCACCGATTTGCAACCACCCACCAATATAGAGCACAGAAATAAACACAGTCATTGCACAAAACATTCTGGAGTCTGGCTGTGATTTAGTACAAATGTATTAGAGATTACTGTGCCAAAATGCATATTTACATTGTGATGCCAACATACCACTGTCACACAGCTGTAGTCCATGGGGAAACAAAGCAGATGTCACGCAGTGGGGCCCACATCTCTGAAATCGGAAGGGAAAGTTACAACTCAGTTACCATACACTGGGGGAAAAGGACAGACAGTAGAGACGTAGTAGTGGTTAGGTATATGTAATATGCCGGTGTGGATTCTTACCTGTGTGTCACTGAAAATACTGCTGTATTACTGTGTTCCTGTTGTCTATGTCGTCCGCTTCGGCTTCCTCGTCTTCACTCTCCACAGGCTCCACATCTGCTACAATACCACCATCTTGACCATCCTCCTGCAGAAAAGGCACCTGGCGTTGCAAAGCCAGGTTGTGAAGCATACAGCAGGCCACGATGATCTGGCACACCTTCTTTGGTGAGTAGTAGAGAGAACCACCTGTCATATGGAGGCACCGAAACCTGGCCTTCAGGAGGCCGAAGGTCCGCTTGATCACCCTCCTAGTACGCCCATGTGCCTCATTGTAGCGTTCCTCAGCCCTTGTCCTGGGATTCCTCACTGGGGTCAGTATCCATGACAGGTTGGGGTAACCAGAGTCACCAATTAGCCACACACGGTGCCTCTGGAGTTGACCCATCACGTAAGGGATGCTGCTATTCCGCATGATGCATGCGTCATGCACTGAGCCAGGGAACTTGGCATTCACATGGGAGATGTACTGGTCTGCCAAACACACCATCTGTACATTCATCGAATGATAACTCTTCCTGTTTCTGTACACCTGTTCACTCCTGCTGGGGGGTACCAAAGCCACATGTGTCCCATCAATGGCACCTATGATGTTGGGGATATGTCCAAGGGCATAGAAGTCACCTTTCACTGTAGGCAAATCCCCACCTCAGGGAAAACGATGTAGCTGCGCATGTGTTTCAGCAGGGCAGACAACACTCTGGACAACACCTTGGAAAACATAGGCTGGGACATCCCTGATGCCATGGCCACTGTTGTTTGAAATGACCCACTTGCAAAGAAATGGAGCACTGACAGCACCTGCACTAGAGGGGGGATCCCTGTGGGTTGGCGGATTGGTGACATCAGGTCTGGCTCCAGCTGGGCACACAGTTCATGGATAGTGGCTCGGTCAAGCCTGTATTTCAGTATGACATGTCTTTCCTCCATTGTCGACAGGTCCACCAGCGGTCTGTACAGGGGAAGATTCCTCCATCTCCTCGCATGTCCCAGTGGACGGTGCCTATGAAGGACAACAGCGAGCACAGAGTCAATCAACCCACAGGTACCTAACCACAGCTTGCACATAACACGATTCCCAATGCATTGAATGGCTTGTATGAGTGTTGATGCAAGGCCTAGGTATGTGTGACGCAGTAGAAAGAAAGCCATGTGGGCCCCTGAAATGGCGGCTGCCTGACCTGTGAAGTGCGACAATGGGATGTGAGGTAAAAGCGCTGGCGTGGCACACCGTGGCGGTAGGCGGTCGAAGACCGCGGCGCTAAGAACCATTGGTTAACATTGAACCCTATGGTTCTCAGGAGCCAATGGAGATGTGCGCCGGCGGTCGCGGTACGCACCGCCGCAGTACGCACCGCCGCGGGCGTGACCGCCATTTTCTATCAGCTTAATCACTCGATACCTGGTCTTTGACAGGAGAGGACCTACACTACAAGTGCTGCTGTGACCTCGGTCTGGAAGAGACAATGGCTCATGCGACTGGGGAAAGGGCCCCTGCCTTCACTGCTCAGGAATTGGAGAAACTTGTGGATGGGGTCCTCCCCCAGTATGCGCTACTCTACGGTCCTCCAGACCAACAGGTAAGAACACTGGGACCATGCTTTGTGGGCAATGCCTGTGTTGAGTGGTGTGGATGAATGATGGTGGGGAGGGGAGCGTTTGAGGCATGCATCAAACGACGGTGAGGGTAGGGATGGGGGGCCACTCACATTGAGCATGCAGATGGTGATGACTATTTTTCCACCCCTGTACATTTCACATAGGTCAGCGCCCACCAGAAGATCGATATTTGGCGTGCCATCGCCAAGGACGTCCGGACCCTGGGGGTCCACCAGAGACGGGGCACCCACTGCCGGAAGAGATGGGAGGACATCCGACGCTGGAGCAGGAAGACGGCGGAGGCTCAGCTGGGGATGGCCTCCCAACGTGGGAGGGGTGCCAGTCGGACTTTGACCCCCCTGATGTCCCGGATCCTGGCGGTGGCCTACCCCGATTTGGATGGGCGCGTGAGGACATCACAGCAGACACAAGGGGGTGAGTACAATCTCATTCTGTTGACTTTGCGCGCAGTGGAGGTGTCTGGGTGGGGGAGAAGGGCTGTGGGTATCCCTAGGCCAGGGCGATTTCTGTAGGCTAGGCCCCTCCGTAAGGCATGGCCCTGTGCCCCCACCTCTGTAGGGTGCCAAGTACAGCTAATCAAGGCCCTGTGTCATCTATGTGTGCAGATGTCGTCCATAGGCTTGCAGGCCATGTTCCACGGATTGAGTAGTCGACCCCAAGTGCGCGGCATAGTGCAGGGGGCTTCTGTGTCTGTCCTGTCCGCCAACGGTGTCGCCAATGCATGCACTCAACATGTCTTTATTTTCTCCCCCCCCCTTTTTTGTGGTCTTCCTGTTCATGTGTGCATTAGCATCATCAGGCGGAGGAGAAGTGGCATCGGAGCACGAGGGAGCTGCATCCCACATGGCCATGGAGGGCCATGCAACGGACTCCGAATTCACCAGTGGGACGGAAGGCGAGGTGAGCTCCACAGCGGGGACTCGGGCAGACATCAGCGACACGGACTCGTCCTCTGAAGGGAGCTCCCTTGTGGTGGCGGCAACATCTGTGCCCCCCGCAACAACAGGTACAGCCGCCACCCACCGCACCAGCACCGCCCTCCCAGCAGCCCCTCAGCGTTTGCCCCGTGCCCGCTCACCCAGGAGGGTGGGCATCTCCTTCGCCCCAGGCACCTCAGGCCCTGCCCCAGTCACCCCTACTGCCCTCAGTGAGGAGGTCATTGACCTCCTGAGGACGCTCACTGTTGGGCAGTCTACCATTTTGAATGCCATCCAGGGTGTAGAAAGAGAGGTGCACCAGAGTAATGCATACCTGGAGGGCATTCATTCTGGTCAGACTGCCCTACAGCAATTGTTCAACACTCTGGCCTCAGCACTGATGGCAGCCATTGTCCCTGTCTCTAGCCTCCCCCCTCCAACTTCCTCCACCCAGACCCTATCACCTGTACCTCTGCCTATCCCTGACACACCATCAGACCAGCCTGCACACACCTCAACACCCAAGGGAAGCTCAGGCAGACATAAGCACCACAGATCACACAGGCATTCACCCAAGCAACATCCACATACAGACATAACAACACCCACTGCCTCCACTGTGTCCCCCTCCTCCTCGTCTCCCTCCTCCCTCCCTGTCACGTCTCCACTCACACCTGCATGCACAACATCTTCAGCCACTACGTCCATCACCAGCACACACACCAGAACCCCCGCACACGTGCAGTCACCACCCCCACTACCATTTACACGTCCCCTGTGTCCTCTCCCAGTGTGTCTGTGACCCCCTCTTCCAAGATACACAAACGCAGGCAGCCACCCGCCCAACAGCCATCCACCTCACGACAGCCTCCAGCCAAAGCACCTGCACCCAAAGACACCAGACTTCATACTCCTACAACCACAACCTCTTCCTCCACTCCCATACCCACTACACCTACCCGTCCCACAGCTCCTAAGAAGTTTTTCCTGTCCAAACTCAACCTCTTTCCACCAACTCCCCCACCCCATCCATGTCATAGGACTATAGTCAGCACCTCAGCCACAACAAAACCGGGCCCTGTCATGACAGTCTGCCATGGACTGTGGAGTCCCCCACCCTCCAGGGCAGCAAGTTCAGTACGGAGCCAAGGCACGGGCAGCCCACCCCCGGAGAAACATCCAAAGATAGGCAGTGGCCGGCGCGAGAGGGTGAAAACTGCAGGGACTAAAACCCCTACCATGGCTCCGGCAGGAAGTGTGGAGACAGCTGGCACCCCGCCCAAGGTGGGGAAGGGACACAGGCGATCAGGGAAGGCTGGGAAGGGCAGCACCCCGACAACACCGCCATCAGCCCAGCTGGCCAGGAGGGCCCCGCCAGCCCCATCCCAGGTGGGCAGGAGGGCCCCGCCAGCCCCATCCCAGGTGGGCAGGAGGCCACCAACAGGCCCGGCACTGCAGCCCAGGAGGGCCCCGCCAGTCACAGGACAGATGGGAAGGAAGGCTCCGCCAGCCACAGGACAGGTGGCAAATGACCTCCACGCCATGGCCAGATCCGCTGCACTGAGCACCGCTGTCTCAAGCACCGCTGAACTGGGCACCGCCGTCTCAAGCACCGCTGAACTGGGCACCGCCGTCTCAAGCACCGCTGAACTGGGCCCTTCATCTCAAGCACCGCTGCACTGGGCCCTTCATCTCAAGCACCGCTGAACTGGGCACCGCCGTCTCAAGCACCGCTGAACTGGGCACCGCCGTCTCAAGCACCGCTGAACTGGGCACCGCCATCTCAAGCACCGCTGAACTGGGCCCTTCATCTCAAGCACCGCTGCACTGGGCCCTTCATCTCAAGCACTGCTGAACTGGGCACTGCCGTCTCAAGCACCGCTGAACTGGGCACCGCCGTCTCAAGCACCGCTGAACTGGGCCCTTCATCTCAAGCACCGCTGCACTGGGCCCTTCATCTCAAGCACCGCTGAACTGGGCACCGCCGTCTCAAGCACCGCTGAACTGGGCCCTTCATCTCAAGCACCGCTGCACTGGGCCCTTCATCTCAAGCACCGCTGAACTGGGCACCGCCGTCTCAAGCACCGCTGCCCCATGAGCGGCAGGGGCTGGCCCGCATCTGTGTTGGGCAGGGCTGCACGAAGCACTCTGGGCACAAAGCCCCCTCCAGAACCAGTGGAGACTGTTATCCACTTGTGAGACTGTGGCTTTGCACTCCCCAGGATGGTCCAGTGGGCAAACCACCCACTGCAGAGACTTGTGAGACTGTGGCTTTGCACTCCCCAGGATGGTCCAGTGGGCAAACCACCCACTGCAGAGACTTGTGAGACTGTGGCTTTGCACTCCCCAGGATTGAACAGTGGCCATGGAGGCCCCTCGTGGATCTGGCGTCGTTCACTCATCTGGCTGAGGTGCCCCCCCTTCCCTTCCCCCTGAGGTGCCTGTAGTTTTGCTATCTGATGCCCCTGCAGTGTTCTCTCCGTTGGAGTCAGGTATCTTGTGTGGGCTTTGCCCATGTGATTTGGGCCCAGTGGTCCACGGACAATGCATGCTACAATGCTTGGACTTGTACATTTATGTATATCGGATTTTTTGATGTGTAGATATATTTTTAAGCCAGTTATACAATATATTCAAATGTTTAGAATTATTTCCTTTTGTCTTTGCATTCTTCCGGGGGGTTTGGGGGGTGTCACTCTGATGTGTTGCTATGCATTGATGTGTGTGTTGTAGTGGGTGAGGGTGAGGGTGGGTATGTCGCGTATGTGTGTACCCGTAATATGTTCTTCTCCCCCCTCCCCTGTGTCGTAGGTGCAGTACTCACCGTTGTCTTCTGCGCCGGCGTTCGTGCTCCTGGTAGAGGAGTAGGAACACTATCGCTGGGAGTATGTGGAGTTCGGGTTCCATGCTGTCCTGATTCCTCGTGGGGTATATGGAGGTGGGCGTTTTCCCTTCAAAATGGCTGTTTCCGCCGTGTTTTTATCGGCGGGGCTACCGCCCCGGAAAAGGTGGCGGATTGGTAGGTTGTGATACAGTGGGCGGTACATTGTCTCCCGCCTGTCTGTTGGCGGTGACCGCCGCGCTGTTTGTTTGTACCGCCGTGGCGGGCGGTGTGGTAATGTGGCGGTCTCTGTTGGCGGTTTCCGCCAGGGTCGGAATTCCATTTTTTACCCCGCCAGCCTGTTTGCGGTTTGGCCGCAGGTTTAACACCGACCGCCAGGGTTGGAATGACCACCTTAGTCACTTGTAGGCCGAGATCTGGGGAACCCATTGGAGGTTAAGCTTGTGTTGATCCCTGGACAAAGGTTCACCAGGCAGTACTACTTTGCCTGTATGGAATTCCGTGCTGCAAAGGAAGCACAAACAGCACCACATGGTCTCATGCATATGCTGACATTTTATTTTACTTGTTCTGTGCATGGTCTGGGACTATATATGAATCTACCCTTCATCTCTGAAATCCTCCCAATCACACTTATCAACCGGTGTTTTCCCTTTATTATATTAGTGTGTGCGTCTTTATATTTTGTGCTGTGTATCTTTTTTATTTTTCTGTGACTTTTTCTACTTTTTTGTTTTCCCTTTACTTCCTCATTTCTTTTTTTCCCCAACCAGTGTCATGGCAGGGCATACACGAGGCTGCACCAGTACAGGTGCTAACCGGAACACCTTACTGTGGCTGGTCTGCCAAGGGGTGAAGCCCATGCCATCTTTTCTGAGGCAGAGGTGGTACACACTAATGTTTTTTGGGCAGCGCCATCTCCTCTCTACGCTGACAGTAGGTGGCAGGCTTGGAGGAGGTACAGTCTTGGCTGCGGTGAGGGAGGGTGCACAGGTGGGTGCGGAGGAGAACTGGAGTCCAGCACACCTGAGCAGCAGTTGACATACAACTGGGCTCACATCCTCAACTGGGAGCATGACCTGCTGAGTATCCAGGCTGCAGGGCTCGTGAGTAATTATGTAATTGTCATACTCTACAATGCTATTTTGTTTCCAAATAGCATGCTGTTCAAACTCAGAGGTAAGGTAAGTTTACATAACATTACCAATATTACGAGATCCAATTTGAGTGAGCCAGGTACTCAGTACTTCCTAGCTGTAGGTTGTCACTTGGGCTGATTAAGAAGTTGTGCAGACACCTCCGTCCAGTCACTAAGATAATGGTAGTAGTAATAACAGTGAGTTGTGTCTTTCTTTTTATGCAACCCGTACAGTCTTAAGCAATCTCCCAGTGATGTGTAGTATGCATTTATGCATTGAAAAGGACCACTGACTGAGTTGGCCCATCAAAGGGGGTTGAGAAGCAAAGATCCTTCATTGCAATGCATTAGTAGTAAAAATGCAGTTTAGGAAATTTGGAATAGTGCTTAGATAAGGTTTAGGAAATTATGAATATGTCGACTCGATGCTAATAAAATAGGCCATCTGATTTTTTTAAAAAGTAGAATGTCAATATGTTACTTATTTGCCTTTACCTGTCAAAATATTTTCTAGGAGATTAACTGTAAAATGTATCTATTTTTGTTATCTCCTTGATTTCTGGTATCACCACCGAAAGGAAAGAAGAGGGCATCGGAGAGTCAGGCAATGGTTGCCACTATTGGTGTCACAGCAGGTTGAAGACCACTGCCACCACCAGCACCATGGCCACGGCTGACAGCTCTGCTGGCCCTAAAGAGTTCTCCTGTTAATATTATGTATTTCCCTAACTTTTACCTCTCCCAGTTAGAAATGTCTTTTTCTAGTTTCTCTTGACTGTTTTTTCCTATTTCAAATACTCTTTGTTCTATTAAAGTTTGTTCATTCTTGTTACCCCCTCCCTACCTTATCATTTTTTTGTAATTCTTATTTCTATTGCTGACTTACTCCTGCCTGTACTAATCTGTAGCTTTCTTCTGCTTGGTTATTAAGCTTTACCTTATGTATCCTGTGGTCTGGTACTATTAGACTAAAAGAATTGATTAAGTACTCTACTGTGAAGATTGCAGAGTTTGCAGACCCAATCAAGCTATTCTACACTTGTTTGTTGAGAAGGCTTTATTTTTCTTGATCATGATCAAACAGTAAAATGATGAGAGAGGCCATGGTTATGGTGACCTCCCCAGTGCTGTATTGTACATATTATTCAGTATACCAGCAATTTCGATGACAATGTAGTATGGGGGAAAAGTAGTATGAGAATGGTCCCATTACATTTACCAACCAAAACCATATGTACTTCATTGACCAATTTTCTCTTCCCCTTCATTGTGCTTCAAATGACTCACAGTCATCATCAAATCTCTGTCCCATCGAATACGAAATGTTTTTGGCTTAACTACCTGGCTTTTCTAACATTTTCAACCAACTAAGGCCCTCATTACAACCCTGGCGGTCGGTGATAAAGCGGAGGTAATACCCGCAACAGGCTGGTGGTAACTACCAACAAATTATGACCATGGCAATGATATCCCCAAAAGACAGCCAATGTACCACACCGACTGCCAGGGCAGAAACAACAGTCACCACGGAGGTAGCCGTCTACAGCCAGGCGGAAGACAAAGTTCCACCCACCATATTATGACATGTCTAACTGCCACCTTTTCCGGGGTGGTACCAACGCCATCAAAAGCCTGACAGAAACAGAGCTCAGAAGAGAAAGGACTCACCATTGGAGACACAGGGAAGAACCACGCTGCCATGGAACCAGAACTGCAAGTCTTTCCGATGATCTTCTACTTTATGCTCCACCACGAACACCAATGTCGATGAAGACGATGACGGTGAGTAAAGCCACCTAGCACACAAGGAAAGAGGAGAGGAAAACAACAGTGACACACACACGCACAACACACACCCCATACACACTCACCATTCACACAACCAGCTGCACAATAAAACAACGTATCCCCGTATATCGGCTGAATAATGCAGGGACAACAGGAACTGACTAAAGTGACTGTAAAAAGATCAACATTAAAAATAATAAGTCGATGTGGCAGTGCAACAGATATGTACAAATGTAAAAAAAGGGACACTGCTCAGTCCACAGTTCACAGGGGCCACATGGCCACAGGGCAAAGTTCAAGGCCCCACACGATCCCTGCACCAATACAGAGAGAACACTGCAGGGGCATCAGTTGGCAAATAGGCAGGCACCTCAGGGGAGGGGAGGCACCTCAGCCAGATGCGGAAACAAGAACACTGGTTCTGGAGGGGGAAACATGCCCTGTGCTTTGTCCTGGGGAGTGCAAGGCCACAGTCTCTCAAGTGGATGACTTGCACACTGGTTCTAGAGGGGGCAACCTGCCCTGTGCTTGGTCCTGGGGAGAGCAAGGTCACAGTCTCTCGAGTGGGTGAGTTGCCCACTGGTTCTGGAGGGGGCAGGCCGCACAGCAGCCCATGGAGGCTGGATCATATGGCATCCACAGGCGGTGATGGCTGCACTGTGGCAGTGGTAGTGGGAGGCCCATGGTCAGCCCCTGCACCCTCCGATGGCTGCACTGTGGTGGTTGTGGTGGTAGTGGGAGGCTCCTGCTCAGCCCCTGCACCCTCCGATAGCTGCAGTTTGGCGGTGGTTGTGGGAGGCTCATGCTCAGCCTCTGCACTCACTGATTGCTGCACAACCACTGCTGGCCGTGGGGGCTCTGTGACAGCTGCTGGTGCAGGCTCCTTTGCCTTTTTGCTGGCTGGTGCAGGCTCCTTCCCCTGCTTGCTGGCTGGTGCAGGCTCCTTCCCCTTTTTGCTGGCTGGTGCAGGCTCCTTCCCCTACTTGCTGGCTGGTGCAGGCTCCTTCCCCTTCAGTAGTTGTGGCCTGGAATACTATCCACCACAAGTAGGTGCTGATGAAACTGGGCAGGTGGACTGTTTGGCTGAGGTGCTTGGCTGGGTTCTTGATACCCTGGCCATACGTCCAGGACGGGGGGGGACAGGTAGGGAAGAGGTCAATGGTGGAAAGGTACCTCTTTTTAGGAACATTAGGGCAGGAAGAGGGAGAAGTAATGGGAGTGGAGGATGAGGGAGTGGCTGTTGGAGGTGTTTTCTGGATTTGGGTGCAGGTGCATGGGCTGTATGCTGTTGTGAGGTGAATGGCTTTTGGGTGTCTGAGTACTTGTGTGTGTACTTTAGGAAGGGGGGACAGACACGGTGGGAGAGGACACAGAAGACATGTGCATGGATGTTGTGGAGGTGTCTCCCAGTGAGGTATGTGTTCTTCTTGGTATGGTGATGTAGTGCATGGAGGTGTAAGTGTGGATGTAACTGGGTGGGAGGTGGAGGAGTAGAAAAAGACAGTGGAAAGAGTGGATGTTGTTGTGTCTGTAAATAAGTGGTGTTTGTGTGAGGTCCTGTGGGATGAAGTGTGGGGCTTGTGTTTGCCTGTGAGACTCTTGGGTGTTGTCCTGTGTGCATGCTCGTCTGGCTGAGTGCTTGGGATGGGTTGGGGAAGAGGAGAATGGGACAGGGAAGTGGTAGTTGGAGGGGGGACGATTGAAACAGGGACAATGGCTGCCATCATAGAGGAGGCCAGAGCCTGGATCGGTCTCTGTTGGGCCACCAATCCACTGTGAATGCCCTCCAGGAATGCATTAGATTGCTGCATCTGGGCTGCCAGCCCCTGGATGGCATTCACAATGCTTGATTGCGCTACAGAGATGGATCTCAGGAGTTCAATAGCCTCCTCACTCAGGGCTGCAGGGCTCATTGGGGCAGGGCCTGAGGTGCCTGGGGTGAAGGAGATGCCCACCCTCCTGGGTGAGCGGGCACGGGCAACTCACTGAGGGGCTGCTGGGAGCGTGGTGCTGGTAGGGGATGGCGACTGTACCTGTAGCTGGGGTGGTCACAGAGGTGGCCACCAGGGAGCTCCCATCGGAGGAGGTATCTGAGTCTGTATTGTCCCCTCCAGTCTCTGCCATAGTGCTCCCCTCGCCCTCTGTTCCACTGGTGCCCTCAGCATCGGTGGACTCTGCCTCCAGGGCTCTATGGGATGCAGCTCCCTCCGTCGCAGGTGCCTCTGCTCCTCTGCCAGATGATGCTAATGCACATAAGGACAGGATGACAGAACAAGGAAGGGGGGGGGAGAGACAAATGATACACTGGGTCAATGACTGTACCAACACCACCATTGGCGTACACAGCACCCTGACACACAGGGAGCAGGCCTACGTACTATGCATTGCACTACCAGTGATATTGCTAGCCACCAAGGCATGAGAAGGAGCACACACCGCCAACTGCAGCACACCTGGGACCCACAGGGCCCTGACCAGTAATGGATGCTAACAAGCTAGGTAGGCAGTATTTCCCCTTCAGACCCTTAGCCACCAGAGGACCTACGCTTCTATGTCTGGCCTGGCCTAGGGCCACCCTCTGACACACACACACCACCCAGATACCACCCCCAGCAGTTTCCTTCAATGATGGCCACTGAACTCACCACCTTGTGGCTGCTGTGATGCCCTCAAGCGCCCATCCAGCTCTGGATAGGCCACCAACAGTATGCGGGCCATCAGGGGGGTCAGGGTTCGATGGGCACCCATTCGTCATTGGGAGGTTATCCCCAGCTGGGCCTCCGCGATCTTCCGTGCCCAGCATCTCAAGTCCTCCCACTGTTTGTGACAGTGAGTGTTCTGCCTGCCATAGACCCCTTGGGTCTGCGCCTCCTTGGCGATGGCATGCCATATACCCTTCTTTTGATGGTCTCTGACCTGCAGAGGTAATACAGACAGGAGAACACCATTAGCCAAACAGTCCAGCCTGTAGCATGTATGACCAACCATACCCGTTTCCATCACTATTGGCATACACATAGCCCAGCACTCAATGTGTCCCAGCCAAGGGGACATCCCCCCCTTACACAATGCCTTCACACACAACCCCATGCATTCATGCCACATGCATAGTGCCCACAGTGTATTCACCTGTTGGTCTGGAGGCCCATACAGCAGTCCGTACTGGGGTACGACCTTATCCACCAGTCTGTCCAAATCCTCTGACGTGAAGGCTGGGGCCCTTTCCCCAGTCACACAGTACTCTCCTGTGGAAGGTCATGAAACGAGTGAGTAATCAGATAGAAAATGGTGGTCACGTCCACGGCGGTGCATACCATCACCGCCGGCATAGATCCCCATTAGCCACTGTACCCCATAGGGACCAATATGAACCAATGAGGAATTGCACTGACATTCCTGACCATCTCCCGCCATGGCCAACAACGTCAGCGGCATTACCTTACTTCCACCTGTCCCTCCACACAGGACAGGCAGATGTCATTTCAGGGGGGGGCAGGCCTATGGAATAATGCTTTATCACTGGATAAATAGGCACATACTTGACAATTCACACTGTTCCATAACATGTTTACAGATTGCAGACTACTGTTGTGGCTCCATTGTTCAGTTTGTGACAGCCGCCTCACTTTTTTGTCCCTTAGATTCCTTCAGCTGTGGATGAATAGGAGATGGAGACATATTCCTGTGTACAGACCCCTGGTGGACTTGGCTGCACTGGAGGACAGGCATATAATACTCACCTATAGACTGGACAGGGCCACAATCACAGAGCTATGTGCCCAATTGGAGCCTGACCTGATATCTGCAATCCGTCATCCCACTGGGTTCCCCCCTCTTGTGCAAGTGTTATCAGTTCTCCATTTTCTGGCAACTGGTTCTTTCCAAGTGACAGTGGGCTTGGCAGTAGGAATGTCACAGCCAATGTTCTCAGTAGTGCTGACAAAAGTGTTGACTGCCCTGATAAAACACATGTGCAGCTACATTGCATCCCCCCAGGCTGAGGATTTGGCTACTGCATATCCCCAATATAATTGGGGCGATTGATGGAACACATATTTCATTTGTTCCCCACCCCCCCCCAGGCAGAATCAACAGGTGTTCAGGAATCGTAAGAGTTTCCACTCTATGAATGTGCAGATGGTGTGCTTGGCAGACCAGTATATCTCCCAAATCAATGCTAAGTATCATGTGTCTGTGCATGATGCCTTTGTCCAAGGGAATAGCAGCATCTCAAATGTGATGGCCCAACTACAGAGGCACAGGGTGCGGCTAATAGGTGAGGCCTGGTTCCCACCCAGTATATGTTAGTGTATGGCTATGGTGTTGGCCATATGGGATAGTGTGTGGCTAATTGTTGTCCCTCAATATCTGCAGGTGACTCTGGTTACCCAAACATGGCTGCTGACCCCTGGGAGGAATGCCAGGACAAGGGCAGAAGAACATTATAATGAGGCACATGGGCAAGCCAGAAGGATAATTGAAAGGACCTTTGGCCTCCTGAAGGCCAGGTTCAGGTGCCTCCATCTAACAGGTGGATCCCTGTGCTACTCATCCAAGAAGGTCTCCCAGATAGTGGTGGCATGCTGCATGTTGCACAGCCTGGCCCTCAGACGCCATGTCCTTTTTCTGCAGGAGGAGGAGACTGGAGATGCCCTTGTGGCAGCAGTGGACCCTGTGGACAGTGAGGATGAGGAGGCAGAGGATGAGGATGTGGAGAACACAACATCTGTAATCCGTCAGTACTTCCAATGACACACAGGTGAGACAGTGCAACTTTACATTTCAATGACTTTGGTTGTATTCTGTGTGGCACTGGCATGCTGGTATTTCCCACTTCTATGCCCTCTTACTGTTCCCTTTGGCGATTCATTTTGCAGATGTTGGTGATTTGACAAATACTCCTGTTGTTGTTAGTGTAATCTTTTGATGCTAATGTTGTGATAAAAGGCCAAAAACACTGTGCCATATTTACAAAGTGATGCAATACATGCATTGCACCACATTGTAACCCTGTGTGTTATATTATGCCTGCACCAGGCATAATGCAGGCAAAGTGGGTGTTCCCCCATTAGGGGGGCCAACAAAATGGCACAAGTAAATTTAGCAGTTTTCCTTCTGTCATTTTGTTTTGGCACTTTTAACGTCTGCTCAGAGCAGGCGTTAAAAGGGAGCATGCCAATGAATACAATGGTCCCCATGTACTCTGCAGGAGTAGAGCCAACATTTTGGCGCCACTCCTGCAGAGTACATCAATAGCATTAAAAGAAACTGTGCTATTGCCACCTACCTTGGGCCAAGGTGCCTCGTATTTTAAATAAGGTATGCACATGGAGGCAGTAGAGGGGCGCCGAAGGGTGCAAGAAAAGTGTTGCTGCACTGTGTGTAGTGCCACTTTCCTTAAATATGCCCAAAAGTGTCTATGTGTGTGTTTTTTTTTTTTTTTTTTTAGGAAATCATTTACAAGTAAAAAATCTACGGTTATGCTACCTTAATGCCTTTTGGCCAGTCAGTGCTTTTATGTGAGGCATGCGTGGATATAGTCATGTGTCTTTAACTTCCCTAATCACATAAAAAGGTTGGAGGCCACCATGGCAAAGTATCAATGGCTAGTGGAAGAGAAGAGTGAGAGACATGCCTCTGCCTCAGTTCCTCCCGCATCTAAAGCCTCCAGGCCATGTCAATGCCAGCGCCACAGGCAGCCGGCAGTTGCCTGAGCTCCTACCACCATACCTGCCCCAATCAGACCACCTATTACATCGCCACATGCTGCGTGGACTGTCAGGTGGTACGACTTAAGCCAAGCTTCAAGATATACAAAGCCTTCTAGAGAATGCCCTCTTCTGAGTTCTTTTTACATTTTTTGTTTTGGTGGGAGGGAGTTTTGTTGTGGGTGGAGAGGATGGGAATTGGGCAGGGCAATTTCTTTTGGACTTTTACTTGGACATTTACTTTTGGACATTGGTTGAGAAGATATTGTTTTGGGAGAGAGATGGACCTGTTGTGGGTGGAGATGGTGGGGTTCCTTTTGTTTGGACGTTTTTTTAGTAAAGGGAAAAAAATATTTTATACTTTATACCTGCAGACATTTTTCTTTGTTTACTTTGACTTTGCATTAACACCTCTTAATGCAGCCTGTTTTTAAATTAAATCTGCTTCTCAAAGTGTATACAGTTAGTTAGAGGTAATTATACCTTTGTACTACTACCCTCTGTAACAATATTGACTATTAGGGGGTATGCTGCCATTCCTGTATTACCTTCAGCAACCTTGATGAACAATTACTTTTCTAAACGAGTTACGTATTAACTCAACCAGTTAATTTCACTCCATAGTTCTCTTATCTGAGTAGATGAAGTGATGGCTTCTACCGCTCTAAATCTTCCAAAACCTGACTTGGGGGTTTCCCAAGGTATCTTCTTAATGGTAGTTGTAGTACACTTACAGGGAGGGCATCAGAAGAGAGGGCCCACTCCCACCTAAATGAGCTCCAAGTGTAGAATTAATCAAAAGGATTATCCATCCCAGGCAACTAAATTGAAAAAGAAACACAGAGTTAGTGGGTTACGCACTTATATAATAGCTTTAGAAAGACTGAGACTAGACTACAACCACCTTGAAACAACAAAGAATATCGAAACAACAAAGAATATCAGATATTATAACAAAAACTAGCAATAGTAAATTATTCTCATCAATGGGGAGCATGGGATTTAATGAAAATCAAAGTTACAAAATCCTCAAGTCAGGAAAAGTGTAGGGGTGGGTGGAGTGTGCAGTCACACTATGCGGAAATCTGCGTAGTAAAAAAAAATGCTATTAGGCCAATCTGCCCCTTAGGCAAGGGTCACTCCCCTGGGGGGCAAATTATATTTAGGCCATTTCTGCCCCTGTTGGTGGCACATCGGCTTATTTTTATTAGGCCAATCTGCCCCCAAGGGGGGCAGAAACCACTAGACACCAGGGACTTTTTTTAAATTGTTTTACAGATGGGGAATGCAAGGGAAGCGACCCCTTAGGCAAGGGTTGCTCCGGGGGGGAGGGGGGACATGGTTTTGGCACTTCCCTGTCACAGGCACTTGGCCCACCTACACAAGTGAGGTATAATTTTTACCGGGAGACTGAGGGGAACGTTGGGTGGGAATTTGTCCCGTTGCTGTGATCCCACAGAGAAATGTGGGGAAAAATTTCATTTTTTAGCTAAATTTGAGGTTTGCTGAGGATTCTGGGTAAGAAAACATTGGGGGATCCACAAAAGTCACACCTCCCTGGACTCCCTCGGGTATCTAGTTTTCAGAAATGTCTGGGTTTGGTAGGTTTCTCTGTATGGCTGCTGAGCCCAGGACCAAAAACACAGGTGCCCCCCACAAAAACAGGTAGTTTTGTATTCTGATAATTTTGACGTGTCCACATAGTGTTTTGGGACATTTCCTTTTGCGGGCACTTGGCCCACCCACACAAGTGAGGTACCATTTTTTATCAGGAGACTTACGGGAATGCTGGCTGAGCTACAGGCCAAAATCCACAGGCAGGCACTTTTAAAAAAACCAGCTCTGTTTTCTTTGGGAAAATGTGATGTGCCCACGTTGTGTTTTGGGTCATTTCCTGCCAGGGTCACTAGGCCTACCACACAAGTAAGGTATCATTTTTATTGGGAGACTTGGGGGAACGCTGGGTGGAAGGAAATGTGTAGCTCCTCTCAGATTACAGAATTTTCTGTCAGCGAAATATGAGGAAAAAAAGGTTTTTTAGACAAATTCTGAGGTTTGCAAAGGACTCTGGGTAACAGAACCTGGTGAGAGCCCCACAAGTCACCCCATCTTGGATTCCTCTAGGTGTCTAGTTTTTCAAAAATGCACAGGTTTGGTAGGTTTTCCTAGGTGCCAGCTGGGCTAGAGGCCAAAATCCACAGCTAGGCACTTTGCAAAAAACAGCTCTGTTTTCTTTGGGAAAATGTGATGTGTCCATGTTGTGCTTTGTGGCATTTCCTGTCATGGGCACTACGCCTACCCACACAAGTGAGGTATCAATTTTATCAGGAGACTTGGGGGAACGCAGGTGGAAGGAAATTTGTGGCTACTCTCAGATTCCAGAACTTTCTGTCACCGAAATGTGAGGAGAAAGTGTTTTTTCATCCAAATTTTGAGATTTGCAAAGGATTCTGGGTAACAAAACCTGGTGAGAGTGCCACAAGTCACCCCTTCTTGGATTCCCCTAGGTGTCTAGTTTTAAAAAATGCACAGGTTTGGTAGGTTTCCCTAGGTGCTGGCTGAGCTAGAGGCCAAAATCCACAGGTAGGCACTTTGCAAAAAACACGTCAGATTTCAATGTAAAAATGTGATGTGTCCATGATGCATTTCCTGTCACGGGCATTAGGCCTACCCATGCAAGTGAGGTACCATTTTTATCGGGAGTCCTGGGAAAACACAGAATAGAAGAATAAGTGTTATTGCCCCTTTTGTTTCTCTACATTTTAGACTTCCAAATGTAAGACTGTGTGTGAAAAAGACGTTTATTTGAGAAATACACTGTAATTCACATGCTAGTATGGACACCCCTGAGTTCAGAGATGTGCAACTAACCACTGCTTCTCAACACCTTATCTTGTGCCCATTTTGGAAATACAAAGGTTTCCTTGATACCTATTTTTCACTCTTTATATTTCAATAAATGAATTTCTGTATGCCCGGTACAGAATGAAAACCCATTGCAAGGTGCCGCTCATGTATTGGCTCTGGGTACCTAGGGTTCTTGATAAACCCAAAAGCCCTATATTTCCACGGAACCAGAAGAGCCCCACAAACGTAACAATATATTGCTTTAAAAAATATGACATTGCAGGAAAAAGTTACAGAGTAAAACGTAGAGAGAAATGGCTGTTGTTTTCACCTCAATTTCAATTTTTTTATTTGATTTTAGATGTTATTTTCAGTAGAAACTCCTTTCTGTGGTATAATGCAAGCAACTACAATACGCATTATGGCATGACATGCGGCAAACATCCCAATGACGTTAAAACCCAAAGATGTGCCCTTTTAGGAGCATCACAACCTAGAATATTCGCTTATCAAGTTTCAAGTCTGCAAGTATAAAGTTTTAGCAATAAATGTTCTTACATCACGTACAGCTTGATACCGCCTTTTTAAGGGTTAATTACCTCAGTCTCTTCTTCTTCCAAAAAGCATCCTCAAAGATGCTGGACAGAACAGAACGTGAAAATCAAAAACAGAGCAGCAGAGATTCTTTCTCTGCAGCCGGTGACCTTTACAGTAAACAATTCACTCAGGCTGGATGTGGTTTAAATACCTGCTGCATCCAGCCACACCAAGCCATAGTCATAGAGAGCCACACCCAGTCTGAGTGATAGGGATGCTGGAGTCTTGTGCGACACGTGTTCCCAAACAAGCATTGGCCTCTAACAAGCATTAATTCCAAAAAGCGTTGGTCTCTGTAAACAAGCATTGGTCCCTGCAAAGGCAAATGATCAACTCAAAATTTTCTACTGGGGCATATATGGGTTTGTACGCCCAGCACTTTATAATTCTCCACCCTCTTAATTAATCTACCCCTCTTTTTTGGGTATTTCATTACCATCTCCTTTTTGGAATCTGTATTTTTAAGTTGTTTTAAACTCTATTTTGTTTTTTGTGACTTTTTGTATTTTTTGTTTATTTTCTTCCTTCCTTTCTTCCCCTCTTGTTTTCTTCTCTTCTTTACCCCACCCCTCCCAGCACCATGGCAGAACAGGGACGCAGATGCAGCTGGCTACCTTGTGGCAGGCAGTGCCACCAAGGGGTCCTCTTCAGCCCATCTTTAGTGAGTAGGAGTCGGCAGCACAATTTTTTTGTGCAGTGTCACCTCCTCTACAGGCTGGCAGCAGACGGCAGGCCTGGGAGTGGTTACACCCTTCGGGAATGTCAACTGCTGTAAGGGATGGTGTGCCGCTTATTTCATCAGCGCACTGGGAGCAGTTGATGCACCGTTGGGCCGACATAATAGACTGTGAACAGGACCTGCTCGACCTTCCGGGCACCATGGTGTCTGGGGCTTGATGAGTAATAGGTATTTATTGTTGTGAGTGTTGTTCCACAATGCAATTTTTTTTCTAATAACAGTGCTGACTCTCAGAGGCAAGTTAAGGTTACGTTTATTTATTATGTGATGCAGTCTGAGGAAGCAAGGTGCTTCCTAATTGCTCTTGTGGGCATGCATTTGAGCTGAATATTTAAGAAGCCATGCAGACAGAGACACTTGCTGGCACCAGCAAGAAGAATAATATTATGGTAATAGTAATAAGTAATATCAGTGAGTTAGCATTCCCTTCTCTGTGCTTTTCTTTGTGTAACTTATAAAGTCCCTCCCAATTGCAATCTCCCACTGAATGTGTATTATGATAATATCATAGCATCTATGCACTGAAACAAAATGGAGGCTGGGTCACCCCATTAAAGGTGGTTGAGAAACAAAGATAATTTATTGCAATATGAATGCATTGTTAGTGGTATGTAGTTGTAAGTGTAGGGCCATAGTTATTTACAAGGCTCTTTGCATTGCCAGAAATCACGTTTAGTGACGGTCTATTGGTGCACACTGCAGGGCCATATTTACAAGGCAATGTAAAGCCACCCAATGTGCCTCTTCATGGCTGTGTAAATGGTGGACTTAGTTAACACAGCACATCTCACTGTGTTGACTCACCCTGCGACAGGGAGGTGTGCCATTGTTGTTATGGAGGGTGTTCCCAGGTAACACCCATGGCATTTGACACATTTCCAGATTTACAAGGTTTTGTGAACCTGGGAATGCATCAAAAAGAAGATGCAATGAGGAGAAATACCTATATTCCTCCTTGTTTTTCCTGTTTGTATGTGTGCTGGAATTTGTAGCACACATAGAAAAAGATAATCTTCTATTGTGATTGTTTTTTTACAGGAAGGTGTCCATTCCTGCACAAAAACAATCATCCCTTCAACGCAGGCACCCTTGCAGCATGGTGCAGCAGTTCCTGCAGTTGCAGCTCATTGTACGCCCACACAGGGCAAAAGGACAGGAATGCACCATATCTGTTGTAGATACGGCACATTCCTGCCCTCTCCTTTTGATGCAGGGCAAGTCTTCTTGCAGTGCTGCCCTGCATTAAAAAGTTTACAAATATGGCCTGTAGTTTAGGAAATTTTAGAGTAGGGCTTGGGTGTAGGACTTAGGAAAATAAAAGTAATAAATCAACTCGAGTTGAGTCCATCATACTAGGCAAACTAATTCAGAAAAGTACAACATTACTGTGTTCGTCTCTGCTTGTCAAAAAAAAAAATTTGTGGAGATTAAGGCGGTCATTCGCCGCCCGCCATGCGGTTACCGCTGAATGACCGCCCCACGGTCAAAAGACCGCGGCTGCCATTCTAACTTTCCCGCTGTGCCGGCGGGCGACCGCCAAAAGGCCGCCCGCCGGCCCAGCGGGAAAGCCCCTGCAACAAGGAAGTCGGGTCCGAATGGAGCCGGCGGAGTTGCAGGGGTGCGACGGGTGCAGTAGCACCCGTCGTGATTTTCACTGTCTGCAAAGCAGACAGTGAAAATCTGTATGGGGCCCTGTGAGGGGGCCCCTGCACTGCCCATGCCAGTGGCATGGGCAGTGCAGGGGCCCCCAGGGGCCCCACAACACCCGTTCCCGCCATCCTGGTTCTGGTGGTGAAAACCGCCAGAAACAGGCTGGCGGGAAGGGGGTCGGAATCCCCATGGCGGCGCTGCAAGCAGCGCCGCCATGGAGGATTCCCTGGGCCAGGGGAAAACCGGCGGGAAACCGCTGGTTCCCCTTTTCTGACCGCGGCTTTGCCGCCGCGGTCAGAATAGCCCAGGAAGCACCACCAGCCTGTTGGCGTGCTTCCGTGGTCTCCGGCCCTGGCGGTCATGGACCGCCAGGGTCGGAATGACCCCCTAAGTGTCCCACTAATCTTTTTTTTAGCTTTGTTTATTTCTCCCCACAGCACTCAACATCGTCCAAAGGTCCAGGAGGATACAAGGGTGCCAGTGCTATCATCAGTGCGTATGCTGGCTGATCTGCTGGCCCCACTAAGGCCCTGATTTTTACATTTTGGTGCAAAACTGCACTAACGCAGTTTTGCACCAAAAGGTTTAGCACCGGCTTGCACCATTTCTGTGCACCAGCCAGGCACCATATTTATGGAATGGTGCAAGCCGGTGCAAAAGATAGGCTAGAGTAAAAAAAATGACGCTAGTCGGGTGGGGCTGGCGGGATTTGGAGAAGGGGGTTTTTCACCAAAAAATGACGTTAGGCAGGTTAGAGTACAAAAAATGACTCTAACCTGTCTAGAGCCATTTTCTGACACAAAACCATCCATACCACATGACTCCTGTCTTAGAAAAGAGAGGAGTCATGCCCACCATGCCAGTGGTCAGCACAGGGGACCAGGGTCCCCTGGGCATGGCCATTGCACCCTGTGCCATGTATGTGAGCTCATTTTAGGCCCCCCTATGGCACTTTAAAAAATAAAATACAATACTTACCTGTACTTACCTGGGATGGGGTTCCCCATCCTCCGCTGTCCCTCTGGTGTGGGTGGGGTTGTCCCTGTGGCTTGGGGAGGGCACCTGGGGGGTTATTCCATGTTGTTCCACCATGGAAATAGGCCCACAGGTCCCCTAAGGCCTGCCCTGACCCAGGGATAAAAAAATGGGGCAGAGCAAGCTTTGCACCATTTTTTGACCCCTCCTCCCTCCCCTGTACCATTTTTGCACAGGAGTATAAATATGGTGAAAGGCCATAGAGTCATTTTTTGCACCGGAACACCTACCTTGCATCTCATTAAGGCAAGGTACGTTTCCACGTCCAAAAAATGACTTTAACTCCATAAGTTTGGTGATGGGTCTAGCGCCAAAGTATAAATATTGAGTTATTTTTGCAACGAATTAGAGTAAAAGAAACTGATGCTAATTCGATGCAAACAGAGTATAAATATGCCCATAAGTCTTCCTGTCATATTATTATCATTTCCTTAGTTTTATTTTTCACCTCCCCTAATTTTTTTGTACTTAATTTTGTAAGATTGTAAAATTCTGCATTTATTTATTTTACATGCTTCTTCCATACCTGACATCCTCTTGTCTGTACTAGCTTTCTTCTACTTTGTTGCTAGGCTTAGCTTTCCCTTCTTTCCTTGTAAATCTTGCGGACTAGTACTTAATACTAAAAGGACATTTCTTTAGGACAGGTACTCTACCAACAAGATTGCATGCCCAAGTCAGGTTTTCTACGCATGTTTGTGAAAGTTTTCTTTGTCTTGCTCATGCCCATTGCATTTGCCAACCATGACCAAACCATAGTTTCTCCTGGATTAAGCAAATTATTCTACCCCTTTACTACACTTCAGTGACTTAGCTCTGACCCTCCATTACAAAACGTTTGTGGTTGATTTGTCTACCTTGCTTTTCTAACAACTGACAAAATTCCTAAAGTGAATGGTAGAAGATAGAACTGTAATGATCTTTTGTGGGTGTGACTGCCAGTGCCTTCAGCCTCCCAGTGGCACCAACCTCCCAGTGGAACCACCATAGCAGCTGCCAGATGGCATCAGCCTGTCCCCATTCCAGCACTGCTACCCCCCTCACGCTTGCACCATATTTTCCAGCGCTGCGTCCTCCAACACCTTATGTGCCTGTACTACCAGATGGCACACATGGAGGCAAGCCTCGAAGATCTCTGGACCCGTGTCGAGAACGCCCTCTTCTAAATCTGTTTTTTTATTTTTTTTATTTTGGTGAGAGGGGCACTTCTTATGAATGGAAAGAGTGGGGAGGGAGTTGGGACACGGTTTTTGAACATTACTTACTTAACTTTTCATTGGATTTTTGAGGGCTATTTCTTTGTTTGGGGAGGCACTGGGTCTGTCGTGGGTGGAAACGGTGGGTTTTTGTATTTGTTGGAAATAAATGGGACAATTTATTTTCCTTGATTTATGCCTCAAATATTTATTTAAGAGTTTTTGTCTGCACTGCTGTCTTTTAGTGTAGCCTGTTTTTCAAATCTGCTAAAACAAAGTGTATTTCATTTACTTATACTTTTGCTCTATTGCCCTCTGCAACTACATTGACTACTATAGGATGATTGTCCATACCTATTTTGCCTACAAAAACCTAGCTACACATAGACAAGTAAGACAACGTCTTCTTTAGTAGGAGTTCATTACTAACTAAACAAGTTAACTTCAACCCATAGTTCTTCTCTGTCCTGAATAAATGAAGCAAGGGAGTCTCTTACTGTAGGGATGTTCTCAAGATATTCTCATAAGGGGTGGTAGGTAGTTAGTAGTAGTAGTAGGCTAGCATCATGACAGGGAAGACAGAACTTCACAGAAGATGCCACTCCCACCTACGTGAACTCCAACAACAGGATTAATCAGAGGGTTATCCATTACTGTCAACTTGATGAAAAGAAAACAGAGAGTTAGTGGGTCATCATCATTTTATCATAACTTTAGGAAGACTGAGACCAGACTACCACAATCACAGTAATTGACACACAGCAAAGAAGACCTGGTATGATAATAAAATCTGGGAATATCAAATTCTTCTTAGCAATGGTGGGGAGAAACAAAACTAAATTCAGGAAACGAAATTACGGCATCAGGAAAAGTGGGTTCAGTCTTCAGATTCTGAGTGTCCCAGTCCTAAACCAAGCAAGGTAGACCTGTGAAGTGCACTGCTGGTAACTAAAGAGCTGTTCTTTTCTGAGGAACCAGACAAAAGGAGTGGACACTACAGGTAAAATTCACTACTTTGAAACACCAACCACTTTCAGGAAAAATGATCACCTATAGGCCCCCAAACATAACAAATTATAGAAAATAAGCTTACAAATTTCCTGAACTCCCTACCTCACTGTCAGCCACCACATACACCAGTCATCACTCACAAATTCACAATCACTCAATATATCACCACTTATTGGTGCAATAGTTACTTAGCAGTTACCTTTTCAAATCCAAGCAAGGTGGTTAAAAAACATATCTCCTCTTAAATGGAACCACACAATGGAATTAGGCATTGGCAGTCCTTTAATCAATTATCTTCTAGGGCCGCCCTACTAGCTGATATAAAAAAATAGGATAAGCAATGGCATGTGAGGGAGGCAAGCATTGTTTCAAATGTGCTGAATGGTATGTGGGGGCTTCTTCACTGCACATGGGTCCAACTCCAATCTGGGCTTATATGTGACTATAAAATGATGGGGCAACATACATCTGACAGAAACATAATGTTGCACTAAAATTTGTTTTTGCAAAGAAAGAAAGACGAAAAGAAGCTAAATTAGAAATAATTAAACAGTTCTATGATGGCACTGCAATGCTCAGTCGGTGAAGTGGATTTTGTCATCAAACTATGGTGGTTCTCCCAGATGTTGGTCAGCTAACATGCTTGGTTCTGGCCAATCATCCTCTTACTCCTCCAGTGGTGTTTCTATAATAGTGCAATCAGGTGGTATAAAATGCTGGCTCATTTTGATTATGGTCAATCTCTCCATGTTTTGAGGGAAGAGACTGGTCCTTCTCACTGTAACAACTGCACCAGCTGCACTGAACACACATTCAGCAGACAAACGGGCTACAGGGCAAGCCAGAAACATTTTTGCGAGACTGATGAGCTCTGGCAATTGGGGCATCTTCCCATACCAATACACTAATAAGTTTTGATCCACATACACCTCTTTCGGGTCATGCAGATACTCCTGGAAGATCCCCTGAATGGTCATTGATGCTGCCACCTGCTCAATTGCTTTTTCCTTCACCTCTCCATTAGACTTTATCCTGCCAATTGAAACAAAGTCAATGCAGAGGTTGGGTCTGATTCTTCTGATGCTGTTGTTGCTGATTTTCTTGTTGGTGAGCGTGGAGGATGTGAGACAAGACTGCCCTTTTTGGAAGTTGAAGGTGGCACCCTAGAACTGTTTCTGACTTTAAAAGAATGGCTGAAATGAGTGCAGAGGTATTTGCAGGTGGTCAGTATCTTGCTAACTATGTCTTCTTTTTTAAGAAAGTCTTGCACAACCAGGTTGATGCAGTGCGCAAACACAGGACTCTGAAATAGCCACTGTCTACCATGGCCTTGACTATGTTACTGCTATTGCCCATGGCAACAAATCCAATTCAATGACCTCTGGGTCGCAGCCATTCAGACACCTTTCTATTAAATTTCTCAAAGATGTTTGCAGATGTGTGTGATTTTTCCATGGTTAAAATGGCTACTGTTACATGCCTATGAATGCTTTAAAAAATGTCTTCAGGGCCTAGACTAGTAGATAGCTTTTGCTTTACCCCCCCCCACACAAAAGAGATTCAGTGTGCAGTGATGCACATGTTATCAGTCACCTGACAATTGGTCCACATATCTGTCATCAGATTGATAGTGTGGATAACACTTTGCTGCAAAGCTTGTCCAACCAATTGCAGCACATAGTGATGGAATGCTGAAACAGCAACTCTGGCAATATAGGTCCAGCTTGGAACCTTACATTTCAGGCAAATGGTAGCCACAAGTCTGAAAATCCCACTCCTTCCTCAAAAGAAAAATAGAGGAGATGTGGCGCTAATATTTGTACAAACATGTTGTTGGGTGGTTGCTGTCACAGGGCCCTTCCTGCCTAAACTATCTTCTAATATTAGCCTGGATTTTCTTATTTTCTGGGGCAACTAACACAGACTACTTCTGGGAAGTAGGTGGTGGTAAACTAAACCTGCATCTTGGGACAGTCACTGTATGCCTTGGTGTCTCCATCTGCCATTTTAGGGTCCCTGAGGTGAGTGAAGCTTGTGCACTGCTGGGGACAGGGCTGCTTTTTGTGAAAATGTCACCCTGTTCTTCATCACTTCCCATTGTGATTGGAACTGATGATTTCCCATTCTCCTCACTTCACTTTGGGTTTTCCTCCCACTGGATTGTGTGACTTTTTTCATATGGGTCGTTTCGCCACCAATACCATTGTGTGAACCAGGTTTACCTCAACAAACACTTGCGGTGGCAAATGGAGCACACTACAGTGCTAACCTCTCTGCAGTGATTGCCTTTCTGTAGTGTATACTTCTATTGAGGTAGGGGTTGATGCCATACAAATATGGCAGCTGGTACTGGTAGTAGTCCCTGTGCCACATCACTCTGAGCAGGTTGAATAGGAGGAGTAATGTTGGTCTCCTCTGTGCCAGCTTCCATAACAATGACTGACTCGTCTTCATCCACTTCCATAATTCTAAGGCTTTCAGGGAATTTTCTTTTCCCTTGCTTTTCCTGGAGTCTCTTGGACACTGCCAGGGTCCATCCATGTCCAGATCATCATAAGGGGTGCTTGATGAAGATGATGGGTACCCTTCCTTTTTCTTTCAGGAGATCTCGGAGCCAATGATTCTAAAAGAGGAGGTCCTTGCTCAGCAGGAAGCTCAACTTCCTGTTTTGCTTCAACTTCAGGAAGATCTACTATTGCTGGCTGCCGCTGCTGTCTACTTTGCTCTATTTCCTGAAACAAATGGGTACTACTGTGTGAAACGGACATATCCAATTAAACTTCACTGCTTATAGTTGTTGCCATGATTGCAGTGGCTGTCTTGCTGACAGACATGGGCTTGGGCTTTGATTGGGGTGGTGCAGTAGATGCAGGGTACTGCTCTCAGCTTCCTCACTGGAGGCTGGTGCAGCAGACACAAGTTTCCCGAAAAAGATTTTAGTCAGCACACCAGTGGTGGAAAGCTTCTTGGCAGCACCTTTCCTTGGGGCCATTTTAAAGCTGTCAGTGGGCATTCGCACTGAGCTGCACAAGTGGAAGGGATTGCAGGACTGATGTCACATGTTTTTGCACAAGCCTTCTGTACAAGCAGTACTGTGTGTGATATCTCTTCTCTTGTGCACTTTAAAGCAAACAAGCAATAAAAAACATCCAATGAGAAGTGCCATTGTTGCTGTTTGAATTAGTACAAACAAATACAATATATCATCATCATCAAACAGACTTTATTCGACTTTCAACAAGCCATAAAAGTATCAAATAATAACACATTTAGCAATAAGTATGTATAAGAAAAATTATAAATAAATAGAAAAAGTATTAAAACACATCCTTAATTCATTCAGGACAGGTATATAAAACTTGATAAATTTACATCAGTGCAAAATCGAGTTCCATTACAGTATTTTCTAGAGAGTGAGGAGTTTACCAGAGATTCCAGATATTCAAATAAAATTAGTTCAGTACGCCCATAGACTTCCTTACAGAGAGTACTGTACATAAAAAGTTTGCTAAAATTCCACACATTTCAATAGAGGATAAAATCTGTAAGCTGAAATACGCGTGGCGGCACTGACGCAAATTAGTCGATCTTAAAAAAGGCAATAAGAACCGTTTTCTTGGTATATCATAAAATTTACAAAAGAGGACCACATGCATTGTAGATTGGGAAGCTTTCGCATCACATGGACATGCTCTTAAAACTGTACTCCAGTCACTCATAATCGGAAAGGTTACTAGCCGATGGAAGATATTTAAGCGGAATCTTGTAAGAACAAATCGATGTCGGGATTTACCACGCTTACTAGGTAAGGCTGGACTGCATCCGTCGACAGAATTAGTTGGTTAGACATTACTGTAGATTTTTTTGATTCCACTTCCCATCTCTGTTCATCCAAGTGCTTCAAAGTCAGAGCCCTCAAATCTCTCCTGGTTATTTTTTCCAGTGATTGTGGGTTTTGGTAATATGCTTCGCAGCCCATATTTTTAAAAAAGGTCATAATATATCTAAGCCAAGGAACTCTAAGCGAGTGTGTTAGATTCATGCAGTCGGATAGTATGGCCTGGTTTAATCCGGTATGCTCAGAGGTCCACACTTTATGCCATAATAATAGAGGCTGTATCTTAATTAGACCAATTACAAAGGGGACCCCTAGTTCTGAATGGCTAATATATGATGACGTGCTATTTGGTGCCATTAGTAGGTATCTGAGGAAGTCATTTTCCACCAACTGAATCGCATGGCAGTTCGTATACCCCCAGATACATGCTCCATAAGTGGCCGCCGGGATACATTTGGCTTTGTAGATTTTTACCATGTTTGACGGAGAGATCCCCCCTAGTTTTTTGGAAAAGATCTTCAAGGCTGCGTTGTTTTAATGATCTGGTCTTTTTTTGTTTTCACGCAGTGTGCCCAAGTGGCTTGTTTATCGAACATTATGCCCAAATATGAGAAGGTGGGAGCTATCTTCACCTTGTCCTCGTGAATAGTGATTTGATAGGACTTGCTCAGTTTCCTGCCACAGTTCATTATGAACGTTTTCGAGCGGTTGACTGTGAGGCCCAGGGATGTCATGTAATTTATACAAGTGGTTAGGAGTTTCTGGAGGGCTAGCGGTGTCCTGGCCATGAGTACTGCATCGTCTGCGTAAAGAAGTGCAGGAACGGGGCGATTGCCTATTTGTGGAAGGTCTTTACATTTGCTTATCAATTCACTTTCTAGGTTGTTTATGTATAATGAAAATAGAAGTGGTGCGAGAACGCAGCCTTGACGCACCCCTCTGTATATGCCAAAAGACTTAGTACATTCCCCTCTCATCCCGTACCTTACTCTTGCTCTGCACCCAGTATACAGATCCCTTATGAAATGGACTATTGTTGGTTCGACCCCCATGCTTATTAGAATATCCCATAACTTTTCATGCAAGACACAGTCAAATGCTGAGGACAAATCTATAAAGGCCAGGTGCAAATTACCCTCTCTGGTCTTCGTATACTTCCCCACTAGGATAGTTAAGTTCAGAGCCTGTTCCACTGTACCTAGTCCTGTGCGGAAGCCATACTGCACTGGGGATAGAATGTTATTTTCTTCCGCCCATGTTTGAAGTCTATTTAGAATTATTCTCCCCGCTAATTTGGCTGATGTATCGAGGAGAGAAATTGGCCTATAACAGGCTGGGTTAAGGCGATCCCCCTTTTTGTATATGGGTATGATGATAGAATGGTGCCATGTTGATGGTGGGCCTTGTGTGCAAATGGCCCTCAGTACCTGCGTCAATAGAGGGCCCCATAGGTCGGTGTTAGCTTTATATAGGTCGATTGGAACACCATCGGGCCCTGGCGCTTTCCCTGCTTTGCTTGTGTTTATAGCTTCTACTACCTCCTCTAAGGTAAACTGGGGTGATACTGCTAGGTGTCAATCTTCCTCAAAGTCTAGGACTTTTAGAAGGTCCGGAGGAGCTCTGTCATTGGGTTGACAGTATATCTTAGAAAAGTACGTGATCCAGTCCTCTTCCGAAATTGCAATTTCCATTCTAGGGGTATTATTGTCACCTAGAACAGGAGTATTTATTATTTTCCAGAAGAGGGCATTGTCTTTCGTCAGACTAGCTCTGTGTAAGTTGTCCCATGACTTCCCTCTCAGAGCGAGTTTCCTCTTTTTTGTGGCTGTCTTATCTGCCAGTCTGCAGATACGTATTTCAGTCTGACATCTTATGGGGGCACTTAGGGCTTTTTTTTTATCTTGTGTGCGCTTTCGTACAATCGTGGTCAAACCAGCCGGTTTCCCTTTTCTTACCCCCTGCCCCTCCTGTCCTAATCGTGAGGGCTTTTTTTACGATGTAGGTTATCTGTTGGAAGGCACTTAGACATTGTCCTGGGGCCGTGTCATCACTAAGGCAATCAAGGAACACTTGGATATGTTCACGTAATATATCTTTTAATAATACCTGTGGGTCAGTCTGACTCCATCTCAGTGTATAACCATTACCCGGGGCTAGTACAATACAATATAGTATAGTGTGGTTGGTTACTTAAGTCATTATCCTAAATAATTAGCAACAATCTATCCAACCATTTCTTTGCTTTATGTGTATCTATTCCAAGAGAGACACCTGTGACAGTCAGTGAAATGCATGGGAAAAAGGAATAATCCTCAAAAAATTAAGGTTGGTATGTACCTATGGGGGGCAAAGTGACCAAGGGGAAATGCAATTATCCTTAAAAAATGAATGATGCTGGTGTGTGTGCAGCGCACCTATTATGGCAATCAGGGGATCCAGAAGGATATTAAATAATACCTTAAAATGAATGCTGTGGTGTGGTTGTGGGGGGTAGATTGCTCATGAATAGAGGCAGAATGCAAGAAAGAAAAATATGAAAATTAAAATAAAAAAATGTAATAAAGTAAAATGAAATATATAAAACAAAAAAAATAAAAAGTGTAAATAAAAAGAAAAAGAAAGAAGAAAATTGATTGCTGATGCTTGTGCTACAGGAGTATGAGAAACCTAGGCGAGGAGGAGTATGTGAAAATGCAAATAAATGGATGTGATAAAAAGCACTGTTTATCATAGTCATATCCATAGTATACATATACTAAAGACATTATCAAGCATATTATTAAACTGATATCGCATGCAAGCCTGTCACACTGACTGGCGGCACAAAATGGCACCAACCACATATTGAAACAACAGCAGGTAGCAAGGAGGCATGGAGAGCAAAAAACATGCAAACCTATAGCAAAGCACACTGGCTGCCTACACAAAATGGCCGCCGGCCACATGCTCAAACAACAACCACATCCAACGAGGCATGGTGAACAAGAAACACATGCTAGCCTATTTTAAAAGCACACTGGCTGGCTGCACACACTGGCATACACCCACATGATTTAATCAACAAAAGCCTGCAAGGAGGCATAGAGAACAAAGGACACATGCAAACCTATAACAAAAGCATAAAGACTGGCTATACAAAATGGCATCCGACCACATGATCAAACCAACAAGAACAAGCAAGGAGGCATGGAGAACAAACAACATGTGCAATCCTATTGTAAAAGCACACTGGTTGGTTACACAAAATGGTTTCCGGCCACATGGTCGAACCAACAACAGCAAACAAAGACCCATGGAGAATAAAAAGAACACATGCAAACCTATGGCAAAAGCACACTGGCTGGCTACACAAATTGTCTTCTGGCGACATGGTCAAACCAGAAACAGCATCCAATGAGGCATGGAGAACAAATAACACATGCTAGCCTATTTCAAAAGCACACTGGCTGGCTACATAAAATGGCCATTGGCCAAATGTTCAAACACAATAGCATCCAATGAGGCATTGAGAACAAAGACCACATGATAGCCTATTTCGAATGCAAACTGGCTGGCTACACACAGTGGCCTACGGCAACATGATTTCACCAACAACAGCAAACAAGGAGGCATGGAGAACAAAAAACACATGGAAACCTATAGCAAAAGCACACTGACTGGCTACACAAAATGGCATCCGTCCACATGCTCAAACCAACAAAAGCAAGCAAGGAGGCATGGAGAACAAAGAACACGTGCATGCCTATGGCAAAAGCACACTGACTGGTTACACAAAATGGCTGTTGCTGCCCACTTGGTCAAACCAACAACAGCAAGCAAAGAGGCATGGAGAATAAAAAGAACGCATGCAAGCCTATGGCAAAAGCACACTGATTGAGTACACAAATTGGCTTCTGGCCACATGGTCAAACCAACAGAAGCATCCAATGAGGCATGGAGAACAAAGAACACAAGCTAGCCTATTTCAAAAACACACTGGCTAGCTACACAAAATGGCCTACAGCCACATGTTCAAACAACAACAGCATCCAACAAGGCATGAGGAACAAAGAACACATGCTAGCCCATTTCAAATGCACACTGATTAGCTACATTAAATAACCTCCATCCACATGGTGAAACCAACAACAACAGGCAAGGAATCATGAAGAACAAAGCATAAATGCAAGTCTATGGCAAGAGCGCACTGGCTGGCTGCATACAATGGCCACCGGCAACATGATCAAACACCAACAGTGAGCAAGCTGGCATGGAGAACAAAGAACACACGCAAGCCTATGGCAAGGGCGCACTGACTGGCTATATAAAATGACCTCCGGCCACATGGTCAAATGGTCAAACCAACAGCAGAGAGCAAGAAGTCATGGAGAACAAAGAACACATGGAAGCGTGTAGAAAAAGCACATTGGCTGCCAGCACAAAATTGACACTAGCCACATGGCCAAACAATAACACTGAGCAAGGAGGCATGGAAAACAAAGAACACATGCAAACCTATAGCAAAAGCACAGTGACTGTCTACAGAAAATGGCCGCCGGCCACATGGTCAAACCAACAACAATGAGCAAGGAGGCATGGAAAACAAGGAATACGTGCAAGCCTATGGCAAAAGCACATTGTCTGACTGCACAAAATGGCTACTGGATACATGGTCAAATAAAATAACAAGCAAGGAGGCATGGAGAACAAAGAACACATGCAAGCCTATGGTAAAAGTAGGCCTGGGTGGAGCTCAGGAGTTTCACTCCATGGAATTCCGTGGAATTACTGAAAAACTTCACCCAAATTTGAGGAGGTGAGTGGGTGGAGTATTGCTCAGCCACCCCCACAAAGTGTGAGAATAAAAAGTAACAAATACCCACTGCACCTGGTATTAACAGAGCCCTTCTCCCCTGCAACCCCCGCCAAGCAGGGCATACTGCATTTTAAATGCCTGACTTTGGACTAGAGGACAGCAGTGAGCAACCGTCATCTGAGACCCCGTCCACAACCTGTTGGTCCACATGCCACAGGGAGACCAAAGACCAGCCAGTCAAGGTAGGGAGGTGTGGCCCACCACCTACCCCAAATAGTCACGGCCACCATGCTTATCCAAGAGGCACACTGGAGTGCGGGCATCAGATGCGTATGCAATACCAATATCGATCAAGCTAGATGAAGATGAAAAACTCTTGCAACTTGCACAGGTCAAGCCAGAAGCAGCATAGCGAGTAACTGCCTCATTATTTAACCTTTACAAGCTAACTATAATAAAGGATACAGTACTTACCCACCACTTTCTTCGTAAAACAGCATACTATTAAGGAAGCGTTCTTTCCAGTCCCCAATCAACCTGCTCATCGAGTACTCTCTTTAAATAACTTTTCTTGCACCAGTATCATGACAGAATAAGCACCCACACTTCCATCACGCCACCCCGAGGGTACAGTTCAGACCTCACTTTGGCTCCACTCTGGTTGCCGCACTGGCCCACCTGCAGGTGGCCGATTTCTCCCATCTTCTCAATGTGTGTAACTGTGTACTGCCTTTGGCAGATAATCAGACTAGACTTCTCAAGTCTTCTGCACAGACTGAACTTCCTGCTGCAGTATGTGGAGTTATTGTCAGTGTTAGTTCACTCATCTTGGGATGCTGTTGTATGATCAACTCATGACTCTGCACCTTTCAGGACGCTTACTCTTCTTTGGTTGGGTATTTTCATTTTCTGTCACTCAGGCCGTTGGTACCACTTCCTTCCCTAAGTGCTCTTTTTATTTGCTACATAATAGCAGCACACGGTTTCAGCTGGTTCTCAGCCTCTTCCTTCTGTGCTAGCAGTGCTTGCACTGGCCTCGTGGCACTTGTGACACCTGGCACCACTTGTAATGCTGCACAGCACTTCTGCAGTGCTAGCCTGTCTGTCTTGCACTTAAATGAAAGAAAAAAATGTAGAAAAAGACCAACTCTCTGGCACTTAAAAAAATGCTTTATTACTGGAAATGCAGTTTTCCCAGTCCCATGCATGTGTTTTTCACAGCATACATTGAACTAAACCAGCAAAGGAAAAATACCATAGTGCGGACAGGGTGCATGATACAAATGAAATGCGTTACTGCAAGAGATAAAGCAATTTGATTGATTATATAGTCATGAGTGGCATGTGCCATTAAACTCAGCTCTGTGGGTGGTTGTCAGAGTAGTTTTTGCTAAACTCCGTGCTCCAAGCTCTGAGGTTATCACCCAGCCTTAAGCTAAAACACAATGGCCATCATTACAACCCTGGTGGTAAATCCCACTTACCGCTGTGCTGAAGGCCACCAACATACCGTGGCCGTGGTGGAAATCCGCAACAGGTATTATGACCAACATCTCGGAATCCGCCACAGTACAGACACCCACACAAGTCCGCCACACCAAAGGTCAGTGATAAACTGGTGATACCAAAACCTACATCGTCTCGCCAACAAGAATACGGCCACACTATCACGACCCATGAATCAACTCGGTGGTCTTTCAACCGCGGTAATCCATTGGCGGTACACTCCGTCGCGCTCAAAATACACACACATTTACAAAACACAACCACATTGGACAATTCAAAATACACACACCTGATACACATACACACACCACACCCAACCCCCCATATTACCCACAAACCCTTACAAAACATTTTTTTGAAAAAGCTGAGAGAGAATAGCAAACACAACACCAGCGTCCACAGGCACACAACACCATCACTCATACAACATCCATGCACCTTACACAATACACCCCAACACAACACATCACACAGCACAACAAACAGCACCTCACACATCACCCACACCACATCGTGGCACCTCAAAGACACTCCAGGTTTTCTGAGGAGGAGCTCAGGGTGATGGTGGAGGAAATCATCCGGGTAGAGCCACAGCTTTTGGGATCACAAGTGCAGCACACCTCCATTACAAGGAAGATGGAGCTATGGCAGAGAATCGTCGACAGGGTCAACGCAGTGGGACAGCATCCAAGAACACGGGATGACACAGGAAGAGGTGGAATGACCTATGGGGGAAGGTGTGTTAAGTGGTATCCAGACACCAGATAGCAGTACAGAGGACTGGAGGTGGACCCCCACCTCCTCCTCCACAAGTAACAACATTGGAGGAGCATGGCAAAACTGCATCCTGAGGGCCTCGCAGGAGTAGCAGGAGGACTGGACTCTGGTAAGTCATATCTAATTTACCATATCCCCTCCACCACACCTGCATGCCATCACATACCCCAACCCTCACCCTGACCCCCATCACTCCAACACCTCACATATGCCCCACAATCACAACCCGGCCATACCAATACCAAGGCCCTGCATGCAACAACTATGCATGGACCCCCATAACCAAAGCATGTCCAGTACAGATACCCACACTGACCCCAAAACAACTATCACACAAGGGCAAACACAATAATGCAAGCACAGGAGTAGAGGGTAACTCACCCAATGCAGAAGATGGCACACACAGATACTAAAACTATGCATTTACACCCCAACAGGACCCATACCCAACGTTACAGGACAGGAGGTGCCAGACATATCGGGTCCCCCCACAGAAGAGGCCCACAGTGATGACAGCAGCTTTGCACACCTGGATCAAGATGACCAGTCCAGCCCATCAGGGACCTCTGGACAGTCGGTTCTCCTGCCACTGTCACAAGGCACCACAGACCCTCCCCCCTCAGGAAACACCACCACAGCACCCACCCAGCGGGCCCGTGCCACTGCCCCAGGACACGTCAATCAGCAGTGTGTCCACCACTACAGGGACCCCAGGCAAACCCACCAACCCAAGACAATCAGATACCTGGGGTCGGTGGCAGTGGGCACACGGTTCAGGGGACAGAGGCACAGGACAACAGGGAAGCTGGGAGGACTGCTGTGTGATAGGGGGAAGACAGGCCCAGGGAACCGACTCTCCACGAGGCACTCTCCAACATCATGGGAGCACACCACCATTCTCAGAAGACCATGGGCACGGTACTGGCCAAGTTTCAGGCGACCCAGCGGCTGCAGGAGGAACACTACCTTGGGATTAGGGAGGACTTGTCCATTAACACCACCCTGGTCAACATTGCAGTGGTGCTGGCAGACAAGGCCAACACCATGAGGGACACAGTGGCACACAAACGGGCGCCTGACACTAGTCTGGACGATGAACAGCCCTCCACCTCCGCCGGCACTAGTGGACAGGAGGCACCACCAAAGGACCAACAGGCCACAAGCACCCCACCCACTGCTGAAGGAGAACCACCCCGCAAACGGTTCTTGAGATCCAGGAACAAGACAGAGAACATTGGCAAGACCCCCGCCAGGAAATAAGACCCATCTGAATGTCACCCTTCTGTCCCACTTTGTTTCCCTATCCACCTTGAACTGCCATTGCTCCCCTTCCTATGCCTCCATGGACAATGCACCTGTGAGACCAAGAGACTGAACTCTACCATAGACATTCCTCCACCCTCACCCCTGACCATTGCACACCCCCTCCACTTATTACCACATAAATAAACACCCTTGAATCACAAATCAATCTGGAGTCAGTCTGTACTTTCACAAATGTGTAATTGCAACCTCTCAGAAATATAGCAATGTCAACGTACATGTTTGCATACCAATGTTACACAGTTCTTGGCTGTTAGAAATGGGGTTTTTGGTTGGCAGTCAGGTTGCCCTCTGTCCAAGCAAGAACCCTCACTCTAGTCAGGGTAAGTCACACACAATCCAAAATCAGCATGTGCTCACCCTCCGGTAGCTTGGCACGAGCAGTCAGGCTTAACTTAGAAGGCAATGTGTAAAGCATTTGTGCAATAAATCATACAACACCATAGCATAACACCACAAAAATACACCACACAGTGTTTAGAAAAATATATAATATTTATCTGGGTATCTTCAGGTCAAAACGATCAAAGTTGCAATATGAATTTGTAAAGATATCACTGAAAAGTGATATAAAGTGTCTTAAGTCTTTAGAAAGTAAACAGAGTCTCTTTCAAACACAAAGTACCTGGTTTCTGGTAGGAAATCTCCTCAGAGGGCCACAAAGGAAGAGATGCGTGGAAAAAGGGTGTGTGCTTCGATTTCTCCCCAGCACACACGGACTTGCGTCGTTATTTTCCACGCGGGGAAGTCGAGCGTCGTTTTCCGGCACGCGGACAGTCTCTTTCTGTGGGTCGCGGGGATTACCAGATGTCCCGGGTCTGTGCGTGGATTTTCCTGCTTGTTTTCCGGCTGCGCATCGTTCTGCGGGGCTGTGCGTCGAAGTTTCGATCTCACGGCAGGCGTCGCGTCGATTTCTCCGGCGGAGTCGGGCGGCGTTGTCCTTGCGAGGCCGTGCGTCAAAGTTTTGATCTCACGGCAGGCGTTGCGTCGTTTTCTGCTGGAAAGTCGGGCGGCGTTGTCCTTGCGAGGTCGTGCGTCAAAATTTCGATCTCACGCCAGGCGTCGCGTCGATTTCTCCTGCGGAGTCGGGCGGCGTTGTCCTTGCGAGACCGTGCGTCAAAGTTTTGATCTCACGGCAGGCGTCGCGTCGATTTCTCCCGGGAAGTCGGGCGCCGTTGTCCTTGCGAGGCCGTGCATCAAAGTTTCGGTCGTCCAGAAGACGTCGCGTTGGTCAGCGTCGGTGTGTGGTGTTTTTCTTGCCACGGAACAAGCTGTGCGTCGAAAAGTTCGGCACACGGAGCGTCCAAGAGGAAGAGAGAAGTCTTTTTGGTCCTGAGACTTCAGGGAACAGGAGGCAAGCTCTATCCAAGCCCTTGGAGAGCACTTTTACAGCCAGACAAGAGTTCAGCAAGGCAGCAGGCCAACAGCAAGGCAGCAGTCCTTTGTAGAAAAGCAGACAGGTGAGTCCTTGGAGCAGCCAGGCAGTTCAGCAAGGCAGCAGGCCAACAGCAAGGCAGCAGTCCTTTGTAGAAAAGCAGACAGGTGAGTCCTTGGAGCAGCCAGGCAGTTCCTCTTGGCAGGATGTAATTTCTGGTTCAGGTTTCTTCTCCAGCAAGTGTCTGATGAGGTAGGGCAGAGGCCCTGTTTTATACTAAGTTGTGCCTTTGAAGTGGGGGTGACTTCAAAGAGTCTCTAAGAAATGCACCAAGCCCCCTTTCAGTTCAATCCTGTCTGCCAGAGTCCCAGTAGGGGGTGTGGCAGTCCATTGTGTGAGGGCAGGCCCTCCACCCTCCCAGCCCAGGAAGACCCATTCAAAATGCAGATGTATGCAAGTGAGGCTGAGTACCCTGTGTTTGGGGTGTGTCTGAGTGAATGCACAAGGAGCTGTCAACTAAACCTAGCCAGACGTGGATTGAAGGGCACAACAAGATTTTAGTGCAAAGAAATGCTCATTTTCTAAAAGTGGCATTTCTGGGAATAGTAATATTAAATCCGACTTCACCAGTCAGCAGGATTTTGTATTACCATTCTGGCCATACTAAATATGACCTTCCTGCTCCTTTCAGATCAGCAGCTGCCACTTCAACAGTGTATGAGGGCAGCCCCACTGTTAGCCTATGAAAGGAGCAGGCCTCACAGTAGTGTAAAAACAAATTTAGGAGTTTTACACTACCAGGACATATAACTACACAGGTACATGTCCTGCCTTTTACCTACACAGCACCCTGCTCTAGGGGTTACCTAGGGCACACATTAGGGATGACTTATATGTAGTAAAAGGGGAGTTCTAGGCTTGGCAAGTACTTTTAAATGCCAAGTCGAAGTGGCAGTGACACTGCACACACAGGCCTTGCAATGGCAGGCCTGAGACAGGGTTAAGGGGCTACTGAGGTGGGTGGCACAACCAGTGCTGCAGGCCCACTAGTAGCATTTAATCTACCTGCCCTAGGCACATGTAGTGCACTCTACCAGGGACATACAAGTAAATTAAATAGTCAATCATGGATAAACTAATCAGTAGTACAATTTACCCAGAGAGCATATGCACTTTAGCACTGGTTAGCAGTGGTAAAGTGCCCAGAGGTCAAAAGCCAACAACAACAGGTCAGAAAAAATAGGAGGAAGGAGGCAAAATGTTTGGGGATGTCCCTGTCAAAAAGCCAGGTCCAACATTGGCCAGCAGTAAACATAGCAGAGGGCACAAAGTGGGACCCAGATCTGTGAAATGGAAAGGCAAAGTGACATGTCAGGGTCCATACACAGAGGTAAAAAGGCAGATTTATGCTAGGTCCTACAATAGTATGAAATGTGGGAAGCAGTTCCATCCTCTTGCCTGTGTCTCACTGGAAGTATTGGATGATGATGTTGTTACGGTTGTCTATATCTTCTTCTGCCTCCTCTTCTTCACTGTCCACAGGCTCCACAGCTGCCACAAGACCACCATCAGGCCCATCCTCCTGCAGAAAAGGCACCTGGCATCGCAAAGCCAGGTTGTGCAACATACAGCATACCACAATGATCTGGCACACCTTCTTCGGTGAGTAGTATAGGGTGCCACTTGTCAGATGGAGGCACTGGAGTCTGGACTTCAGGAGGCCAAAGGTGCGCTCTATTATCTCTCTAGTTCGCCCATGTGCCTCATTGTAGCATTCCTCTGCCCTTGTCCTGGGATTCCTCACTGGGGTCAGTAGCCATGACAGGTTGGGGTAACCAGAGTCACCTGCAAACATCGAGGGACAACTGTTAGACATCCAGCAAACGTTAGGGAATCTCCCATACCCAGACACCTAATTAAACTGTGTGGGGACCTTGGGCTCACCTATTCACCACACAGGGTGCCTCTGGAGTTGCCCCGCCACATAAGGGATGCTGCTATTCCTCAAAATGTAAGTGTCATGCACAGAGCCTGGATACTTGGCATTCACATGGGAGATGTACTGGTCTGCCAAACACACCATCTGCACATTCATTGAATGGTAGCTTTTCTGGTTTCTGTACACCTGTTCATGCCTGCGGGGGGGGACAAATGCCACATGTGTACCATCAATGGCACCAATGATGTTGGGGATATGTCCCAGGGCATAAAAGTCACCTTTCACTGTGGGAAGATCCTCCACCTGAGGGAAAACGAAGTAGCTGCGCATGTGTTTCAGCAGGGCAGATAACACTCTGGACAACACGTTAGAGAACATTGTCTGTTATATCCCTGATGCCATGGCTACTGTTGTTCTAAAAGACCCACTTGCCAGGAAATGGAGCACTGACAGGACCTGCACTAGAGGGGGGATTCTTGTGGAATGGCGGATAAGTGACATCAGGTCTGGCTCCAACTGGGCACACATTTCCTGGAGTGTTGCATGATCAAGTCTGTAAACGATAATGATGTGTCTGTCTTCCATTGTCAACAGGTCCAACAGGGGCCTGTACACCGGAGGATGCCGCCATCTCATCACCTGCCCCAGCGGATATGCCCTATGGAGGAGAAGGGTGAGCAGAGGGTCAGACACCACATAGGTTTCACAAGGCTGTTTATTACAATTGTTAAATTATCTCTGTGTGCCTTTGTCTGTCCGTATTCCTGGCCTAAATAGGTGTGACGCAGTTAGTTGACCTGCCACGTGGCCCCCTGAAATGGCAGCTGCCTGGCCTGTAAGGTGGGACAAGGGGAAAAGAGGTAACTGCGCTGGCGTTGTACAGCGTCGCGGTAGGCAGTCGAAGATCGCTGCGCAATTCAGCATTGGTTATCATTGGGCCCTATGGGTTGCAGGAGCCAATGACGATGTACTCCAGCGGTGACGGTATGCACCGCTGCGGATGTGACCGCCATTTTCTATCTGTTCCCTCACTTGATACCTGACCTTCAACAGGAGAGGACCTACACTGCAAGTGGTGCTGTGACCTGCGTCTGGAAGCGACAATGGCTACAGTGTCTGGGGAAAGGGCCCCTGCCTTCACTACGGAGGAGCTGGAGAAACTGGTAGATGTGTTCCTCCCACAGTACACACTACTCTACGGTCCTCCAGACAAACAAGTGAGTGAACTGTGTGCATGGTGGATGGGACATGATTGTATGGAATGTCGTGGATGGAAGAGATGGGGGGGGCATAGGCCAGCATGTGAGGATGCTGAGTGTATGTTTTTCTGGGACAGGGTGGGAGGTTTGTGGCCAATGTGTGAGAAGAACTGTATAGGAAAGTAACATCCTTTTTAACTTCACTATTTCTCTAGGTCAGCGCCCACCAGAAGAAGGGTATTTGGTGTGCCATCGCCAAGGGAGTACAGACCCTTAGGAGTACAGGCGGCAGAGGCCCAGCTGGGTATGACCTCCCTATGTAAAAGGGGTGCCCGTCACACCATGACCCCCCTGATGTACCGGATCCTGGCGGTGGCATATCCCGAATTGGATGGGCGCTTGAGGGCATCACAGCAGCCACAAGGGGGTGAGTACACTCTCATTCAGCTGACTCAGCGCGCTTGACGAGGTGTCTGGGTGGGGTAGGTGGGCTGTGGGTTCCCCTAGGCCAGGGTGGACGCGTAAAGGTAGATCCATTGATTTGCAAGCTCATTCCCACTCCAAGCCCAAAGGTGGTATTTGCCCTCTACACCTAGTCAGGCTCCCATGGGTTCCAGCTGTACATGAAATGGGTCTAGACAGAGTCCCTCTTGGGCATGTGCTTTTCACCTGCACTGTTAGTGCATGGTTTAGTGCATAGGGCTGCTCCTGTGTGTTGTGTCCGCCAACTGTAGTGGTGTTGCAGGCATTGATCATGTGTCTCCTCTTTCTTCCCCCCCTTTTTGTTTTGTCACCCTGTCTTTATGTGCATTAGCATCATCTGGCGGAGGAGCACTGGCACCAGAGCAGCAGGGAGTCTCAACCCACATGGCCCTGGAGGGTGAATTTACGGAGTCTGAAGGCACCAGTGGGATGGAGGGCGAGGGGAGCTCCCCAACAGGGACAGGACCAGACACCAGTGACAGCGACTCCTCCTCTGATGGGAGCTCCCTTGCGGTGGTGGGCACCTCTGTGCCCACCGCATCAACAGGTACTGGCGCCCACCCCCTACCAGCACCGCCCTCCCATCAGCCCCTCATCGAGTTTCCCACTCACCTAGGAGGGTGGGCATCTCCTTCGCTCCAGGCACCTCAGGCCCTGCCCCAGTCAGCCCTGCTGACCTCAGTGAGGAGGCTATTGACCTCCTGAGATCCCTCAATGTTGGGCAATCAACCATTTTGAATGCCATCCAGGGTGTTGAGAGGCATTTGCAACAAACAAATGCATACCTGGAGGGCATTCATTCTAGCGTGGCGGTCCAACAGAGAGCATTTCAGGCTCTTGCCTCAGCACTGATGGCAGCCATTGTCCTTGCGTCCAGCCTCCCCCTCCAACTTCCTCCACCCAGACCCAATCCCCTGTACCTCAGCATGTCCCAAGCACACCATCAGACCAGCATGTACACTCATCAACACACAAGAGTGGACATGGCAAACATAAGCACCACACATCCCACAGGCACTCACACAAGCACCATACCCATGCAGACACACCAACATCTACTGCCTCCACTGTGTGCCTCTTCTCCATGTCCTCCTCCTCCCTCCCTGTCTCATCTCCACTCACACCTGCATGCACTACATCTTCATCCACTACCTCCATCACCAGCACGCCCATCACCACACACCGCTCACGTGCAATCACCACCCCCACTACCATGCACACATCCTCTGTGTCCTCTCCCAGTGTGTCTGTGAGCACTCCTCCCAAACTACGCAAATGCAGGCACACACCCACCCAACAGCCATCCACCTCACAACAGCCTCCAGCCCATGCACCTTCACCCAAATTCAGCAGACGTACACCTCCTACAACCACTACCTCTTCCTCCACTCCCAAACCCTCTCCATCTTCCCTCCCCAGTGTGTCCAAGAAACTCTTCCTGGCTAACATTGACCTCTTCCCTACACCTTCCCTCCTTCCCCTAGGGCCAGGCTTTCCAGGTCCCAGCCAAGCACCTCAGCCACCAAATCATCCAGCACAGTGGTCTCAGCAAGTCCGGTCACATCGCAAGCGGCACCCATCATTGCTGCCAGTGTGCCACCTAGCGAGGCCAAGGATCAGCCCATTCCACCACCTGCCAAGGTGAAGAAGGTGCCCACATGCCGGAGGGAGAAGCCGCACCAACCACCAAGCAAGGGCTCCTCCAAGCCAAAAGGGTGCAGTGCCAAGGGACCAGCAGCAACATCAAAGGTGGGGAAGGGACACAAGGCAAAGGGCAAGTCAGGACAGGGCACGGAGGTTCCGGCTGAGGGACCAGAGTCACCCCTTCTGTCAATCAGAACATCAACCTGTATGGCGGTGGACACCGCCACCTGCACAGCCACCTGCAAGTCTGCTGCCTCAGCGACAGTCCCCAGCATCATCCCCAGTGGGCAGCCATCCGAGGCTGCAGGAGACGTCTTGTTGTCTCCCTCCACCGATGCTGACACATGCACCACCGCCACCATCTCTGCCACAGACACCGCCTCAACCACTGCCACCAGCCCCTCAACGTGCTCAGACAGTGTCACCACAGCTGACATGGCTATCATTCCCAGTGGGCAGCCGTCCGAGGCTGCAGGAGACGTCCTGGACTATGCACAGCGTACATGAGGTACGACATCCAGCACTGTTTGGACCTGCAGGAGGCAGGTGAAGTCGCAGCAGGGTGGAGTATGTCTCTGCCTCCATGGAGTATCATGCTACCTGTTCCCAGGCAATCTCGTGGCACACACACCCAGATGAGGGAATAGGACCCGCCACACTGCATGTGAAGCACTCTGTGCACAATCCCCCTCCAGAAGCAGTGGAGAATCAGACCCACTACCCCAGTCCTTGGCAGGATGAAGCACTCTGGGCACAATGCCCCCTCCAGAACTAGTGAAGAATCGCATCCACTACCTCAGTCCTTGGCAGGATAAGGCACTCTGGGCACAATGCCCCCTCCAGAACCAGTGGAGAATCACATCCACATGAGAGACTGTGACTTTGCACTCCCCAGGATAAAGCAGTGGGCAAACCACCCACTAGAGAGACTTGAGACACAGTGGCTTTGCACTCCCCAGGATAAAGCAGTGGGCAAACCACCAACTTGAGAGACTTGAGAGACTGTGGCTTTGCACTCCTCAGGATACGGCAGTGGGCAAACCACCCACTGAAGAGACTTGAGAGACTGTGGCTTTGCACTTCCCAGGATAAAGCAGTGGGCAAACCACCCACTGTAGAGACTTGAGAGACTGTGGCTTTGCACTCCCCAGGATAAAGCAGTGGGCAAACCACCCACTGGAGATACTTGAGAGACAGTGGCTTTGCACTCCCCAGGACCAAACTGTAGGCATGGAACCTCCTCGTGTAGCAGTGGCATCGTCCGTTCATCCGGCTGAGGTGCCCCCCCTCCCCATCCCCCTGAGGTGCCTGTTTATTTTCGATCTGATGCCATAGCAGTGTTCTCTCCGTTTCGAGTCAGGTATCTTGTGTGGGCTACGCCCATGCATTTTGGGACCACCGGTCCACAGACAATGATTCCATTACTATCCGGGCTTGTGTAGTTGGTGTACATATTTGTATATACTGATATTTTAATTTGTCCTATCAGATTTTTCAATGATTACACTTGTTACAATCATTTAATGTTGTCCTTGCGTTCTTCCAGGCGGTGACGGGGTGTATATGTAATGTTGCTGCATGTATTTGTGTGTATGGTGTTGCTGGTGAGGGTGGGGGTGGGGGTGTTGCAAGTGTGTGTCACTCTCTTTTCCCTCCTCCCCTGTGTGCTAGGTGCAGTACTCACTGTGGTCGTCACCGGCGTCTTTGCTGCTCCTGATACAAGAGGAGGTAGACCAACATGTGCTGGACCTGTAACTCAGGCTCCATGGCGTCCTGGTTCCTCGTTGGGTGTTGAAAGGTGAGTGGTTTCCGTTCCACAGGTTGTTTCTGCTGTGCTTTTGATGGCGTTGGTACCACCCCGGAAAAGGTGGCAGATAGGCCTCTTGTAATACAGTGGGTGGAACCTTGTCTTCTGCCTGTCTGTTGGCGGTTACCGCTGCGGTGTTTGTTTCTACTGCCGTGGCAGTCACTGTTAATGTGGCTGTCTGTGTTGGCGGTTTCTGCCATGGTCGTGATTTCATTTTTTTTTACCACCGGCCTGTTGGCGGTATTACCGCCACTTTAACACCGACCGCCAGGGTTGTAATGAGGGCTAATGTCTATCTATATAAAATGGCCACCACCCACACGATGAACCAACAAGCAAGGAGAGATGGAAAGCAAACAACATATTCAGACCTATGGACACAGATGGCACAGAATAGCTCCTGGCCACAGGGCATGGAGAACAAAGACAAATGGTGGCCTAGGCAAACACACGCACAAATACACTAGTTAAACCAAGGAGGCATGGTTACACTGAAGAAAACAGTACCACTAATCCATCAATGCCAAACTCAAATTTTAACCTAGCTATAAAAATTTCACAACAACACACATTCTTCTGTGCCATCACATATTACACCACATATACAACTTTTGCAAAAAAAAAGTGTGATATACAAACAATAATCAACATTTTAAACATATTTCAATGCCATCACTGCCCTAAATTATGTTTTAGTTAAAACAACACATACCACAGAAACAGTTCTTTCATGCACTTATGATGAGTACTAGGCCTACTGGCTGGATGGCCCATTGGTATACTAGACCACATAGTAAAATATATGAATGTTGGAAATGTAACAAACATGGAGAAAAGGTACGGAACTGTGCAACATTTTTCCTTTACAAAAGTTGAAAAATAAAATGCAACAAAAAACTAGGCCCGCACAGAAATTCCAGGCCACCCACCACAATGAAATTTAAAAACCAAGTAAAAGTACAATGAGATACTGTTGCATGCCCTATCAAACAAACAACACCCGTATGCAATAGTTTTTGAACTTACTTGTGTGATTTCACAAAAACAAACTCCTTAAATCCAGAGTTATATATTCAGCAGACAAAGAGAGTGATCCTTCCACCTCAAAACCCACATGAAAAGTGACCAGGAGATGGACAAATAACTGACAGGAGTCTGCTAGACAGGTACAGGAAGTTGGATTCTCTGTGGCACTTCCTTCCTGTTGGAATAAAAAGTGAAGAAAAAAACCTTCTAGCACTAAGGGGCATATTTATACTCCGTTTGCGCCGAATTAGCGTCGTTTTTTTCGACGCAAATTCAGCGCAAAACTAACGCCATATTTATACTTTGGCGTTAGACGCGTCTAGCGCCAAAGTATGAGGAAAGAGCGTCATTTTTTTGCGTGAACGCCTTCCTTGCGTTAATGAGATGCAAGGTAGGCGTTCCCGTCTAAAAAAATGACAGCGCCGCAAATGCGTCGTATTTATACTCCCAGGCAAAAATGACACCCGGGAGTGGGCGGGGCAAAAAAACACGCATTTGCGCCGGATTTTAGCGCCTGGGTCAGGGCAGGCGTTGAGGGACCTGTGGGCTCAAAATGAGCCCACAGCTGCCCTCCCATGCCCCCAGGGACCCCCCCTGACACCCTTGCCCACCCCAGGAGGACACCCAAGGATGGGGGGACCCACCCCAGGGACATTCAGGTAAGTTCAGGTAAGTATAATTTTTTATTTTTTTATTTTTTTTTTGGCATAGGGGGGCCTGATTTGTGCCCCCCTACATGCCTCAATGCCCAATGACCATGCCCAGGGGACATAAGTCCCCTGGGCATGGCCATTGGGCAAGGGGGCATGACTCCTGTCTTTACTAAGACAGGAGTCATGTAAATGGCGTCTGGGCGTCGTTAAAAATGGCGCAAATCGGGTGGAGGCGATTTTTAGCGTCAACCTGACTTGCACCATTTTTAAGACGCCCTAGCGCCATTTTTCCCAACGCCGGCGCTGCCTGGTGTACGTGGTTTTTTTCCACGCACACCAGGCAGCGCCGGTCTGCTTGCGCCGGCTAACGCCATTCAATAAATACTGCGCCCGCATGGCGCTTCAGAATGGCGTTAGCCGGCGCAAAACTTTTTGACGCTAAACTGCGTTAGCGCAGTTTAGCGTCAAAAAGTATAAATACGGGCCTAAAAGTCAACGTGAACAGTCAATTTGAGTAGAAAATACACTCAAAAGCATCTGTTTGAGTAGATGTAGCTGCTTTTCAAGTAGAGAATCTGCTCGAAATACAGTCATGATCGCTCATGTTTGTAAGCAGCACTATAATGGCTCCATTGTGACAGAAGCTGTACCAGTGAGTGCAAAATTTTGCATTTGCTCGCAAGTGGCCTAGACTGTTACTGCACTCATAAATGCATGGCATAAGCAATTATCATGCGCACTAACGAAGAAAAAAATCACTTTATGCAGGTCTGTTATATCCCTGATGCCATGGCTACTGTTGTTCTAAAAGACCCACTTGCCAGGAAATGGAGCACTGACAGGACCTGCACTAGAGGGGGGATTCTTGTGGAATGGCGGATAAGTGACATCAGGTCTGGCTCCAACTGGGCACACATTTCCTGGAGTGTTGCATGATCAAGTCTGTAAACGATAATGATGTGTCTGTCTTCCATTGTCAACAGGTCCAACAGGGGCCTGTACACCGGAGGATGCCGCCATCTCATCACCTGCCCCAGCGGATATGCCCTATGGAGGAGAAGGGTGAGCAGAGGGTCAGACACCACATAGGTTTCACAAGGCTGTTTATTACAATTGTTAAATTATCTCTGTGTGCCTTTGTCTGTCCGTATTCCTGGCCTAAATAGGTGTGACGCAGTTAGTTGACCTGCCACGTGGCCCCCTGAAATGGCAGCTGCCTGGCCTGTAAGGTGGGACAAGGGGAAAAGAGGTAACTGCGCTGGCGTTGTACAGCGTCGCGGTAGGCAGTCGAAGATCGCTGCGCAATTCAGCATTGGTTATCATTGGGCCCTATGGGTTGCAGGAGCCAATGACGATGTACTCCAGCGGTGACGGTATGCACCGCTGCGGATGTGACCGCCATTTTCTATCTGTTCCCTCACTTGATACCTGACCTTCAACAGGAGAGGACCTACACTGCAAGTGGTGCTGTGACCTGCGTCTGGAAGCGACAATGGCTACAGTGTCTGGGGAAAGGGCCCCTGCCTTCACTACGGAGGAGCTGGAGAAACTGGTAGATGTGTTCCTCCCACAGTACACACTACTCTACGGTCCTCCAGACAAACAAGTGAGTGAACTGTGTGCATGGTGGATGGGACATGATTGTATGGAATGTCGTGGATGGAAGAGATGGGGGGGGCATAGGCCAGCATGTGAGGATGCTGAGTGTATGTTTTTCTGGGACAGGGTGGGAGGTTTGTGGCCAATGTGTGAGAAGAACTGTATAGGAAAGTAACATCCTTTTTAACTTCACTATTTCTCTAGGTCAGCGCCCACCAGAAGAAGGGTATTTGGTGTGCCATCGCCAAGGGAGTACAGACCCTTAGGAGTACAGGCGGCAGAGGCCCAGCTGGGTATGACCTCCCTATGTAAAAGGGGTGCCCGTCGCACCATGACCCCCTGATGTACCGGATCCTGGCGGTGGCATATCCCGAATTGGATGGGCGCTTGAGGGCATCACAGCAGCCACAAGGGGGTGAGTACACTCTCATTCAGCTGACTCAGCGCGCTTGACGAGGTGTCTGGGTGGGGTAGGTGGGCTGTGGGTTCCCCTAGGCCAGGGTGGACGCGTAAAGGTAGATCCATTGATTTGCAAGCTCATTCCCACTCCAAGCCCAAAGGTGGTATTTGCCCTCTACACCTAGTCAGGCTCCCATGGGTTCCAGCTGTACATGAAATGGGTCTAGACAGAGTCCCTCTTGGGCATGTGCTTTTCACCTGCACTGTTAGTGCATGGTTTAGTGCATAGGGCTGCTCCTGTGTGTTGTGTCCGCCAACTGTAGTGGTGTTGCAGGCATTGATCATGTGTCTCCTCTTTCTTCCCCCCCTTTTTGTTTTGTCACCCTGTCTTTATGTGCATTAGCATCATCTGGCGGAGGAGCACTGGCACCAGAGCAGCAGGGAGTCTCAACCCACATGGCCCTGGAGGGTGAATTTACAGAGTCTGAAGGCACCAGTGGGATGGAGGGCGAGGGGAGCTCCCCAACAGGGACAGGACCAGACACCAGTGACAGCGACTCCTCCTCTGATGGGAGCTCCCTTGCGGTGGTGGGCACCTCTGTGCCCACCGCATCAACAGGTACTGGCGCCCACCCCCTACCAGCACCGCCCTCCCATCAGCCCCTCATCGAGTTTCCCACTCACCTAGGAGGGTGGGCATCTCCTTCGCTCCAGGCACCTCAGGCCCTGCCCCAGTCAGCCCTGCTGACCTCAGTGAGGAGGCTATTGACCTCCTGAGATCCCTCAATGTTGGGCAATCAACCATTTTGAATGCCATCCAGGGTGTTGAGAGGCATTTGCAACAAACAAATGCATACCTGGAGGGCATTCATTCTAGCGTGGCGGTCCAACAGAGAGCATTTCAGGCTCTTGCCTCAGCACTGATGGCAGCCATTGTCCTTGCGTCCAACCTCCCCCTCCAACTTCCTCCACCCAGACCCAATCCCCTGTACCTCAGCATGTCCCAAGCACACCATCAGACCAGCATGTACACTCATCAACACACAAGAGTGGACATGGCAAACATAAGCACCACACATCCCACAGGCACTCACACAAGCACCATACCCATGCAGACACACCAACATCTACTGCCTCCACTGTGTGCCTCTTCTCCACATCCTCCTCCTCCCTCCCTGTCTCATCTCCACTCACACCTGCATGCACTACATCCACTACCTCCATCACCAGCACGCCCATCACCACACACCGCTCACGTGCAATCACCACCCCCACTACCATGCACACATCCTCTGTGTCCTCTCCCAGTGTGTCTGTGAGCACTCCTCCCAAACTACGCAAATGCAGGCACACACCCACCCAACAGCCATCCACCTCACAACAGCCTCCAGCCCATGCACCTTCACCCAAATTCAGCAGACGTACACCTCCTACAACCACTACCTCTTCCTCCACTCCCAAACCCTCTCCATCTTCCCTCCCCAGTGTGTCCAAGAAACTCTTCCTGGCTAACATTGACCTCTTCCCTACACCTTCCCTCCTTCCCCTAGGGCCAGGCTTTCCAGGTCCCAGCCAAGCACCTCAGCCACCAAATCATCCAGCACAGTGGTCTCAGCAAGTCCGGTCACATCGCAAGCGGCACCCATCATTGCTGCCAGTGTGCCACCTAGCGAGGCCAAGGATCAGCCCATTCCACCACCTGCCAAGGTGAAGAAGGTGCCCACATGCCGGAGGGAGAAGCCGCACCAACCACCAAGCAAGGGCTCCTCCAAGCCAAAAGGGTGCAGTGCCAAGGGACCAGCAGCAACATCAAAGGTGGGGAAGGGACACAAGGCAAAGGGCAAGTCAGGACAGGGCACGGAGGTTCCGGCTGAGGGACCAGAGTCACCCCTTCTGTCAATCAGAACATCAACCTGTATGGCGGTGGACACCGCCACCTGCACAGCCACCTGCAAGTCTGCTGCCTCAGCGACAGTCCCCAGCATCATCCCCAGTGGGCAGCCATCCGAGGCTGCAGGAGACGTCTTGTTGTCTCCCTCCACCGATGCTGACACATGCACCACCGCCACCATCTCTGCCACAGACACCGCCTCAACCACTGCCACCAGCCCCTCAACGTGCTCAGACAGTGTCACCACAGCTGACATGGCTATCATTCCCAGTGGGCAGCCGTCCGAGGCTGCAGGAGACGTCCTGGACTATGCACAGCGTACATGAGGTACGACATCCAGCACTGTTTGGACCTGCAGGAGGCAGGCGAAGTCGCAGCAGGGTGGAGTATGTCTCTGCCTCCATGGAGTATCATGCTACCTGTTCCCAGGCAATCTCGTGGCACACACACCCAGATGAGGGAATAGGACCTGCCACACTGCATGTGAAGCACTCTGTGCACAATTCCCCCTCCAGAACCAGTGGAGAATCAGACCCACTACCCCAGTCCTTGGCAGGATGAAGCACTCTGGGCACTATGCCCCCTCCAGAACTAGTGAAGAATCGCATCCACTACCTCAGTCCTTGGCAGGATAAGGCACTCTGGGAACAATGCCCCCTCCAGAACCAGTGGAGAATCACATCCACATGAGAGACTGTGACTTTGCACTCCCCAGGATAAAGCAGTGGGCAAACCACCCACTGGAGAGACTTGAGACACAGTGGCTTTGCACTCCCCAGGATAAAGCAGTGGGCAAACCACCAACTTGAGAGACTTGAGAGACTGTGGCTTTGCACTCCTCAGGATACGGCAGTGGGCAAACCACCCACTGAAGAGACTTGAGAGACTGTGGCTTTGCACTTCCCAGGATAAAGCAGTGGGCAAACCACCCACTGTAGAGACTTGAGAGACTGTGGCTTTGCACTCCCCAGGATAAAGCAGTGGGCAAACCACCCACTGGAGATACTTGAGAGACAGTGGCTTTGCACTCCCCAGGACCAAACTGTAGGCATGGAACCTCCTCGTGTAGCAGTGGCATCGTCCGTTCATCCGGCTGAGGTGCCCCCCCTCCCCATCCCCCTGAGGTGCCTGTTTATTTTCGATCTGATGCCATAGCAGTGTTCTCTCCGTTTCGAGTCAGGTATCTTGTGTGGGCTACGCCCATGCATTTTGGGACCACCGGTCCACGGACAATGATTCCATTACTATCCGGGCTTGTGTAGTTGGTGTACATATTTGTATATACTGATATTTTAATTTGTCCTATCAGATTTTTCAATGATTACACTTGTTACAATCATTTAATGTTGTCCTTGCGTTCTTCCAGGCGGTGACGGGGTGTATATGTAATGTTGCTGCATGTATTTGTGTGTATGGTGTTGCTGGTGAGGGTGGGGGTGGGGGTGTTGCAAGTGTGTGTCACTCTCTTTTCCCTCCTCCCCTGTGTGCTAGGTGCAGTACTCACTGTGGTCGTCGCCGGCGTCTTTGCTGCTCCTGATACAAGAGGAGGTAGACCAACATGTGCTGGACCTGTAACTCAGGCTCCATGGCATCCTGGTTCCTCGTTGGGTGTTGAAAGGTGAGTGGTTTCCGTTCCACAGGTTGTTTCCGCTGTGCTTTTGATGGCGTTGGTACCACCCCGGAAAAGGTGGCAGATAGGCCTCTTGTAATACAGTGGGTGGAACCTTGTCTTCTGCCTGTCTGTTGGCGGTTACCGCTGCGGTGTTTGTTTCTACTGCCGTGGCAGTCACTGTTAATGTGGCTGTCTGTGTTGGCGGTTTCTGCCATGGTCGTGATTTCATTTTTTTTTACCACCGGCCTGTTGGCGGTATTACCGCCACTTTAACACCGACCGCCAGGGTTGTAATGAGGGCTAATGTCTATCTATATAAAATGGCCACCACCCACACGATGAACCAACAAGCAAGGAGAGATGGAAAGCAAACAACATATTCAGACCTATGGACACAGATGGCACAGAATAGCTCCTGGCCACAGGGCATGGAGAACAAAGACAAATGGTGGCCTAGGCAAACACACGCACAAATACACTAGTTAAACCAAGGAGGCATGGTTACACTGAAGAAAACAGTACCACTAATCCATCAATGCCAAACTCAAATTTTAACCTAGCTATAAAAAGTTCACAACAACACACATTCTTCTGTGCCATCACATATTACACCACATATACAACTTTTGCTAAACAAAAGTGTGATATACAAATAATAATCAACATTTTAAACATATTTCAATGCCATCACTGCCCTAAATTATGTTTTAGTTAAAACAACACATACCACAGAAACAGTTCTTTCATGCACTTATGATGAGTACTAGGCCTACTGGCTGGATGGCCCATTGGTATACTAGACCACATAGTAAAATATATGAATGTTGGAAATGTAACAAACATGGAGAAAAGGTACGGAACTGTGCAACATTTTTCCTTTACAAAAGTTGAAAAATAAAATGCAACAAAAACTAGGCCCGCACAGAAATTCCAGGCCACCCACCACAATGAAATTTAAAAACCAAGTAAAAGTACAATGAGATACTGTTGCATGCCCTATCAAACAAACAACACCCGTATGCAATCGTTTTTGAACTTACTTGTGTGATTTCACAAAAACAAACTCCTTAAATCCAGAGTTATATATTCAGCAGACAAAGAGAGTGATCCTTCCACCTCAAAACCCACATGAAAAGTGACCAGGAGATGGACAAATAACTGACAGGAGTCAGCTAGACAGGTACAGGAAGTTGGATTCTCTGTGGCACTTCCTTCCTGTTGGAATAAAAAGTGAAGAAAAAAACCTTCTAGCACTAAGGGGCATATTTATACTCCGTTTGCGCCGAATTAGCGTCGTTTTTTTCGACGCAAATTCAGCGCAAAACTAACGCCATATTTATACTTTGGCGTTAGACGCGTCTAGCGCCAAAGTATGAGGAAAGAGCGTCATTTTTTTGCGTGAACGCCTTCCTTGCGTTAATGAGATGCAAGGTAGGCGTTCCCGTCTAAAAAAATGACTGCGCCGCAAATGCGTCGTATTTATACTCCCAGGCAAAAATGACACCCGGGAGTGGGCGGGGCAAAAAAACCCGCATTTGCGCCGGATTTTAGCGCTTGGGTCAGGGCAGGCGTTGAGGGACCTGTGGGCTCAAAATGAGCCCACAGCTGCCCTCCCATGCCCCCAGGGACCCCCCCTGACACCCTTGCCCACCCCAGGAGGACACCCAAGGATGGAGGGACCCACCCCAGGGACATTCAGGTAAGTTCAGGTAAGTATAATTTTTTATTTTTTTATTTTTTTTTTGGCATAGGGGGGCCTGATTTGTGCCCCCCTACATGCCTCAATGCCCAATGACCATGCCCAGGGGACATAAGTCCCCTGGGCATGGCCATTGGGCAAAGGGGCATGACTCCTGTCTTTACTAAGACAGGAGTCATGTAAATGGCGTCTGGGCGTCGTTAAAAATGGCGCAAATCGGGTGGAGGCGATTTTTAGCGTCAACCTGACTTGCACCATTTTTAAGACGCCCTAGCGCCATTTTTCCCAACGCCGGCGCTGCCTGGTATACGTGGTTTTTTTCCACGCACACCAGGCAGCGCCGGTCTGCTTGCGCCGGCTAACGCCATTCAATAAATACTGCGCCCGCATGGCGCTTCAGAATGGCGTTAGCCGGCGCAAAACTTTTTGACGCTAAACTGCGTTAGCGCAGTTTAGCGTCAAAAAGTATAAATACGGGCCTAAAAGTCAACGTGAACAGTCAATTTGAGTAGAAAATACACTCAAAAGCATCTGTTTGAGTAGATGTAGCTGCTTTTCAAGTAGAGAATCTGCTCGAAATACAGTCATGATCGCTCATGTTTGTAAGCAGCACTATAATGGCTCCATTGTGACAGAAGCTGTACCAGTGAGTGCAAAATTTTGCATGTGCTCGCAAGTGGCCTAGACTGTTACTGCACTCATAAATGCATGGCATAAGCAATTATCATGCGCACTAACGAAGAAAAAAATCACTTTATGCAGGTCTGTTATATCCCTGATGCCATGGCTACTGTTGTTCTAAAAGACCCACTTGCCAGGAAATGGAGCACTGACAGGACCTGCACTAGAGGGGGGATTCTTGTGGAATGGCGGATAAGTGACATCAGGTCTGGCTCCAACTGGGCACACATTTCCTGGAGTGTTGCATGATCAAGTCTGTAAACGATAATGATGTGTCTGTCTTCCATTGTCAACAGGTCCAACAGGGGCCTGTACACCGGAGGATGCCGCCATCTCATCACCTGCCCCAGCGGATATGCCCTATGGAGGAGAAGGGTGAGCAGAGGGTCAGACACCACATAGGTTTCACAAGGCTGTTTATTACAATTGTTAAATTATCTCTGTGTGCCTTTGTCTGTCCGTATTCCTGGCCTAAATAGGTGTGACGCAGTTAGTTGACCTGCCACGTGGCCCCCTGAAATGGCAGCTGCCTGGCCTGTAAGGTGGGACAAGGGGAAAAGAGGTAACTGCGCTGGCGTTGTACAGCGTCGCGGTAGGCAGTCGAAGATCGCTGCGCAATTCAGCATTGGTTATCATTGGGCCCTATGGGTTGCAGGAGCCAATGACGATGTACTCCAGCGGTGACGGTATGCACCGCTGCGGATGTGACTGCCATTTTCTATCTGTTCCCTCACTTGATACCTGACCTTCAACAGGAGAGGACCTACACTGCAAGTGGTGCTGTGACCTGCGTCTGGAAGCGACAATGGCTACAGTGTCTGGGGAAAGGGCCCCTGCCTTCACTACGGAGGAGCTGGAGAAACTGGTAGATGTGTTCCTCCCACAGTACACACTACTCTACGGTCCTCCAGACAAACAAGTGAGTGAACTGTGTGCATGGTGGATGGGACATGATTGTATGGAATGTCGTGGATGGAAGAGATGGGGGGGGCATAGGCCAGCATGTGAGGATGCTGAGTGTATGTTTTTCTGGGACAGGGTGGGAGGTTTGTGGCCAATGTGTGAGAAGAACTGTATAGGAAAGTAACATCCTTTTTAACTTCACTATTTCTCTAGGTCAGCGCCCACCAGAAGAAGGGTATTTGGTGTGCCATCGCCAAGGGAGTACAGACCCTTAGGAGTACAGGCGGCAGAGGCCCAGCTGGGTATGACCTCCCTATGTAAAAGGGGTGCCCGTCGCACCATGACCCCCTGATGTACCAGATCCTGGCGGTGGCATATCCCGAATTGGATGGGCGCTTGAGGGCATCACAGCAGCCACAAGGGGGTGAGTACACTCTCATTCAGCTGACTCAGCGCGCTTGACGAGGTGTCTGGGTGGGGTAGGTGGGCTGTGGGTTCCCCTAGGCCAGGGTGGACGCGTAAAGGTAGATCCATTGATTTGCAAGCTCATTCCCACTCCAAGCCCAAAGGTGGTATTTGCCCTCTACACCTAGTCAGGCTCCCATGGGTTCCAGCTGTACATGAAATGGGTCTAGACAGAGTCCCTCTTGGGCATGTGCTTTTCACCTGCACTGTTAGTGCATGGTTTAGTGCATAGGGCTGCTCCTGTGTGTTGTGTCCGCCAACTGTAGTGGTGTTGCAGGCATTGATCATGTGTCTCCTCTTTCTTCCCCCCCTTTTTGTTTTGTCACCCTGTCTTTATGTGCATTAGCATCATCTGGCGGAGGAGCACTGGCACCAGAGCAGCAGGGAGTCTCAACCCACATGGCCCTGGAGGGTGAATTTACGGAGTCTGAAGGCACCAGTGGGATGGAGGGCGAGGGGAGCTCCCCAACAGGGACAGGACCAGACACCAGTGACAGCGACTCCTCCTCTGATGGGAGCTCCCTTGCGGTGGTGGGCACCTCTGTGCCCACCGCATCAACAGGTACTGGCGCCCACCCCCTACCAGCACCGCCCTCCCATCAGCCCCTCATCGAGTTTCCCACTCACCTAGGAGGGTGGGCATCTCCTTCGCTCCAGGCACCTCAGGCCCTGCCCCAGTCAGCCCTGCTGACCTCAGTGAGGAGGCTATTGACCTCCTGAGATCCCTCAATGTTGGGCAATCAACCATTTTGAATGCCATCCAGGGTGTTGAGAGGCATTTGCAACAAACAAATGCATACCTGGAGGGCATTCATTCTAGCGTGGCGGTCCAACAGAGAGCATTTCAGGCTCTTGCCTCAGCCCTGATGGCAGCCATTGTCCTTGCGTCCAGCCTCCCCCTCCAACTTCCTCCACCCAGACCCAATCCCCTGTACCTCAGCATGTCCCAAGCACACCATCAGACCAGCATGTACACTCATCAACACACAAGAGTGGACATGGCAAACATAAGCACCACACATCCCACAGGCACTCACACAAGCACCATACCCATGCAGACACACCAACATCTACTGCCTCCACTGTGTGCCTCTTCTCCACGTCCTCCTCCTCCCTCCCTGTCTCATCTCCACTCACACCTGCATGCACTACATCTTCATCCACTACCTCCATCACCAGCACGCCCATCACCACACACCGCTCACGTGCAATCACCACCCCCACTACCATGCACACATCCTCTGTGTCCTCTCCCAGTGTGTCTGTGAGCACTCCTCCCAAACTACGCAAATGCAGGCACACACCCACCCAACAGCCATCCACCTCACAACAGCCTCCAGCCCATGCACCTTCACCCAAATTCAGCAGACGTACACCTCCTACAACCACTACCTCTTCCTCCACTCCCAAACCCTCTCCATCTTCCCTCCCCAGTGTGTCCAAGAAACTCTTCCTGGCTAACATTGACCTCTTCCCTACACCTTCCCTCCTTCCCCTAGGGCCAGGCTTTCCAGGTCCCAGCCAAGCACCTCAGCCACCAAATCATCCAGCACAGTGGTCTCAGCAAGTCCGTCACATCGCAAGCGGCACCCATCATTGCTGCCAGTGTGCCACCTAGCGAGGCCAAGGATCAGCCCATTCCACCACCTGCCAAGGTGAAGAAGGTGCCCACATGCCGGAGGGAGAAGCCGCACCAACCACCAAGCAAGGGCTCCTCCAAGCCAAAAGGGTGCAGTGCCAAGGGACCAGCAGCAACATCAAAGGTGGGGAAGGGACACAAGGCAAAGGGCAAGTCAGGACAGGGCACGGAGGTTCCGGCTGAGGGACCAGAGTCACCCCTTCTGTCAATCAGAACATCAACCTGTATGGCGGTGGACACCGCCACCTGCACAGCCACCTGCAAGTCTGCTGCCTCAGCGACAGTCCCCAGCATCATCCCCAGTGGGCAGCCATCCGAGGCTGCAGGAGACGTCTTGTTGTCTCCCTCCACCGATGCTGACACATGCACCACCGCCACCATCTCTGCCACAGACACCGCCTCAACCACTGCCACCAGCCCCTCAACGTGCTCAGACAGTGTCACCACAGCTGACATGGCTATCATTCCCAGTGGGCAGCCGTCCGAGGCTGCAGGAGACGTCCTGGACTATGCACAGCGTACATGAGGTACGACATCCAGCACTGTTTGGACCTGCAGGAGGCAGGCGAAGTCGCAGCAGGGTGGAGTATGTCTCTGCCTCCATGGAGTATCATGCTACCTGTTCCCAGGCAATCTCGTGGCACACACACCCAGATGAGGGAATAGGACCTGCCACACTGCATGTGAAGCACTCTGTGCACAATTCCCCCTCCAGAACCAGTGGAGAATCAGACCCACTACCCCAGTCCTTGGCAGGATGAAGCACTCTGGGCACTATGCCCCCTCCAGAACTAGTGAAGAATCGCATCCACTACCTCAGTCCTTGGCAGGATAAGGCACTCTGGGAACAATGCCCCCTCCAGAACCAGTGGAGAATCACATCCACATGAGAGACTGTGACTTTGCACTCCCCAGGATAAAGCAGTGGGCAAACCACCCACTGGAGAGACTTGAGACACAGTGGCTTTGCACTCCCCAGGATAAAGCAGTGGGCAAACCACCAACTTGAGAGACTTGAGAGACTGTGGCTTTGCACTCCTCAGGATACGGCAGTGGGCAAACCACCCACTGAAGAGACTTGAGAGACTGTGGCTTTGCACTTCCCAGGATAAAGCAGTGGGCAAACCACCCACTGTAGAGACTTGAGAGACTGTGGCTTTGCACTCCCCAGGATAAAGCAGTGGGCAAACCACCCACTGGAGATACTTGAGAGACAGTGGCTTTGCACTCCCCAGGACCAAACTGTAGGCATGGAACCTCCTCGTGTAGCAGTGGCATCGTCCGTTCATCCGGCTGAGGTGCCCCCCCTCCCCATCCCCCTGAGGTGCCTGTTTATTTTCGATCTGATGCCATAGCAGTGTTCTCTCCGTTTCGAGTCAGGTATCTTGTGTGGGCTACGCCCATGCATTTTGGGACCACCGGTCCACGGACAATGATTCCATTACTATCCGGGCTTGTGTAGTTGGTGTACATATTTGTATATACTGATATTTTAATTTGTCCTATCAGATTTTTCAATGATTACACTTGTTACAATCATTTGATGTTGTCCTTGCGTTCTTCCAGGCAGTGACGGGGTGTATATGTAATGTTGCTGCATGTATTTGTGTGTATGGTGTTGCTGGTGAGGGTGGGGGTGGGGGTGTTGCAAGTGTGTGTCACTCTCTTTTCCCTCCTCCCCTGTGTGCTAGGTGCAGTACTCACTGTGGTCGTCACCGGCGTCTTTGCTGCTCCTGATACAAGAGGAGGTAGACCAACATGTGCTGGACCTGTAACTCAGGCTCCATGGCGTCCTGGTTCCTCGTTGGGTGTTGAAAGGTGAGTGGTTTCCGTTCCACAGGTTGTTTCTGCTGTGCTTTTGATGGCGTTGGTACCACCCCGGAAAAGGTGGCAGATAGGCCTCTTGTAATACAGTGGGTGGAACCTTGTCTTCTGCCTGTCTGTTGGCGGTTACCGCTGCGGTGTTTGTTTCTACTGCCGTGGCAGTCACTGTTAATGTGGCTGTCTGTGTTGGCGGTTTCTGCCATGGTCGTGATTTCATTTTTTTTTACCACCGGCCTGTTGGCGGTATTACCGCCACTTTAACACCGACCGCCAGGGTTGTAATGAGGGCTAATGTCTATCTATACAAAATGGCCACCACCCACACGATGAACCAACAAGCAAGGAGAGATGGAAAGCAAACAACATATTCAGACCTATGGACACAGATGGCACAGAATAGCTCCTGGCCACAGGGCATGGAGAACAAAGACAAATGGTGGCCTAGGCAAACACACGCACAAATACACTAGTTAAACCAAGGAGGCATGGTTACACTGAAGAAAACAGTACCACTAATCCATCAATGCCAAACTCAAATTTTAACCTAGCTATAAAAATTTCACAACAACACACATTCTTCTGTGCCATCACATATTACACCACATATACAACTTTTGCTAAAAAAAAGTGTGATATACAAACAATAATCAACATTTTAAACATATTTCAATGCCATCACTGCCCTAAATTATGTTTTAGTTAAAACAACACATACCACAGAAACAGTTCTTTCATGCACTTATGATGAGTACTAGGCCTACTGGCTGGATGGCCCATTGGTATACTAGACCACATAGTAAAATATATGAATGTTGGAAATGTAACAAACATGGAGAAAAGGTACGGAACTGTGCAACATTTTTCCTTTACAAAAGTTGAAAAATAAAATGCAACAAAAAACTAGGCCCGCACAGAAATTCCAGGCCACCCACCACAATGAAATTTAAAAACCAAGTAAAAGTACAATGAGATACTGTTGCATGCCCTATCAAACAAACAACACCCGTATGCAATAGTTTTTGAACTTACTTGTGTGATTTCACAAAAACAAACTCCTTAACTCCAGAGTTATATATTCAGCAGACAAAGAGAGTGATCCTTCCACCTCAAAACCCACATGAAAAGTGACCAGGAGATGGACAAATAACTGACAGGAGTCTGCTAGACAGGTACAGGAAGTTGGATTCTCTGTGGCACTTCCTTCCTGTTGGAATAAAAAGTGAAGAAAAAAACCTTCTAGCACTAAGGGGCATATTTATACTCTGTTTGCGCCGAATTAGCGTCGTTTTTTTCAACGCAAATTCAGCGCAAAACTAACGCCATATTTATACTTTGGCGTTAGACGCGTCTAGCGCCAAAGTATGAGGAAAGAGCGTCATTTTTTTGCGTGAACGCCTTCCTTGCGTTAATGAGATGCAAGGTAGGCGTTCCCGTCTAAAAAAATGACTGCGCCGCAAATGCGTCGTATTTATACTCCCAGGCAAAAATGACACCCGGGAGTGGGCGGGGCAAAAAAACCCGCATTTGCGCTGGATTTTAGCGCCTGGGTCAGGGCAGGCGTTGAGGGACCTGTGGGCTCAAAATGAGCCCACAGCTGCCCTCCCATGCCCCCAGGGACCCCCCCTGACACCCTTGCCCACCCCAGGAGGACACCCAAGGATGGAGGGACCCACCCCAGGGACATTCAGGTAAGTTCAGGTAAGTATAATTTTTTATTTTTTTATTTTTTTTTTGGCATAGGGGGGCCTGATTTGTGCCCCCCTACATGCCTCAATGCCCAATGACCATGCCCAGGGGACATAAGTCCCCTGGGCATGGCCATTGGGCAAGGGGGCATGACTCCTGTCTTTACTAAGACAGGAGTCATGTAAATGGCGTCTGGGCGTCGTTAAAAATGGCGCAAATCGGGTGGAGGCGATTTTTAGCGTCAACCTGACTTGCACCATTTTTAAGACGCCCTAGCGCCATTTTTCCCAACGCCGGCGCTGCCTGGTGTACGTGGTTTTTTTCCACGCACACCAGGCAGCGCCGGTCTGCTTGCGCCGGCTAACGCCATTCAATAAATACTGCGCCCGCATGGCGCTTCAGAATGGCGTTAGCCGGCGCAAAACTTTTTGACGCTAAACTGCGTTAGCGCAGTTTAGCGTCAAAAAGTATAAATACGGGCCTAAAAGTCAACGTGAACAGTCAATTTGAGTAGAAAATACACTCAAAAGCATCTGTTTGAGTAGATGTAGCTGCTTTTCAAGTAGAGAATCTGGTCGAAATACAGTCATGATCGCTCATGTTTGTAAGCTGCACTATAATGGCTCCATTGTGACAGAAGCTGTACCAGTGAGTGCAAAATTTTGCATGTGCTCGCAAGTGGCCTAGACTGTTACTGCACTCATAAATGCATGGCATAAGCAATTATCATGCGCACTAACGAAGAAAAAAATCACTTTATGCAGGTCTGTTATATCCCTGATGCCATGGCTACTGTTGTTCTAAAAGACCCACTTGCCAGGAAATGGAGCACTGACAGGACCTGCACTAGAGGGGGGATTCTTGTGGAATGGCGGATAAGTGACATCAGGTCTGGCTCCAACTGGGCACACATTTCCTGGAGTGTTGCATGATCAAGTCTGTAAACGATAATGATGTGTCTGTCTTCCATTGTCAACAGGTCCAACAGGGGCCTGTACACCGGAGGATGCCGCCATCTCATCACCTGCCCCAGCGGATATGCCCTCTGGAGGAGAAGGGTGAGCAGAGGGTCAGACACCACATAGGTTTCACAAGGCTGTTTATTACAATTGTTAAATTATCTCTGTGTGCCTTTGTCTGTCCGTATTCCTGGCCTAAATAGGTGTGACGCAGTTAGTTGACCTGCCACGTGGCCCCCTGAAATGGCAGCTGCCTGGCCTGTAAGGTGGGACAAGGGGAAAAGAGGTAACTGCGCTGGCGTTGTACAGCGTCGCGGTAGGCAGTCGAAGATCGCTGCGCAATTCAGCATTGGTTATCATTGGGCCCTATGGGTTGCAGGAGCCAATGACGATGTACTCCAGCGGTGACGGTATGCACCGCTGCGGATGTGACTGCCATTTTCTATCTGTTCCCTCACTTGATACCTGACCTTCAACAGGAGAGGACCTACACTGCAAGTGGTGCTGTGACCTGCGTCTGGAAGCGACAATGGCTACAGTGTCTGGGGAAAGGGCCCCTGCCTTCACTACGGAGGAGCTGGAGAAACTGGTAGATGTGTTCCTCCCACAGTACACACTACTCTACGGTCCTCCAGACAAACAAGTGAGTGAACTGTGTGCATGGTGGATGGGACATGATTGTATGGAATGTCGTGGATGGAAGAGATGGGGGGGGCATAGGCCAGCATGTGAGGATGCTGAGTGTATGTTTTTCTGGGACAGGGTGGGAGGTTTGTGGCCAATGTGTGAGAAGAACTGTATAGGAAAGTAACATCCTTTTTAACTTCACTATTTCTCTAGGTCAGCGCCCACCAGAAGAAGGGTATTTGGTGTGCCATCGCCAAGGGAGTACAGACCCTTAGGAGTACAGGCGGCAGAGGCCCAGCTGGGTATGACCTCCCTATGTAAAAGGGGTGCCCGTCGCACCATGACCCCCTGATGTACCAGATCCTGGCGGTGGCATATCCCGAATTGGATGGGCGCTTGAGGGCATCACAGCAGCCACAAGGGGGTGAGTACACTCTCATTCAGCTGACTCAGCGCGCTTGACGAGGTGTCTGGGTGGGGTAGGTGGGCTGTGGGTTCCCCTAGGCCAGGGTGGACGCGTAAAGGTAGATCCATTGATTTGCAAGCTCATTCCCACTCCAAGCCCAAAGGTGGTATTTGCCCTCTACACCTAGTCAGGCTCCCATGGGTTCCAGCTGTACATGAAATGGGTCTAGACAGAGTCCCTCTTGGGCATGTGCTTTTCACCTGCACTGTTAGTGCATGGTTTAGTGCATAGGGCTGCTCCTGTGTGTTGTGTCCGCCAACTGTAGTGGTGTTGCAGGCATTGATCATGTGTCTCCTCTTTCTTCCCCCCCTTTTTGTTTTGTCACCCTGTCTTTATGTGCATTAGCATCATCTGGCGGAGGAGCACTGGCACCAGAGCAGCAGGGAGTCTCAACCCACATGGCCCTGGAGGGTGAATTTACAGAGTCTGAAGGCACCAGTGGGATGGAGGGCGAGGGGAGCTCCCCAACAGGGACAGGACCAGACACCAGTGACAGCGACTCCTCCTCTGATGGGAGCTCCCTTGCGGTGGTGGGCACCTCTGTGCCCACCGCATCAACAGGTACTGGCGCCCACCCCCTACCAGCACCGCCCTCCCATCAGCCCCTCATCGAGTTTCCCACTCACCTAGGAGGGTGGGCATCTCCTTCGCTCCAGGCACCTCAGGCCCTGCCCCAGTCAGCCCTGCTGACCTCAGTGAGGAGGCTATTGACCTCCTGAGATCCCTCAATGTTGGGCAATCAACCATTTTGAATGCCATCCAGGGTGTTGAGAGGCATTTGCAACAAACAAATGCATACCTGGAGGGCATTCATTCTAGCGTGGCGGTCCAACAGAGAGCATTTCAGGCTCTTGCCTCAGCACTGATGGCAGCCATTGTCCTTGCGTCCAGCCTCCCCCTCCAACTTCCTCCACCCAGACCCAATCCCCTGTACCTCAGCATGTCCCAAGCACACCATCAGACCAGCATGTACACTCATCAACACACAAGAGTGGACATGGCAAACATAAGCACCACACATCCCACAGGCACTCACACAAGCACCATACCCATGCAGACACACCAACATCTACTGCCTCCACTGTGTGCCTCTTCTCCACGTCCTCCTCCTCCCTCCCTGTCTCATCTCCACTCACACCTGCATGCACTACATCTTCATCCACTACCTCCATCACCAGCACGCCCATCACCACACACCGCTCACGTGCAATCACCACCCCCACTACCATGCACACATCCTCTGTGTCCTCTCCCAGTGTGTCTGTGAGCACTCCTCCCAAACTACGCAAATGCAGGCACACACCCACCCAACAGCCATCCACCTCACAACAGCCTCCAGCCCATGCACCTTCACCCAAATTCAGCAGACGTACACCTCCTACAACCACTACCTCTTCCTCCACTCCCAAACCCTCTCCATCTTCCCTCCCCAGTGTGTCCAAGAAACTCTTCCTGGCTAACATTGACCTCTTCCCTACACCTTCCCTCCTTCCCCTAGGGCCAGGCTTTCCAGGTCCCAGCCAAGCACCTCAGCCACCAAATCATCCAGCACAGTGGTCTCAGCAAGTCCGGTCACATCGCAAGCGGCACCCATCATTGCTGCCAGTGTGCCACCTAGCGAGGCCAAGGATCAGCCCATTCCACCACCTGCCAAGGTGAAGAAGGTGCCCACATGCCGGAGGGAGAAGCCGCACCAACCACCAAGCAAGGGCTCCTCCAAGCCAAAAGGGTGCAGTGCCAAGGGACCAGCAGCAACATCAAAGGTGGGGAAGGGACACAAGGCAAAGGGCAAGTCAGGACAGGGCACGGAGGTTCCGGCTGAGGGACCAGAGTCACCCCTTCTGTCAATCAGAACATCAACCTGTATGGCGGTGGACACCGCCACCTGCACAGCCACCTGCAAGTCTGCTGCCTCAGCGACAGTCCCCAGCATCATCCCCAGTGGGCAGCCATCCGAGGCTGCAGGAGACGTCTTGTTGTCTCCCTCCACCGATGCTGACACATGCACCACCGCCACCATCTCTGCCACAGACACCGCCTCAACCACTGCCACCAGCCCCTCAACGTGCTCAGACAGTGTCACCACAGCTGACATGGCTATCATTCCCAGTGGGCAGCCGTCCGAGGCTGCAGGAGACGTCCTGGACTATGCACAGCGTACATGAGGTACGACATCCAGCACTGTTTGGACCTGCAGGAGGCAGGCGAAGTCGCAGCAGGGTGGAGTATGTCTCTGCCTCCATGGAGTATCATGCTACCTGTTCCCAGGCAATCTCGTGGCACACACACCCAGATGAGGGAATAGGACCTGCCACACTGCATGTGAAGCACTCTGTGCACAATTCCCCCTCCAGAACCAGTGGAGAATCAGACCCACTACCCCAGTCCTTGGCAGGATGAAGCACTCTGGGCACTATGCCCCCTCCAGAACTAGTGAAGAATCGCATCCACTACCTCAGTCCTTGGCAGGATAAGGCACTCTGGGAACAATGCCCCCTCCAGAACCAGTGGAGAATCACATCCACATGAGAGACTGTGACTTTGCACTCCCCAGGATAAAGCAGTGGGCAAACCACCCACTGGAGAGACTTGAGACACAGTGGCTTTGCACTCCCCAGGATAAAGCAGTGGGCAAACCACCAACTTGAGAGACTTGAGAGACTGTGGCTTTGCACTCCTCAGGATACGGCAGTGGGCCAACCACCCACTGAAGAGACTTGAGAGACTGTGGCTTTGCACTTCCCAGGATAAAGCAGTGGGCAAACCACCCACTGTAGAGACTTGAGAGACTGTGGCTTTGCACTCCCCAGGATAAAGCAGTGGGCAAACCACCCACTGGAGATACTTGAGAGACAGTGGCTTTGCACTCCCCAGGACCAAACTGTAGGCATGGAACCTCCTCGTGTAGCAGTGGCATCGTCCGTTCATCCGGCTGAGGTGCCCCCCCTCCCCATCCCCCTGAGGTGCCTGTTTATTTTCGATCTGATGCCATAGCAGTGTTCTCTCCGTTTCGAGTCAGGTATCTTGTGTGGGCTACGCCCATGCATTTTGGGACCACCGGTCCACGGACAATGATTCCATTACTATCCGGGCTTGTGTAGTTGGTGTACATATTTGTATATACTGATATTTTAATTTGTCCTATCAGATTTTTCAATGATTACACTTGTTACAATCATTTGATGTTGTCCTTGCGTTCTTCCAGGCAGTGACGGGGTGTATATGTAATGTTGCTGCATGTATTTGTGTGTATGGTGTTGCTGGTGAGGGTGGGGGTGGGGGTGTTGCAAGTGTGTGTCACTCTCTTTTCCCTCCTCCCCTGTGTGCTAGGTGCAGTACTCACTGTGGTCGTCACCGGCGTCTTTGCTGCTCCTGATACAAGAGGAGGTAGACCAACATGTGCTGGACCTGTAACTCAGGCTCCATGGCGTCCTGGTTCCTCGTTGGGTGTTGAAAGGTGAGTGGTTTCCGTTCCACAGGTTGTTTCTGCTGTGCTTTTGATGGCGTTGGTACCACCCCGGAAAAGGTGGCAGATAGGCCTCTTGTAATACAGTGGGTGGAACCTTGTCTTCTGCCTGTCTGTTGGCGGTTACCGCTGCGGTGTTTGTTTCTACTGCCGTGGCAGTCACTGTTAATGTGGCTGTCTGTGTTGGCGGTTTCTGCCATGGTCGTGATTTCATTTTTTTTTACCACCGGCCTGTTGGCGGTATTACCGCCACTTTAACACCGACCGCCAGGGTTGTAATGAGGGCTAATGTCTATCTATACAAAATGGCCACCACCCACACGATGAACCAACAAGCAAGGAGAGATGGAAAGCAAACAACATATTCAGACCTATGGACACAGATGGCACAGAATAGCTCCTGGCCACAGGGCATGGAGAACAAAGACAAATGGTGGCCTAGGCAAACACACGCACAAATACACTAGTTAAACCAAGGAGGCATGGTTACACTGAAGAAAACAGTACCACTAATCCATCAATGCCAAACTCAAATTTTAACCTAGCTATAAAAATTTCACAACAACACACATTCTTCTGTGCCATCACATATTACACCACATATACAACTTTTGCTAAAAAAAAGTGTGATATACAAACAATAATCAACATTTTAAACATATTTCAATGCCATCACTGCCCTAAATTATGTTTTAGTTAAAACAACACATACCACAGAAACAGTTCTTTCATGCACTTATGATGAGTACTAGGCCTACTGGCTGGATGGCCCATTGGTATACTAGACCACATAGTAAAATATATGAATGTTGGAAATGTAACAAACATGGAGAAAAGGTACGGAACTGTGCAACATTTTTCCTTTACAAAAGTTGAAAAATAAAATGCAACAAAAAACTAGGCCCGCACAGAAATTCCAGGCCACCCACCACAATGAAATTTAAAAACCAAGTAAAAGTACAATGAGATACTGTTGCATGCCCTATCAAACAAACAACACCCGTATGCAATAGTTTTTGAACTTACTTGTGTGATTTCACAAAAACAAACTCCTTAACTCCAGAGTTATATATTCAGCAGACAAAGAGAGTGATCCTTCCACCTCAAAACCCACATGAAAAGTGACCAGGAGATGGACAAATAACTGACAGGAGTCTGCTAGACAGGTACAGGAAGTTGGATTCTCTGTGGCACTTCCTTCCTGTTGGAATAAAAAGTGAAGAAAAAAACCTTCTAGCACTAAGGGGCATATTTATACTCTGTTTGCGCCGAATTAGCGTCGTTTTTTTCAACGCAAATTCAGCGCAAAACTAACGCCATATTTATACTTTGGCGTTAGACGCGTCTAGCGCCAAAGTATGAGGAAAGAGCATCATTTTTTTGCGTGAACGCCTTCCTTGCGTTAATGAGATGCAAGGTAGGCGTTCCCGTCTAAAAAAATGACTGCGCCGCAAATGCGTCGTATTTATACTCCCAGGCAAAAATGACACCCGGGAGTGGGCGGGGCAAAAAAACCCGCATTTGCGCTGGATTTTAGCGCCTGGGTCAGGGCAGGCGTTGAGGGACCTGTGGGCTCAAAATGAGCCCACAGCTGCCCTCCCATGCCCCCAGGGACCCCCCCTGACACCCTTGCCCACCCCAGGAGGACACCCAAGGATGGAGGGACCCACCCCAGGGACATTCAGGTAAGTTCAGGTAAGTATAATTTTTTATTTTTTTATTTTTTTTTTGGCATAGGGGGGCCTGATTTGTGCCCCCCTACATGCCTCAATGCCCAATGACCATGCCCAGGGGACATAAGTCCCCTGGGCATGGCCATTGGGCAAGGGGGCATGACTCCTGTCTTTACTAAGACAGGAGTCATGTAAATGGCGTCTGGGCGTCGTTAAAAATGGCGCAAATCGGGTGGAGGCGATTTTTAGCATCAACCTGACTTGCACCATTTTTAAGACGCCCTAGCGCCATTTTTCCCAACGCCGGCGCTGCCTGGTGTACGTGGTTTTTTTCCACGCACACCAGGCAGCGCCGGTCTGCTTGCGCCGGCTAACGCCATTCAATAAATACTGCGCCCGCATGGCGCTTCAGAATGGCGTTAGCCGGCGCAAAACTTTTTGACGCTAAACTGCGTTAGCGCAGTTTAGCGTCAAAAAGTATAAATACGGGCCTAAAAGTCAACGTGAACAGTCAATTTGAGTAGAAAATACACTCAAAAGCATCTGTTTGAGTAGATGTAGCTGCTTTTCAAGTAGAGAATCTGGTCGAAATACAGTCATGATCGCTCATGTTTGTAAGCTGCACTATAATGGCTCCATTGTGACAGAAGCTGTACCAGTGAGTGCAAAATTTTGCATGTGCTCGCAAGTGGCCTAGACTGTTACTGCACTCATAAATGCATGGCATAAGCAATTATCATGCGCACTAACGAAGAAAAAAATCACTTTATGCAGGTCTGTTATATCCCTGATGCCATGGCTACTGTTGTTCTAAAAGACCCACTTGCCAGGAAATGGAGCACTGACAGGACCTGCACTAGAGGGGGGATTCTTGTGGAATGGCGGATAAGTGACATCAGGTCTGGCTCCAACTGGGCACACATTTCCTGGAGTGTTGCATGATCAAGTCTGTAAACGATAATGATGTGTCTGTCTTCCATTGTCAACAGGTCCAACAGGGGCCTGTACACCGGAGGATGCCGCCATCTCATCACCTGCCCCAGCGGATATGCCCTCTGGAGGAGAAGGGTGAGCAGAGGGTCAGACACCACATAGGTTTCACAAGGCTGTTTATTACAATTGTTAAATTATCTCTGTGTGCCTTTGTCTGTCCGTATTCCTGGCCTAAATAGGTGTGACGCAGTTAGTTGACCTGCCACGTGGCCCCCTGAAATGGCAGCTGCCTGGCCTGTAAGGTGGGACAAGGGGAAAAGAGGTAACTGCGCTGGCGTTGTACAGCGTCGCGGTAGGCAGTCGAAGATCGCTGCGCAATTCAGCATTGGTTATCATTGGGCCCTATGGGTTGCAGGAGCCAATGACGATGTACTCCAGCGGTGACGGTATGCACCGCTGCGGATGTGACTGCCATTTTCTATCTGTTCCCTCACTTGATACCTGACCTTCAACAGGAGAGGACCTACACTGCAAGTGGTGCTGTGACCTGCGTCTGGAAGCGACAATGGCTACAGTGTCTGGGGAAAGGGCCCCTGCCTTCACTACGGAGGAGCTGGAGAAACTGGTAGATGTGTTCCTCCCACAGTACACACTACTCTACGGTCCTCCAGACAAACAAGTGAGTGAACTGTGTGCATGGTGGATGGGACATGATTGTATGGAATGTCGTGGATGGAAGAGATGGGGGGGGCATAGGCCAGCATGTGAGGATGCTGAGTGTATGTTTTTCTGGGACAGGGTGGGAGGTTTGTGGCCAATGTGTGAGAAGAACTGTATAGGAAAGTAACATCCTTTTTAACTTCACTATTTCTCTAGGTCAGCGCCCACCAGAAGAAGGGTATTTGGTGTGCCATCGCCAAGGGAGTACAGACCCTTAGGAGTACAGGCGGCAGAGGCCCAGCTGGGTATGACCTCCCTATGTAAAAGGGGTGCCCGTCGCACCATGACCCCCTGATGTACCAGATTCTGGCGGTGGCATATCCCGAATTGGATGGGCGCTTGAGGGCATCACAGCAGCCACAAGGGGGTGAGTACACTCTCATTCAGCTGACTCAGCGCGCTTGACGAGGTGTCTGGGTGGGGTAGGTGGGCTGTGGGTTCCCCTAGGCCAGGGTGGACGCGTAAAGGTAGATCCATTGATTTGCAAGCTCATTCCCACTCCAAGCCCAAAGGTGGTATTTGCCCTCTACACCTAGTCAGGCTCCCATGGGTTCCAGCTGTACATGAAATGGGTCTAGACAGAGTCCCTCTTGGGCATGTGCTTTTCACCTGCACTGTTAGTGCATGGTTTAGTGCATAGGGCTGCTCCTGTGTGTTGTGTCCGCCAACTGTAGTGGTGTTGCAGGCATTGATCATGTGTCTCCTCTTTCTTCCCCCCCTTTTTGTTTTGTCACCCTGTCTTTATGTGCATTAGCATCATCTGGCGGAGGAGCACTGGCACCAGAGCAGCAGGGAGTCTCAACCCACATGGCCCTGGAGGGTGAATTTACAGAGTCTGAAGGCACCAGTGGGATGGAGGGCGAGGGGAGCTCCCCAACAGGGACAGGACCAGACACCAGTGACAGCGACTCCTCCTCTGATGGGAGCTCCCTTGCGGTGGTGGGCACCTCTGTGCCCACCGCATCAACAGGTACTGGCGCCCACCCCCTACCAGCACCGCCCTCCCATCAGCCCCTCATCGAGTTTCCCACTCACCTAGGAGGGTGGGCATCTCCTTCGCTCCAGGCACCTCAGGCCCTGCCCCAGTCAGCCCTGCTGACCTCAGTGAGGAGGCTATTGACCTCCTGAGATCCCTCAATGTTGGGCAATCAACCATTTTGAATGCCATCCAGGGTGTTGAGAGGCATTTGCAACAAACAAATGCATACCTGGAGGGCATTCATTCTAGCGTGGCGGTCCAACAGAGAGCATTTCAGGCTCTTGCCTCAGCACTGATGGCAGCCATTGTCCTTGCGTCCAGCCTCCCCCTCCAACTTCCTCCACCCAGACCCAATCCCCTGTACCTCAGCATGTCCCAAGCACACCATCAGACCAGCATGTACACTCATCAACACACAAGAGTGGACATGGCAAACATAAGCACCACACATCCCACAGGCACTCACACAAGCACCATACCCATGCAGACACACCAACATCTACTGCCTCCACTGTGTGCCTCTTCTCCACGTCCTCCTCCTCCCTCCCTGTCTCATCTCCACTCACACCTGCATGCACTACATCTTCATCCACTACCTCCATCACCAGCACGCCCATCACCACACACCGCTCACGTGCAATCACCACCCCCACTACCATGCACACATCCTCTGTGTCCTCTCCCAGTGTGTCTGTGAGCACTCCTCCCAAACTACGCAAATGCAGGCACACACCCACCCAACAGCCATCCACCTCACAACAGCCTCCAGCCCATGCACCTTCACCCAAATTCAGCAGACGTACACCTCCTACAACCACTACCTCTTCCTCCACTCCCAAACCCTCTCCATCTTCCCTCCCCAGTGTGTCCAAGAAACTCTTCCTGGCTAACATTGACCTCTTCCCTACACCTTCCCTCCTTCCCCTAGGGCCAGGCTTTCCAGGTCCCAGCCAAGCACCTCAGCCACCAAATCATCCAGCACAGTGGTCTCAGCAAGTCCGGTCACATCGCAAGCGGCACCCATCATTGCTGCCAGTGTGCCACCTAGCGAGGCCAAGGATCAGCCCATTCCACCACCTGCCAAGGTGAAGAAGGTGCCCACATGCCGGAGGGAGAAGCCGCACCAACCACCAAGCAAGGGCTCCTCCAAGCCAAAAGGGTGCAGTGCCAAGGGACCAGCAGCAACATCAAAGGTGGGGAAGGGACACAAGGCAAAGGGCAAGTCAGGACAGGGCACGGAGGTTCCGGCTGAGGGACCAGAGTCACCCCTTCTGTCAATCAGAACATCAACCTGTATGGCGGTGGACACCGCCACCTGCACAGCCACCTGCAAGTCTGCTGCCTCAGCGACAGTCCCCAGCATCATCCCCAGTGGGCAGCCATCCGAGGCTGCATGAGACGTCTTGTTGTCTCCCTCCACCGATGCTGACACATGCACCACCGCCACCATCTCTGCCACAGACACCGCCTCAACCACTGCCACCAGCCCCTCAACGTGCTCAGACAGTGTCACCACAGCTGACATGGCTATCATTCCCAGTGGGCAGCCGTCCGAGGCTGCAGGAGACGTCCTGGACTATGCACAGCGTACATGAGGTACGACATCCAGCACTGTTTGGACCTGCAGGAGGCAGGCGAAGTCGCAGCAGGGTGGAGTATGTCTCTGCCTCCATGGAGTATCATGCTACCTGTTCCCAGGCAATCTCGTGGCACACACACCCAGATGAGGGAATAGGACCTGCCACACTGCATGTGAAGCACTCTGTGCACAATTCCCCCTCCAGAACCAGTGGAGAATCAGACCCACTACCCCAGTCCTTGGCAGGATGAAGCACTCTGGGCACTATGCCCCCTCCAGAACTAGTGAAGAATCGCATCCACTACCTCAGTCCTTGGCAGGATAAGGCACTCTGGGAACAATGCCCCCTCCAGAACCAGTGGAGAATCACATCCACATGAGAGACTGTGACTTTGCACTCCCCAGGATAAAGCAGTGGGCAAACCACCCACTGGAGAGACTTGAGACACAGTGGCTTTGCACTCCCCAGGATAAAGCAGTGGGCAAACCACCAACTTGAGAGACTTGAGAGACTGTGGCTTTGCACTCCTCAGGATACGGCAGTGGGCCAACCACCCACTGAAGAGACTTGAGAGACTGTGGCTTTGCACTTCCCAGGATAAAGCAGTGGGCAAACCACCCACTGTAGAGACTTGAGAGACTGTGGCTTTGCACTCCCCAGGATAAAGCAGTGGGCAAACCACCCACTGGAGATACTTGAGAGACAGTGGCTTTGCACTCCCCAGGACCAAACTGTAGGCATGGAACCTCCTCGTGTAGCAGTGGCATCGTCCGTTCATCCGGCTGAGGTGCCCCCCCTCCCCATCCCCCTGAGGTGCCTGTTTATTTTCGATCTGATGCCATAGCAGTGTTCTCTCCGTTTCGAGTCAGGTATCTTGTGTGGGCTACGCCCATGCATTTTGGGACCACCGGTCCACGGACAATGATTCCATTACTATCCGGGCTTGTGTAGTTGGTGTACATATTTGTATATACTGATATTTTAATTTGTCCTATCAGATTTTTCAATGATTACACTTGTTACAATCATTTGATGTTGTCCTTGCGTTCTTCCAGGCGGTGACGGGGTGTATATGTAATGTTGCTGCATGTATTTGTGTGTATGGTGTTGCTGGTGAGGGTGGGGTTGGGGGTGTTGCAAGTGTGTGTCACTCTCTTTTCCCTCCTCCCCTGTGTGCTAGGTGCAGTACTCACTGTGGTCGTCGCCGGCGTCTTTGCTGCTCCTGATACAAGAGGAGGTAGACCAACATGTGCTGGACCTGTAACTCAGGCTCCATGGCGTCCTGGTTCCTCGTTGGGTGTTGAAAGGTGAGTGGTTTCCGTTCCACAGGTTGTTTCCGCTGTGCTTTTGATGGCGTTGGTACCACCCCGGAAAAGGTGGCAGATAGGCCTCTTGTAATACAGTGGGTGGAACCTTGTCTTCTGCCTGTCTGTTGGCGGTTACCGCTGCGGTGTTTGTTTCTACTGCCGTGGCAGTCACTGTTAATGTGGCTGTCTGTGTTGGCGGTTTCTGCCATGGTCGTGATTTCATTTTTTTTTACCACCGGCCTGTTGGCGGTATTACCGCCACTTTAACACCGACCGCCAGGGTTGTAATGAGGGCTAATGTCTATCTATACAAAATGGCCACCACCCACACGATGAACCAACAAGCAAGGAGAGATGGAAAGCAAACAACATATTCAGACCTATGGACACAGATGGCACAGAATAGCTCCTGGCCACAGGGCATGGAGAACAAAGACAAATGGTGGCCTAGGCAAACACACGCACAAATACACTAGTTAAACCAAGGAGGCATGGTTACACTGAAGAAAACAGTACCACTAATCCATCAATGCCAAACTCAAATTTTAACCTAGCTATAAAAATTTCACAACAACACACATTCTTCTGTGCCATCACATATTACACCACATATACAACTTTTGCTAAAAAAAAAGTGTGATATACAAACAATAATCAACATTTTAAACATATTTCAATGCCATCACTGCCCTAAATTATGTTTTAGTTAAAACAACACATACCACAGAAACAGTTCTTTCATGCACTTATGATGAGTACTAGGCCTACTGGCTGGATGGCCCATTGGTATACTAGACCACATAGTAAAATATATGAATGTTGGAAATGTAACAAACATGGAGAAAAGGTACGGAACTGTGCAACATTTTTCCTTTACAAAAGTTGAAAAATAAAATGCAACAAAAAACTAGGCCCGCACAGAAATTCCAGGCCACCCACCACAATGAAATTTAAAAACCAAGTAAAAGTACAATGAGATACTGTTGCATGCCCTATCAAACAAACAACACCCGTATGCAATAGTTTTTGAACTTACTTGTGTGATTTCACAAAAACAAACTCCTTAAATCCAGAGTTATATATTCAGCAGACAAAGAGAGTGATCCTTCCACCTCAAAACCCACATGAAAAGTGACCAGGAGATGGACAAATAACTGACTGGAGTCTGCTAGACAGGTACAGGAAGTTGGATTCTCTGTGGCACTTCCTTCCTGTTGGAATAAAAAGTGAAGAAAAAAACCTTCTAGCACTAAGGGGCATATTTATACTCCGTTTGCGCCGAATTAGCGTCGTTTTTTTCGACGCAAATTCAGCGCAAAACTAACGCCATATTTATACTTTGGCGTTAGACGCGTCTAGCGCCAAAGTATGAGGAAAGAGCATCATTTTTTTGCGTGAACGCCTTCCTTGCGTTAATGAGATGCAAGGTAGGCGTTCCCGTCTAAAAAAATGACTGCGCCGCAAATGCGTCGTATTTATACTCCCAGGCAAAAATGACACCCGGGAGTGGGCGGGGCAAAAAAACCCGCATTTGCGCCGGATTTTAGCACCTGGGTCAGGGCAGGCGTTGAGGGACCTGTGGGCTCAAAATGAGCCCACAGCTGCCCTCCCATGCCCCCAGGGACCCCCCCTGACACCCTTGCCCACCCCAGGAGGACACCCAAGGATGGAGGGACCCACCCCAGGGACATTCAGGTAAGTTCAGGTAAGTATAATTTTTTTATTTTTTTATTTTTTTTTGGCATAGGGGGGCCTGATTTGTGCCCCCCTACATGCCTCAATGCCCAATGACCATGCCCAGGGGACATAAGTCCCCTGGGCATGGCCATAGGGCAAGGGGGCATGACTCCTGTCTTTACTAAGACAGGAGTCATGTAAATGGCGTCTGGGCGTCGTTAAAAATGGCGCAAATCGGGTGGAGGCGATTTTTAGCGTCAACCTGACTTGCACCATTTTTAAGACGCCCTAGCGCCATTTTTCCCAACGCCGGCGCTGCCTGGTGTACGTGGTTTTTTTCCACGCACACCAGGCAGCGCCGGTCTGCTTGCGCCGGCTAACGCCATTCAATAAATACTGCGCCCGCATGGCGCTTCAGAATGGCGTTAGCCGGCGCAAAACTTTTTGACGCTAAACTGCGTTAGCGCAGTTTAGCGTCAAAAAGTATAAATACGGGCCTAAAAGTCAACGTGAACAGTCAATTTGAGTAGAAAATACACTCAAAAGCATCTGTTTGAGTAGATGTAGCTGCTTTTCAAGTAGAGAATCTGCTCGAAATACAGTCATGATCGCTCATGTTTGTAAGCAGCACTATAATGGCTCCATTGTGACAGAAGCTGTACCAGTGAGTGCAAAATTTTGCATGTGCTCGCAAGTGGCCTAGACTGTTACTGCACTCATAAATGCATGGCATAAGCAATGATCATGCGCACTAACGAAGAAATAAATCACTTTATGCAGGGTGGTGGAATCTGGGATCTCCGCATTACGCTGCATAGCACAGAGTTCCTGAATTGTACAAACTTTGCAAGCGGACTGAATTTTTCCACCCAGGCCTAATGATAGCCTGGCTGCCACAAACAAGCCTTGACAGCAGCAAACACAGAATGTGGTTACTTTGACATCTTGGAGCCCGAGGGGAAACCGGTAGTGGCTGCAAACTTGCTGGAGATCAGAACTACATTTCCCACAATGCACTAGACCATTTACTTTTGGGCTATCTGTTATAAAAAAAAATGGTCAGTGATTCTTTGGTTTTGGGAACACTTAGGTCCCTGTGGGTTGCAGGGGAATAACACCTCTAGTCTCAGGAGTTCTGGAGTTGCCTTTGGTGCTCAGAGAACTTCTTCTTGACTGTGGAACCAGCCTCTGGTCCAGGACCCATTGCTGACATGCAGTTGCAGAGTGGTTGCCACAGTTACAGAGTTTTGTGCCTTTTCTTTGTGCAGGCCCTGAAATTCACAGACTCACATTTCTTCTTTATCCTTGGGAACAAATTGAATCAGATTTGAGGTTTTGGTGTCAGGGGTGCCCCTTAAATCCTAGATTTAGGTGTATTAGGGGTGTGGGTGCAAGTGGCCAATAGGCTACTAGCCCCAGCATCTAATCCGCCCATGAGGAGACACCCATCCTCGGCTGTAGAAATCAGGTAGCCCACCCTAGAGGTGTGACTGGCCTTCTAGAGGTGTGACTAGCCCTCTGGGGGTGTACACTGCATGACTACCTATCTTTGCTGGATACAAATATGCTGGAGGGCAGATTGCCCTCCTCTGAAGACCAGCCTACTTGCATATCATTGGTGGTGTGCCTTTTGAAGCTCACTGTCCTGCTGTGCCACTTCACTAGCCACCCTGCCAGGAAGGGAGGTGACACTTCCTGCCCATTCAGGCCTTTGTTCCTGACTACCGGGAGTGTTCACCCATCCTTGCAGAGGGCCATTACCCTGTCTTGGTGGCAGTAACTTCAGGCTGTCAGCCAGGGCAAAGGAAAAGCAGATGCCAATAAGGGGTACCAATTCACACATCAGATTTAGGAAGAGAGCACTGACACTCGGGTCTGGTTTGCAGGCTTCTGTGCACAGACGGAGTTAAAAACCAGTAATTAGTCCAAATGGCAAAAAAGTAGGGGGGGAGGGGAGTCTGCAAAAAGCCTGTTTCCCTACACTGCCTATGATCATTTTCATCAGCAGGTGCAGAAGAGATTGTCAGATTTGTCCTATTATTCCCATCTGTACATCACAGGGGAAAAAAGAAAACATCTCCTACCCTATTCCCAATAAAATAGAGAAATATTTGCAGCCAGAAGTATTGAATGTCATCCTTGTTTACATTAATTTCTTTGAATCTACTGAAGATTCACTTAAGAATTTACTCTCTGGGCCTGTTTATGATCTTGGCGGATGGGATACTCCGTCACAAATGTGACGGATATCCGCCCGCTATTTTACAAGTTCCATAGGTTATAATGGAACTTGCAATAGGATGGATGGGATATCTGTCACGTTTGTGACAGAGTATCCCATCCGCTAAGGTCGTAATAAGGCCCTCTGTCTTTTGCAACTCATTGACACTATGACCCATATTTATACTTTTTTAGCGCCGCATTTGCATCATTTTGTGACGCAAATCGGCGCAAACTTACAAAATACAATTGTATTTTGTAAGTTTGCGCCACTTTTGCATCAAAAAGCGGCGCAAATGCGGCGCTAAAAAAGTATAAATATGGGCCTATATTCCTTTCAAAATGATCAATGTTATTTCATTTTAATCATACTTTTTCAATCGCTAATATGTTTCCTTTTTGTGTCTGCACTTTATTGCTTCCTTTCATCTCCAATTGCCTTCACTGCCATGGGACAAATATAGTTATATGCATTATGAAGGCACCAATGTTCCTCATATATGCTTTCATAAAGTTTCCATCGCAATAAAATGTGCAGTAATTTTAGTTCCAAATGTTGTCAATGGGCTTGCCTAGCTGCGAAATTTCACAGTAAAACAAATCGATAATGGAATGAATGTTCATCTACAGTTTTTTTAAACTGGTTTATTATTCAGTACTACGTGACAACCTTCAAGATTAATGGAAGGCAGTGTTTCTTAACCTATCATGCTTGCAATCAGACATGACATGGTTTGCCTAATAACTGGGATGTGATGAGAAAGGTCATCATTGCCAGGGTTTCATGCTCATTTACTCAGATAAGGATCACTTACACTGCCATTCAATAGTCCCTGCAGGAACAGAAAGAATGCCTGGGCGGATTTCTTATTTTCTGACTTAATTACTGAAATTCACAACCGTAGAGTTCTGGATCATAAAGCAGTCATAAAAGTACAAATCCTTTAAACGGAGTTGAATCACCAATAAAACATTCTACTAGAAGGAAATTATTTACTACATGTCAAGAGTTTAAATATTTGCAAGATAAATGTAAATGAGAGACAGATCAGTTCAATAATGATATTCTATATAAGTGTTCTTGCTTTGCCGTAGGTTGCTAGATACAATCCAAAATGTCTTATGATTTATCAAATTTATATATTTGCTGTTTCAGTATTATAATACGATTTTTTTTAACTTATGGGAAACATAAATAATTCTAGACCTAGACTAAATGGTTTTGGGTTTGCAAATCTGCTGCTGGCAAAATCACCTTTTGTCCGCAAAAGCACAAGGACTTTGCAAGTCGGAAATGTTTGATTTATTGTGACTCAGAAAGGGGAGAGCATGCATTTAATCTCGATTAATGGCTATACTGCTAAATATCGACCACAAAAAATGTCTCGGTATAGAAAGGTAGATTCAAACATATTGAGAATCATAATATCAACTTAGACTCGAGTTTCGGGGAAGGACAAAAATATTGAAGATAATAAAAATTAATATTTTAATACTGATAGTTGTGTCTTCTGAATATGAATTATGGAACCATTTTGGATCCTGAAAGACTACATCGCATGATGATGTAAGTGTTAGAATGTGGTTCAGTGAATGCAAGTTTAGAATGGTGGGTTCATGGTTACACGCTGAAGAATAAAGATGTGTAATAAATGGCTCCGAGGGTGGCATATTCATTAGCGGGTACCCAGGCTGTGGAGGACACTACAACTGGGGACGAGGTTGGCATAAATAACCCAAAGATCAGCAATGTGCTCTCCCAAAGAATTTGCCATGGTCCAAGCAAACTGCTTGTGAAACGCATGTGAAGTCAATGTGCAACTCCAGTCAATGGTATGCATTTGAAGGTAAAGAAGCTTTACAGAGCAGTCTATGGGCCAGATTTAGTGAAAAATGACAGTGCACTGCACTGTGTCAAATTTGGCAGTGTTGTGCACCGTCATTTTCATAACCCAGGGATGTTGCCGCATTTACTAGAATATGGCTCACCCCTGTGTTTCACCCTGCACAGGTGCTAAATTTTCTGCCATGTGCCAACGCAACCACCCTTGCACCGTAGTGCAAGGATGGCTGCATTGAGGGGTAGATTGTTTTTGTGCAGGAAGGAACACCTTCCTGCACAAAAACAATGTTAAATGGCGATTTGCACTTCTATGTGTGCTGCAGCAAAAAACAAGGCACTGGGGTGGTGTTAGATTTTGGTGCTGCCTCAGTTTTATGAAAACTCATAAATCTGAGGCAGCATGAAAATGCAATGGTTGTTGCTGTGGCACACCCACAGCAACACTTATTGCATGCCCTTCCATGCAAAGAGCTGCATGTGAAGGGTCCTTATTTACAAGGTGGTGTTAAGCCACAAAAAGTGGCTTAATGCCACCTGGTAAATACGGGCCAGGCATAGTGCTACTGGATCGTCACGAAAAGTGACGCTGCAGTGGTGCTAGGGGTCCGTGGTCAAGAAATAACAATCAAGGCCATACAGAAAAGCACAGTTCTACTACGCAATTCAGAGCTACACAGTACATTGAGTGCTTCTGATGAAGGCAGACACAACCAAGTTTTTTTAAAAATTGCATCAATTAGCAATAGCAGAATACACAATAACATTGTGATCAGAAACACTGCAAGGCAGAAATCAACCAGGTGTTAACGCTAGCTGACAGAACGATTGATAACGAAGTATGTTGTAGATAAAATTACCTCAGCCTTGACGAGAAGAGTTAAATAACCTTAGCAGCAGGCAAGGAGACCCAAGAAGAAGCACCAGGGTTATACTTAAAGGGCTGTCAAACACTTGAAGTAGGCCACCATCAAAGCTCCCGTGTGGCGGCTCAGCACAACTCAAGAAGTCTCCAGGAGGTGAAGTGCTCCAATAGAGACCAAGAGAGAGGGTACTGTTCCACAAACTGTCAAAGATGATCTAGAGGCTGGCATGTTGCGGGTCCTGCGAGATGGTATGTATGAACCCATTCACCAAGACCAACAGGTGGCACTGAAGAAAGCTCCAGTCGTAGTATTAACCATTCTAAAGAACAGTTACAGTCCTGCCACCTTATTGAGACCACCACCACCTTTCCATAGCTCCAAAAAGCAAAGTATTGATGATAGACGGACTGCTTGGATAGAGACATTTGATGTTGATGATCTCATTGATGTGCTTGAAGAAAAAGATTACAAGAAGGTTATCAAGTACCTCAAAAATCTTTCTGGTGTAAATGAAGATAAAGAAAATGCTGTGAGCTGATGAAGTCACATACTGTCAAATCAAAGAAGCCTTGATCATTAAGTTCAACTCAGTGACAAATGTAGATAAAGAAAGGTACATTTTCAGTCAAGAATGAAAAAGAGTTGGTGAAACAGTAGATGAATTTGTTGATAGACAGGATACGCTTATCAAGCACTGCGGATTCAATAAATTTGATGATGAAGAGCAATACGTCTCAGAGTTATTGAGAGATCCCTGTCAGATTCATTCAGAAAATGAATGCTGAGAGAATCTCTTAACCTGGAGTGAGTTCTCATGGCTGGCAGAGCTCAAGAGCATGCTCATCGACAAACTGCTGACATAGAGGCGGGAGGTGCTCAGTGTGAGTCAGTCATAAGTTTGAAAGGCAAGCATAAACATGGTGATGTCTGCATGAAATAAGAGGTTGTGTTTCAGATGTGGATTGGCATTTCCACAGGAAGGTACATGCCCTGCCATTAGACAGATTAGTAAGGGCTGTGGTAAAGAGAACCATTTTGTGATGGTGCAAATGCGGCGCTAAAAATGTATAAATATGGGCCTAAAAATGTCAGGGTGAGAAGACAAAATGGCTGACCAAATCTTCCAGAAGCAGTGTTTGACGTGCACCCCCAAGGCCAAGTGACAACACAAGTTGAGAAAAATCAACACAGAACAAACCTGATTGTCATCTAAATGATTATCAAAAATGTAGTAAGTATCATTATCCCTAAAAATTAAAGAAGATAATTTTGCAATGTCAATGTTTACTTCAGAGAAATGTGCACTTTAAACTGGCTGCATGTGAAGAGAAACACCAGTCAAAGAACAGCTTACATGAGTAAGCAACTAAGTCATTCAAACATTGTACAAAGATTACATTGAAAACAAATGATTGTTATGTGTGCTATGTTATGTTAGGAGATTTATAAAGTGCCTGGTTACTCCATCCAGAGTGTTCCCACACTGACGAATCACTTACCAAGAAACAGAAACCACAGGCTCTAAACTAAGATGGTTGTGAAATACCTTTTATCATCAGTATCAGTGTGTCAAAAAATATTATGCCTGAGGAGAAATGCAAAGAACTGTCTCCATTATTGTGGCTGGCAGCATTGAAAACAAAATTGTACACATGGGCTGCATCAACACCTCTGAAAAGTGAAGGCTCAGTTGTAGCGACAATGAAATACAAGAAAACAAAAGCGCAAGCACCCATTCACATACTTCGAGGGACAATGTCAAGTGAATGTCTTCTCAGTTTCAGCACTGCTGCTGACAACTACTTCAGTGAATTAAAACATGAATGCTCATCACAAAATAGTAAGTCAGTTCCCTTTATTATTTCATGATTTAGGAAAACTTAAGACTATGAAAGTACAATTGCATATAAATAAAAAAGTTTGACCTGTTGCTCAGAAACACAGAGGAATTGTATTTCATTTAAAAGAAGCTGTTGAAAAGGAACTCACATCTTTACTTAAGCATGATATTATTGAGGGTTCCACTGGTCCACTGCCATGAGTTTCTCCCATAGTGGTAGTGCCCAAAAAGGACTGTAAAGAGGTAGTGTCCATTTGCATGGACATGCGCTAAACTAAAAAGGCAATTGAAAGAAAAAGACATCCAGGTCCGCACATTGCTTATATGATAACACAGTTGACCAGTGTGAGTCTTCGCTTTTCGTGATTTGAAAAAAAGATATCCTCAGTTGGAACTCAAGGGGAATTGCAGGTACATTACAACCTTTTCTACACATATTTGTCTGTTTTGACAGAAAAGACTAAGGGCCTGACATTAAACTCAGTGACGGATATCCCATCAGCCGAAATCTAAATCCGATTACCGATACGGATTTAGGCGGTCATTCCAACCTCGGCGGTAAAAGGCGCTTACCGCCAGACAGAAGACCGCCAAAACACCGCCGCGGCCGCGGTAACCCACCACGGTCATTCTGACCCACAACAGGCAAACCGCCAAAATACCGACATCCACAAAAGTCCACCACACCAAAGGTCAGAGATAAACTGGCGATGACCAAACCTCCACCGTCACGCCAACAGAAATACACCCATGCCATTACGACCTATGAATCCACGCGGCGGTCTTTCAACCGCGGTATTCTATTGGCGGTACACACCCCTGCGGTCGAAATACACATACTCGTACAAAACACTACCACATTGGCCAATTCGAAATACACACACCTGATACACATACACACACCACTCCCACACACCCAATACAATATAAAACACACACCCACATCACCCACAAACCCCTATGACCAGAAATTCTGAGAGAAGGACAGAGAGAGACACCACAGTCAACTGCCAAGCATCCACAGGCACACAATACCAATACCCACAGAACTTCCACGCACCTCACACAACACACCACTAAATAGCACCCCAGCTATCACTACACACTCCACCCCACACATCATCCACACCACCCCATGGCACCTCAAAGACACCCCAGGTTCTCAGATGATGAACTCAGGGTCATGGTGGGGGAAATCGTACGAGTAGAGCCCCAGCTGTTCGGGACACAGGTGCAGCACACCACCATTGCCAGGAAGATGGAGCTATGGAGCAGAATAGTCGACAGGGTCAACGCTGTGGGACAGCACCCAAGAAATAGGGACGACATCAGGAAGAGGTGGAACGACCTACAGGGGAAGGTGCGTTCCATGGTATCAAGGCACAACATTGCGGTACAGCGGACTGGCGGCGGACCCCCACCTCCTCCCCCAGAATTTACAACATGGGAGGAGCAAGTCTTGAACATCCTGCATCCTGAGGGCCTCGCAGGAGTCTGTGGAGGAATGGACTCTGGTAAGTCTCATCTTCACTACTTCACCCCCCGACCCCACCTTCATGCCAACTCATACCCCCACCCTCACCCCCACCCCCATCACAACTACCCCTTGCAAATGTCTCACCATCCCAACCCACCCATCCCAAAACTTAGCCCTGCATGCGGCCCCAAAGCATGGACACCCATCACCAAAGCATGCCCAATGCACATACCCATCACCCCCCCCAAAACACTGTCACAACAGCCCCCACAAAGGAATGCCAGCACTGGGGTACACGGACACCCACCCATTGCACGCCATTGGCACACACTGAAGCAATAACCATACTTTTATACCCCTGCAGGACCCAAACGCCAGGTCACCGCGCAGGAGGGTCCACAAATGTCCACTCCACCCCCAGAAGAGGCCCACAGTGATGACAGCAGCTCTGTCTCCCTGGATCTAGATGACCAGCCCGGTCCATCGGGGACCTCGGGACAGTCGGTTCCACTCAGACAGTCACAGGCCACAGCAGACCTTCCCCCCTCTGGGAACACCAGCACAGCACCCACCCAGTGGGCCCATACCTCTGTCCCCAGGACACGTCAATCAGTGGTGTGTTCACCACTACAGGGAACCCAGGCTAACCCACCACCCCAACAACAACAGGGACCTGGGGGCAGTGGTAGTGGGCACACGGTCCAGGGGACGGAGGCACAGGGAAACAGGGGAACTGGGAGGGCTGCTGTGCAACAGGGGGGGGGACAGGCCAAGGAAACCCACTCTCCACGAGGCCCTCTCCTCCATCATGGGAGCATAGCCCCGCTCCCAGGAGACGATGGCGACGGTCCTGGCCAGGTTTCAGGAAATCCAGCTTCTGCAGGAGCAACAGTATATGAGGTTCAGGGAGGAACTAAGAAAACATCAGTTCCTCCATGGGTACCATCGTAGTGGCCCTGAATGAGTTAATCGCCACATTGCGGAACACTGTGGCACCTCAAAGGGCCCCTGTCACTAGCATGGACCAAGAACTGGCTACCACCTCCGCCGGCGCTAGTGGACAGGAGGCACCGACACAAGTCCAACAGGCCACCAGAACCCCACCCCCTGCAGAAGGAGAACCACCCCGCAAGCGGGCCCTGAGATCCAGGAAGAAGACAGAGTAACATGTCAAGACCCCCGCCAGCAAAGGATACCGCCCTGATTGTCATCCCACTGTCCCATATTGTCACCCTGTCCAACCTTAAACTGCCCCTGCTCCACTTCCCACAGGCATTTGGACAATGCACCTGTGAACCTGATAGTCTGGACTCTGCCATGGACAATCCTCCACCATCACCCCTCACCGATTTGCAACCACCCATCCAAATTAGAGCACTTGAATAAACACACTTATTGCACATAAACAATCTGGAGTCTGTCTGTGATTTTAACAAATGTATTAGACATGACAGTGCCAAAATTTTTTGTCAAATTGTGATGCCAACAAACCGCTGTCACACAGCTGTAGTCCATGGGGAAACAAAGCAGATGTCACGCAGTGGGGCCCACAGCTCTGAAAACGGAAGGGAAAGTCACAACTCAGTTACCATACACTGGGGGAAAAAGTCAGACAGTAGAGAGGTAGGAGTCTTTAAGTAAATGTAATATGCTGGTGTGTACTCTTACCTGTGTGTCACTGAAAATATTGCTCTATTACTGTGTTCCTGTTGTTTATGTCGTCCTCTTCGGCTTCCTCTTCTTCACTCTCCACAGGCTCCACAGCTGCTACAACACCACCATCTGGACCATCCTCCTGCAGAAAAGGCACCTGGCGGCGCAAAGCCAGGTTGTGAAGCATACAGCAGGCCACTCATGATATGGCACACCTTCTTTGGTGAGTACATTAGGGATCCACCTGTCATATGGAGGCACCTGAACCTGGCCTTCAGGAGGCCAAAGGTGCATTCGATCACCCTCCTAGTCCGCCCATGGGCCTCATTGTAGCGTTCCTCTGCCATGGTCCTGGGATTCCTCACTGGGGTCAGTAGCCAGGACAGGTTGGGATAACCAGAGTCCCCTAATAGCCACACCCGGTGCCTCTGGAGTTGACCCATCACATACGGGATGCTGCTATTCCGCAGGATGTAGGCGTCATGCACTGACCCAGGGAACTTGGCATTAACATGGGAGATGTACTGGTCTGCCAAACAGACCATCTGTACATTCATCGAATGATAACTTTTCCTGTTCCTGTACACCTGTTCACTCCTGCTGGGGGGTACCAAAGCCACATGTGTCCCATCAATTGCACCTATGATGTTGGGGATATGTCCAAGGGCATAGAAATCACCCTTCACTGTAGGCAAATCCCCCACCTCAGGGAAAACGATGTAGCTCCGCATGTGTTTCAGCAGGGCAGACAACACTCTGGACAACACCTTGGAAAACATAGGTTGAGACATCCCTGATGATATGGCCACTGTTGTTTGAAATGACCCACTTGCTAAGAAATGGAGTACTGACAGAACCTGCACTAGAGGGGGGATCCCTGTGGGTTGGCGGATGGGTAACATCAGGTCTGCCTCCAGCTGGGCACACAGTTCATGAATAGTGGCTCGGTCAAGCCTGTATGTCAGTATGACATGTCTTTCCTCCATTGTCGACAGGTCCACCAGTGGTCTGTACACGGGAAGATTCCTCCATCTCCTCGCATTGCCCAGCGGACGGTGCCTAGGAAGGACAACAGCGAGCACAGAGTCAATCAACCCACAGGTACGTTCCCACAGCTTGCACACAACACGATTCACTATGCATTGAATGGTTTGTATGAGTGTTGAGGAAAGGCCTAGGTATGTGTGACGCAGTAGAAATTAAGCCATGTGGGCCCTTGAAATGGCGGCTGCCTGACCTGTGAAGTGTGACAATGGGATGTGAGGTCAATGCGCTGGCGTGGCACACCGTGGCGGTAGGCGGTCGAAGACCACGGCGCAAAGCCGCATTGGTTAACATAGAACCCTATGGGTTTCACGAGCCAATGACGATGTGTGCCGGAGGTCGCGGTACGCACCGCCGCGGTACGCACCGCCGCAGGCGTGACCGTCATTTTCTATTTACTTAATCACTCGATACCTGATCTTCCACAGGAGACGACCTACACTGCAAGTGCTGCTGTGACCTTGGTCTGGAAGAGACAATGGCTGCTGCGACTGGGGAAAGGGCCCCTGCCTTCACTTCTGAAGAATTGGAGAAACTCGTGGATGGGGTCCTCCCCCAGTATGCGCTACTCTACGGTCCTCCAGACCAACAGGTAAGTACACTGGGACCATGCTTTGTGGGCAATGCCTGGGTTGAGTCGGGTGGATGAAAGATGGTGGGGAGGGGAGCGATTGAGGCATGCATCAGACGACAGATGAGAGCATTGGCCACATGGCAAGGGTAGGGATGGGGGGCCACTCACATCAAGCATGCAGAAGGTGATGATTTTTTTTCTCCCCCTGTACATGTCACATAGGTCAGCGCCCACCAGAAAATCGCTATTTGGCGTGCCATCGCCAAGGACGTCCGGACCCTGGGGGTCCACAACAGACGGGGCACCCACTGCTGGAAGAGGTGGGAGGACATCCAACGCGGGAGCAGGAAGACGGCAGAGGCTCTGCTGGGGATGGCCTCCCAACGTAGGAGGGGTGCCAGTCGTCAATTGACCCCCCTGATTTCCCGGATCCTGGCAGTGGCCTACCCCGATTTGGATGGGCGCGTGAGGACATCACAGCAGACACAAGGGGGTGAGTACACTCTCATTCTGGTGACTTTGCGCGCAGTGGAGGTGTCTCGGTGGGGGAGGTGGGCTGTGGGTATCTCTAGGCCAGGGCGATTTCTGTAGGCTAGGCCCCTCCGTAAGGCATGGCCCTGTGCCCCCGCCCCCCACCTCTGTAGGGTGCCAAGTACAGCTATTCATGGCCATGTGTCATCTATGTGTGCAGTTGTCGTCCATAGGCTTGTAGGCCATGTCCCACTGATTGAGTAGTGGGCCCCAAGTGCGCAGCGTAGTGCAGGGGGCTACTGTGTCTGTCCTCTCCGCCAACGGTAGCAGTAATCCATGCACTCAACATGTCTTTCTTTCTCCCCCCCCTTTTTTGTGGTCTTCCTGTTCATGTGTGCATTAGCATCATCAGGCGGAGGAGAAGTGGCATCGGAGCACGAGGGAGCTGCATCCCACATGGCCCTGGAGGGCCATGCAACGGACTCTGAGTACACCAGTGGGACGGAGGGCGAGGGGAGCTCCACAGCGGGGACTCATGCTGATGTCAGTGGCAGCGACTCGTCCTCTGAAGGGAGCTCCCTTGTGGTGGCGGCAACATCCGTGCCCCCCGCAACAACAGGTACAGCCGCCACCCAGCGCACCAGCACCGCCCTCCCAGCAGCCCCTCAGCGTTTGCCCCGTGCCCGCTCACCCAGGAAGGGGGGTATCTCCTTCGCCCCAGGCACCTCAGGCCCTGACCCTGTCACCCCTGCTGCCCTCAGTGAGGAGGTCATTGACCTCCTGAGGACCATCATTGTTGGGCAGTCTACCCTTTTGAATGCCATCCAGGGTGTAGAAAGGGAGGTGCACCGGAGTAATGCATACCTGGAGGGCATTCATTCGGGTCAGGCTGCCCATCAGCGATCGTTGAACGCTCTGGCCTCAGCACTGACGGCAGCAATTGTCCCTGTCTCTAGCCTCCCCCCTCCAACTTCCTCCACCCAGACCCAATCCCCTGTACCTCTGCCTATCCCAGACACACCTACAGACCAGCCTGCACACACCTCAACACCCAAGGAAAGCTCATCCAGACATAAGCACCACACATCACACAAGCATTCACACAAGCAACATCCACATGCAGACACACCAACACCCACTGCCTCCACTGTGTCCCCCTCCTCCTCGTCCCCCTCCTCCCTCCCTGTGACATCTCCACTCACACTTTCATGCACAACATCTTCAGCCACTACGTCCATCACCAGCACACCCACCAGAACACTCCGCACACGTGCAGTCACCACCCCCACTACCATTTACACGTCCCCTGTGTCCTCTCCCAGTGTGTCTGTCACCCCCTCTTCCAAACCACACAAACGCAGGCAGCCACCCACCCAACAGCCATCCACCTCACGACAGCCTCCAACCCAAGCACCTGCACCCAAAGACACCAGACTTCACACTCCTACAACCACATCCTCTTCCTCCACTCCCATACCCACTACACCTAGCGGTCCCTCTCTTTCCAAATTGATTTTCCTTTCCAAACTTGACCTCTTTCCAACAACTCCCCCACCCCGTCCATCTCATAAGACTGCAATCAGCACCTCAGCCACCACCAAACCAGGACCGATCAAGACTGCTGTCCAAGGACTGTGGAGTCCCCCACCCTCAAGGGCAACTAGTTCTGCTAGGAGCCAAGGCACAGCCAGCCCACCCCCGGAAAAACACCCAAAGATAACCAGTGCCCGGCGTGAGAGGCCAAGGACACCAGGGACCAAAATCCCTACCCTGGCTCCGCCAAAGGTGGGAAAGGGCCACAGACGACCAGGGAAGGGTGGGAAGGGCAGCACGCCTGACAAATCCGGCAGCAGGCCAGCTGCCCAGGAGGGCCCCACCAGCCCCATCCCAGGTGTGCAGGAGGACACCCAAAGGCCCGGTACGGCAGCCCAGGAGGGCCCCGCCAGCCACAGCCCAGCTGCCCAGGAGGGCCCGCCAGCCACAGCCCAGCTGCCCCGGAGGGCCCCACCAGCCACAGCCCAGCTGGGCAATGAAGGAGCGCCAGCCACAGCCCAGCTGGGCAATGAAGGAGCGCCAACTCAAGGACCGCTGAACAGGGCAAGGACCGCCAAGGCAAGCACCACTGAACAGAGCAAGCACCGCTGAACAGGGCAAGGACCGCTGAACAGGGCAAGGACCGCCAAGGCAAGCACAGCTGAATAGGGCAAGCACCGCTGAACAGGGCAAGGACCGCTGAACAGGGCAAGGACCGCTGAACAGGGCAAGGACCGCCAAGGCAAGCACCGCTGAACAGAACAAGCACCGCTGAACAGGGCAAGGACCGCTAAACAGGGCAAGGACCGCCAAGGCAAGCACCGCTGAACAGGGCATGGACCGCTGAACAGGGCAAGGACCGCCAAGGCAAGCACCGCTGAACAGGGCAAGGACCGCCAAGGCAAGCACCGCTGAACAGGGCAAGCACCGCTGAACAGGGCACCGCCGTCTCAAGCACCGCTGCACTGGGCCCTTCACCTCAAACACCGCTCCGCTGGGCACCGCCATCTCAAGCACCGCTGAACTGGGCCCTTCATCTCAAGCACCGCTCTGCTGGGCACCGCCGTCTCAAGCACCGCTGCACTGGGCCCTTCATCTCAAGCACCGCTGCACTGGGCCCTTCATCTCAAGCACCGCTCCGCTGGGCACCGCCGTCTCAAGCACCGCTGCACTGGGCCCTTCATCTCAAGCACCGCTCCGCTGGGCACCGCCGTCTCATGCACCGCTGAACAGGGCTCCGCCGTCTCAAGCACCGCTGCACTGGGCCCTTCATCTCAAGCACCGCTGAACAGGGCCCTTCATCTCAAGCACCGCTGAACAGGGCACAGCCGTCTCAAGCACCGCTGAACTGGGCCCTTCATCTCAAGCACCGCTGGCCCATTGGCGGAAGGGGCAGTGCCGCATCTGTGTCGGGCAGGGCTGCACAAAGCACTCTGGGCACCAGTCCCCCTCCAGAACCAGTGGACACTGTCATCCACTTGAGAGACTGTGGCTTTGCACTGCCCAGGATGTAACAGTGGGCAAACCACCCACTGTAGAGACTTGAGAGACTGTGGCTTAGCACTCCCCAGGATGGTACAGTGGGCAAGCCACCCACTGTCTGGACTTGAGAGACTGTGGCTTTGCACTCCCCAGGATGGTACAGTGGGCAAACCACCCACTGTATGGACTTGAGAGACTGTGGCTTTGCACTCCCCAGGATGGTACAGTGGGCAAGCCACCCACTGTCTGGACTTGAGAGACTGTGGCTTTGCACTCCCCAGGATGGTACAGTGGGCAAACCACCCACTGTATGGACTTGAGAGACTGTGGCTTTGCACTCCCCAGGATGGTACAGTGGGCAAGCCACCCACTGTCTGGACTTGAGAGACTGTGGCTTTGCACTCCCCAGGATGGTACAGTGGGCAAACCACCCACTGCATGGACTTGAGAGACTGTGGCTTTGCACTCCCCAGGATGGGACAGTGGGCATGGAGGCCCCTCGTGGATCTGGCATCGTGTACTCATGTGGCTGAGGTGCCCCCCCTTCCCTTCCCCCTGAGGTGCCTGTAGTTTTTCTATCTGATGCCCCTGCAGTGTTCTCTCTGTTGGTGTCAGGTATCCTGTGTGGGCCTTGCCCATGTGATTTGGGCCCAGTGGTCCACGGACAATGACTGCTAAAATTATCGGACTTTTAATATTTATGTATATATTAGTTTTAAATGTGTACAATTTTTATATGCCGATAATACAATATATTTGACTGTTTATGATCATTTAATTTTGTCTTTGCATTCTTCCGGGGGGGTTGGGGGTTGTAACAGTGATGTATTGCTATGCATTGATGTGTGTGTTGTAGTGGGTGAGGGTGGTGGTGGGTGTGTAGCGTATGTGTGCCCGTAATATTTTCTCCTCCCCCCTCCCCTGTGTCGTAGGTGCAGTACTCACTGTAGTCTTCTGCGCCAGCGTTCGTGCTCCTGGTAGAGGAGCAGGAATACAATAGCTGGTAGGATGTGTAGTTCGGGTTCCATGCTGTCCAGATTCCTCGTGGGGTGTATGGAGGTGAGCGTTTTCCGTTTGAAATGTCTGTT